>NC_054594.1:29069762-29669762 GCF_004785595.1 Juglans microcarpa x Juglans regia | reverse complement strand
CACTACTTTGGTTCGGCTGATCTCTCGCACATTTTCTTCCGCTAGATGCCATTGATATACTGTTTAACCATAAGGAAAGGAAGAATATAATTAACCATAATATTTAAATTATATTATTGAATAATTATACTATATTGAACTGAATTGAAATAACTCGTTCGAACGGAGCATATTCTGTTTGAACTAGTAAAATCTAATTGAATGGACTGTTATATTCATTTGAACCTGCAATCTTTGTTCATTCGAACAAATTTATTTTGTTCGAACAGAAATAATGATGTTTGACAACTGAGAGTTCGAACGGAATAGAGTTAGTTCAAATAGAAATAAGCCAAACAGCTATGACTGAGTTGACTCAGCCCTGAACTGAAAAACTTCCTATATAGATGTTATCCATTGTTTTAATCGGTAGAAATGATTAAGGAGTGAAGCCCAATAATTTCTACCGATTATTTTGATGTTATTTCTACGAAATACACTAAAATGGAGGGATTTCGAATTCGAAATCCTTAGTATTATATAGCTACTACAGCGTAAGTATTATATATAGTTATTATATAGCCATAGCTATTATAAGTTATGATAACTATACAAGTTAATATATATATATATATATATATATATATAGTAGCTATTAGTTATATAGCTACTATAATGTAAGTATTATAAGTTAGGACAACTATACAAGTTATCATAACTATTATAACTACTATGGTTACTGTAGTTACTAGTTACTATTATAAGTTATGATAACTAATTATATTTTATATTACAAGGTAGTAAGTTATATAATATATAGTGCAAAATTAGAAGACCAAAAGTATATATATATTAATAAGTACTATATATTAATAGTTAGTATATATTATAAGTATTATATTAACTATTAGAACAAAAGTATATTATATATTATCAATTATAATATAAAATATAAGCTATAGTATGTATATATATATATATTATATACTATATAATATTAAAATATTGTATACATTAGTTTGAACCCAATAACGGAACCGTTCGAACGGTTTTATCTCGTGAAATGTGTTTGGAGGGAAGCTTCGCGCCAAATACTCTGAATGTTTATTTATTCGAACGTGAAAATTCGTCATTCGAACACACTAGTAGAATAGTGTTACGAAAATATCCTTTGAGTTTGTCTACATTTGAAAAATATTCCAAGAAATATTTTGATTTGTTAGTTCGAACAACAATATTACACGTTTGAACGTGAAATAAATCGCTGCAGATTTGGCGTGTATTCGAAATTTTTGTGTTCGAATGCATAAATGTCCAGTTTGAATGGGACTTCACAGATTCAAATACCTCAACCTCAAGTTCATTTTCACAATTGATGAAAATTTATTTGGAGGCAAAATACGACAGACGATTTTGTGTGTGTGAGAGTGTTGTGGAGAGAGAGAGAGAGAGAGAGGAACAGACTTGAATAAGAGAAATGATTCTTGAGAGTTTGAAAGGGTTCGTAAAAGGTATTACTTTTTTTTTCTATGTTTTTTTGTATTTTGAGTTTCATTAATGTTAGTTTATTGCACATGATTTATGTTTTCTTATAATGTGTTTTATGCTTATGTAGGTATTGTTGATTCATATTTTGTTTAGATTGCTTAAATTAGAGGTAATATTTATAATTTTTAGATTTTTTATAATTTATTGTTTATAATTAATTATGTTAAGATTTTTGGTATATTTGTGTTTGTGCGATCCCATTTAAAATGGGTACTCTGCCAATTGTATCTTATGAGATTGTGATTGTGAAAATTATGTTTTGTGGCAATTATTTTGTCTCTGTTTCGTGTCTAGAATCTGGGTTTATCCCGTTCGAATGCTATAATGTTAGTTTGAACGGGATCCTGTTCGATAAGAATTTTGTTCGAACAGAATCCTAATATAACATAACAATTATAAAATTATAAGATATAAAAATATAAAATAATGTAGTATAATTAAAAAATATTTTGCACGAAAATTAAAATGAAAACTTAAAATATAACATAACATAGTAAAATTATTATACTTATAAAATATTTAATTATAAAATAATATATATAATTATAAAATGTTTTGCACTAAAATTAAAATAGAATCTTAAAATTTAATATAACATAGTAATTGTTAATACTTAAATTAATGTATAATACTTTTAAAATATTTAATTATAAAATAATATAATATAATTATAAAATGTTTTGCACTAAAATTAAAATAGAAAGAACTCCAAGGGGGCTACGATCTATGTGGGCAAGAGTTTGAAAGTGCTCGATGGTATGTCTTGATTAACTGCGCAAAGATTGATCACTACTTGACGTTAGTGATGATCCTTTAAATCAATATTATCTTTAAGTTTATATATAATAATATAGTATAATTTCATACAAATTAAACATTCACATGAACATGCGTAGCAGACATATACAACTACTTCGCTCGAATGATGTAACTGATGTAGAAAAGACGCACGAAGATAAATTTGTCTCATGGTTTGAACATACGGTATTACTGTTAAGTAACATTTTATAATATGAATTTCATACCACTAAAATCAACTTTTTTTTGTATATAATAATATTTATTGATATAGGTTGTATTGAAATATGGTGAAAATTCAGAAGAAATCTCACCAGAATTGTATACTCTAACATGTTGCTCGTCCAAGCAGGCCATCCAGTACTTATAATGTTTGGTGCGTGAATATATATTTCACACAACTGATAGAGAACGATATAGAAAACTCAAAATTGTGGGGTCATAGTCAAAGGAAGCCATGAAGATGATAACATTGACTTTTACAGAATTGTGGAAGATATCATAGTGTTAAAGTACATGGGGGATATATGGTCTGGTTGTTTAAATATAATTGGTGGGAGGTCTCAAATCCTAGGTTGGGAGTGCATAACGATAATTATTTTGTGAGTGTCAATACATCTTGCACATGGTATGAGGACGATCCTTTCGTTCTCACTTGCCAAGCAAATCAAGTTTTTTATTTAGATGATCAAGAGTACGAAAACCCATGGCGGGTAGTGGAGAAGTTTACACTAAGAAATGTATATGATTACATTCCAGAGGTAGACGAACCACATGAAGAAGTTGATAGTCCAACAAATGAAGAAGCATATCAAGAAAATGAAGTAGGCATCAATCTATTTGTTGATCTAAGCTAATATGATATGGTCTCCTTGCGTAGAGAAGATTTTCAACCCGAAGTAATTGAGGGTGAAATATTGAAAGAAGATGAATCAACTGAAATCTCTAGTGAGGATGAGGGTGACTGGTCCAGCAAAACGGATAGTGAATGAATTTCAAACATGAATTTTTGTAAGTAATATTAACATATAAATATCTGTAACATTTGTTTGAATAATAATTTGTTATAATTTCAAATAGAGATGTCTTCCAAATGCAAAGCAACACGTGTCCCTATCCATTACTGACTCCTCGTGTGGTTTACCTATCATAAATAGTGAGCCAACATTACCAGGTCTAGAACAAGGCATTTTATCAAATTAAATATCACATTTTATGCTCAATTTATGCAATATATCTATAAAATAAAATAATTAAATTAAAAAGTTATGCTTTAATTATTGTATATATATATATTTGTTGTAAGCAAGCGCTGAGGTAAAGGCACTACGAGGGGTGTCTGCATAGAGAAAGTAAGGAACGTGGGTAAAATCAAGGTTGATATTCCTGATGATCACACCGGTGGCTCCGGAGATTCGGCAGCGTGGCTTGCTTCTTATGTTGGTACACTTACTCGCACGTATCCACCGACTGCTACATCCTCTTGGTCCAAACTTCCCTAAGATGTAAAAGATCACATCAAAAACCATTGTTTGGTAATAAGGTACATCTCAAGCAACTAAGTATATAACATGTTACTTTCAAGTTATTTTGTATTTATACTAATTGTTTATAATTTTCGAAAGGATGAGTTTGACCTTTTTTGGCCGAAGAGAGGATTGATTAAAGGTTGAGGAACTGATGTCGAATGCATTTCGAAGGTACAAAGGTTGATGCCATGCACATTATAAGAAGTTCAGTACTACAATAGAAGCGCGCCAAAATCCATTCCAAGCAATTCCACCAAACGAATGGGAGAAGGTTTGTGATATGTTTGAAGATCCTGCTTATCAGGTAATATCGATGTTATCTTTTCTTAGTAGTATATTACAGATGTATTAAACATATAGACTAATATTTTTTTAGCAACAGAGTACTGTGAACAAAGCAAATAGATCAAATTTAAAGATAAATCATCATGCAGGTTCTTGATCTTTTCATCGTTTGTCTAACAAAATGGTAAATTATTTTAGTGCCTGTTAAATATTAATAGATAATACACATTTTCTGATTTAAGTTCTAATATAGATTTTCTTTTTGCAGAAAGAAGAAAATCTCGCTGACTATGATTTGAACCAATTGTATGCTAAAACACATAAAAATGGTGATGGCGTTTGGGTCAGTGTGATGCCCACAAATTTCGCTTGGGATCAAATGGATATCCGAGGTGTCGGGACATGCAACACAAGGTTACCTGCCCCCGTTCATGACATATAAGATGCAATGTTCCTAATATACATATAACATTATACAATATTCGCAGCGGATAATTTTTTTTAGCAATACTATGCACCAAACTTGTAACGCCCCATTCTCGGATGTCCAGAGAGTTAACTCTTAATATCTAAAATCAACTTAAATAACACAACTATAAAATCCAGAAAATCCCATAAAATGTTAATCCATTTAATCAATCCAAATATCTATGTTCCTCCATGGGGACAATAAAGAGAATCTCAATAACATAAATTAAAAACTCTCCAAAACTCGAAATTATCCTTAACTCATCAAATCAAAATACCGGAAAAATAAAATCAGTTCACTAACTATGACTCTCAAATAAGCACTTGTACCCTCAGACACTTATTCCACTTTGATCATCATACCTTACTAAAACTTCCTACTCTTATTCTCCAGCTGAACCATCAAAATTATCTGAAAAATATATGGAGATAAGGGGTGAGTTATCAACAACTTAGTAAGCAGAGGATATATACTAGTGTGTAAACATAAGCATTTACAGAAATCAGAATGCAGAACAAAATATTTTCATTTTCAGAGTGCGGAAGCAAAACATGTTATCAAAATATCAGAGCGAAGATTTAGAAATAATTTCATTCAAAAATATCCTTTTGGCATAGCATAAATGATGATGATCATCATCAGAACATCATATCAGAACAAAAGTCATGTATAACCCCCGTGGTAGGGTTGTGCAATCTGGGGATAACCAAGCAGAACATAAATCACTCTGTCACCAAGGTGTGCACTCAAAACAAAGACCACTACTATAACCCGTGGCAGGGCCGTATCCACTATTATAACCCGTGGTTGGGCCGTATCCACTATTATTACCTGTGGTTGGGCCGTATCCACTATTGTAACCCATGGTTAGGCCGTATCTACTATTATTACCCGTGGTTGGGCCATATCCACTATTATAACCCGTGGCAGGGCTGTACTGAACAGAACGGAAACAGATCAAATTCAAAATCAAAGAGTCATGCCAAATGTTTTCAGAGATCATATCTTATCCAAACAAAGTACTGAACAAAATCATATTATCTTCGTAATCAAAACAGATCCAAAGCATATTTACAATATTTATGCACAAATTTTTATATTCGCTCTTTTTGCATAAATCAGAAATAAAGTGTCAAAAATAAGCTCATGTCTACACCAGTCATGATGGAAAATACTCTCTTCTTAAACAGAATCTCATGAATAATGCAGAACAAATAACTGAGGTAGTTCAAATTTCTTTCATAACCAAATATATATATTTTTCAAAAAGTCAACCTCAATTCATTTTATTTTAATGCAAAGTCTAGCATAGGAACCCCGCTTACCTGGACTTCTTAGGTTTTTCAAAATTTTCCTAAAAAATGTCGAACAATAATTAATCGTCACCTATAAAATAATCACATAATTCTCGTAAATTTTCAATTAATCTCATATTTCATTATTTAAACTTAAAATGCTAAAAGAACCTATTTTTAAAACCTCAAAACTTAAAATTCTCATAATACCTAAAATATCATCATTTTCTAAAACCATCAATACCCACTTAATCGAATTCGTACTGAAGAAGCAAATTCTTAGAATAAGTATTATGATAATTATAGAACTCAATAAAAATTAATATTCAAAATATCTAAAATGCCAACAATATTTTATAAATAAAATGAATACATTGGTTACTAAAATTTTCCATAAAATAAGTCATGAAAATCTCTTCTCTTAAAAAAAATAGGTTTACACTCTTTAGTTAACAATATTATTAAAATACAAATATAATATCTATTGAAATTTAAAGCAAAAATCTATTTAAATATAAACTCAACAAAACTTCTCACCCGAAAACAGTAGGCTAAAACCGGAAACTTTCCATATATATATATATATATATATATTAGGTTAAAACTTTACATATAAATATACGTATATATATATAATTACACCTTATGAAATAAAACTAGCGATAAACATAACTCATAAATATTAGACATGCAGCGGCGGCAGGGACTCACCGAGAAGCTAAAGTGCGATGGGGCTGTCTGGAGGGACTGTGTTAGTGCGGCTGAGGAGCAAGAATGCGGTGGAAATGCCATCGAGTTGGGCTGAGCAATAGAGAAAAAGAGAGGGAGAGGTGAGCGCGAGAGAGGGCAGAGAGAAAGGAGGGAGTAACCGAGGGAGGTACTCACCATGAGGGGGGGTGCTACAGCCTGAGGTGGCCTGAGGGAGTTCAGTGCCCTTTTCTGTGCAGTGGCGACAGCTTGGAGTGGCTGGTGCGGTGCGGCACGGCGCGGTGCAGTGCAGTGGGCGTACCTCTGTTTCGGTGGCTAAAAACAGAGGAAAACACAGCTGGGTTTTCCGTGAGAGGGGTGGCTCGCGGTAGTATTAACAGCGGTGGTTTTCGTGAGGTGGGGTCACAACGTGGTGGAGCTCTCGGCGGAGGGTATGGTAGTGGTTTATGGTGGCTGAAAGCTGCTCTGTTTTTGGATACTAAAACGTATCCAAAAACAGAGGAAACCGAAACTTGCAGAAGAGGCTACGGGATGATAAGCGGCAGCTTCATGCGGCTACCGGTGGAGGCTTGCAGTGGTCAGTTCTGCTTCCGACTAGTGTTTTCCGTCGTGCAAGGGGCCAACCGTGTGTGTTGCAGCGTGGAAGGCTTGGCAATGGCACTGCCCTTCTGTGGTGGTTGTTCGGTTTCTCGTGTGTTTTGGGCTGGGTTTGATCGAGGCAGTGGCTGGGATGCTGCGCGGCGGTTGGTCTTCAAGTGGGTGTGAGGACGTGCACTGAAGTTGGACGGTGGGAGGGCATGCAATGTTGTGGTTGTTGTTTTCATGGGAAAGAGTTTCTAGCGGCGGTAGTGTTTGGGTAGTTTCTCATTGCATGAGAAAAACATATGCATCTATATATATGTGAGGTGAAACCCTAGAGAGACGAGAGAGACGTGTGTGTGCATGCATGCCGTGAACGAATGCGTGTGTATGCATGCCGTGGATGAAAGGCAGACCTAGGGGGTAAAGAAAAATAAAAACAGAAAGAAAAGAAAACAAAATTAAATCTGGTGTTTAAAAACAATGTGAAGAAAATATAAAATAAATAAACTAAAAATAAATAAATAGATAAAAATAGAGCTTGGTTGGGTCCGGGTGTTACAAAACTTATATTATCCCAAATACTTAAAACATACATACTAAACAACTGAGATCACAACACTAGTCCAAAATGGTTGTGAACAAAATAGTGTTGGAGATTAAACTCTGCAAATACAAGTGAATTCTTAACTACTTTTCATGTAAGCTTTTAAAATAGCATTTTCATGGACAGCAAGCATGTCTTAATATTTACGTTATTTCTTCTGTAAGTCGAGATGAGGAGTAGTCATTGGATTAACGTTAAGCATAGAAGGGACGTTAGATTGTAATATCGTGACTTTCTCTTTTAAAGGGAGGACTAAAGAATATTGTATGAGTATTAACACGCCTATGTTATTTATTGGAATAGGAATATTCATGATGGAAATATTGAGGAGCATAGAGGTAAGTAGCTCTGACCATGCTTCTTACTCCAAGTTCTCTTTATGAAAGAATGTTTCTCCCTCTTATTGCCAATGTTTTTCTAAAGAAAAGAGCCAATGAATGTAGTATGTACAAGCCCTTTCTTGATAGCTCCCGTCAAGCACCCTCTCGATTATAATTGTGTGTATGTGTATAAGGTAATGCATGTATGTAGGTTCTAAGTCATGAGATTTCCATACATGCTCTCTCAATAAACTTATTGATTATTTCTTTATATAGTATAGCATGAAAATATATCTTGTTCATAAAAATGCATGTGCATCAAAGTAAGAAGATGATGAAAATGTTTTGATTGCAAATGAAAGGAAATGAATGTCTCATGTCTTACACTTCAGGGGATGCTTTAAATGAGTTTTAAAATGTCCCTATGAACTTATGCTTTTAAATGAAGCAAAGAAAATGTTTTAAAATGCTCTATGAACTTATGCTTTTAAATGACGCGAATGAGCGTTTTAAGATGTCCCTATGAACTGATGTTAAATTATCCCTATGAACTGATACTTATGGATGCTATGAAAAATGATGTTTAAGCTCATACTTTTAAAATGATGTTTTCTTCATGAATGCACTGTTAAATGTAAAGATGATGTTTAAGTTCATGCTTTTAAATGAAGTTTTGCATGAATGAACTGTTAACTAATGAAAATGACTGAAAGGACTAAAATGAATGAATGCCTTATTGTATGAAAATACATAACGGCCATATGAATGAAAAGAGTACCAAAGGAATGGGCAGATTGCAATGCCAAGTAAGTAGTACTGGTAGTGCACCCAGTGCTACCCCTTTGACTGAAAGGGATTCCCAACCTGTGACCACGGGAGGAATCCAGGTCTAAAAGAAGACCACTAACCCCAACACAAGGGATGTTATAGCGTGTACCGACCAAAGAAAGTGAAACATGAAAGTATAGTTATTTCTTAAAATGTCTATACATGAAAGAATTATTATTTCTTAGATGTTTATGCATGTGAGCATGACTTATTCCTTAAACTGTTATGCATGAAAGCACTGTCAAGATTAGCAAATGTTTATCTATGCATGTTTTCAAAAGAAAAAGAATAGATGTCTAGTATGTTCAGTGCATGGTGTACTACTTACTGAGTATTCGACTTACTTTTATTTTAAATGTTTTAAACGTCCAGGTAATGATGAAAAGGTTGGGGAGTAAGGCACTACTGTAAAGGGAGAGGCAGGCGCTTAAGACCTTCCCTAGCTAGAACAACTATGTTTATGGATGATGGGTTATGTTTATGTATAGATGTTCTATGTTGGGATGAACTCTGAGAGTCTTTTATGGATGAATGTTTGAATAGAATACCTATAAGGGTTCCCCTTTATTAAATCAGAAATTTAGAGTACACATGTGTCATGTCCACGCCGATCGCATATTACTGGAAAAAGAAAAAAAAAAGCAAGTAAAGGATAGGTATGTACGTTGCGATCCCGCCCTTCCCAGGGCTGGGTTGTGACATTGGTCATGGCTGATTCTGGAAAACTGCATCAAGAGTATTCAAATGGAGAGGATTTCGTTGAGCCTAGTTTATAGTTGGAGATATATGAGGGGGAATGCTCTGATGAGGATGTGGGTAGTCTGACTCCTCTTCGTACTCTCCCGCCTCATACTTCAACCAGATTAGCATCAGACTCGGTTTTAAAAAAGGTAGAAGAAGTATAGGCATGTGTGGGGATATCTTGTGTTGGTTTTGAATAGTAATTTAAGGCTCTTCTTGTGGCTATCAAAGCTGGTCTTTCCTCAGTTCTGAAGTTAGTTCTAAAAAGGAGAGGGAGTTAAGAAGATTATAATGTTCCATCAATTACGATTCAAAGAAAGGTGGTGTTGGGAGGAACAGATTGCAAGGGAGGGCGTCTCTTGCTTCTCATGCAACCTAAGATTCTCCCTTGGAATGTGAGGGGGATCAATGATGTACAAGCGTCTTCGCATTAGGTATCTCTTTCGTAGTTGGAAGATTGATATCGTTTGCTTACAGGAAACAAAACTGGGTTTTATTGATAGAAGTATTATCAGTAGTTTGTTGGGGTGCTCCTTTGTGGGTTGGGCTTATTCGGCTTCTTCGGGAGCTTCAAGTGGTGTTCTTTTGATGTAGGATAGTAGAGTGGTGGAGTTAATGGAGGAGTGCATTGGAAATTTTATTGTAGCATGTTTTTTTAAAAATATTGAAGATGGGTGGAAGTGGACTTTTGTGGGAGTATATGGGCCAAATTTGGATGGATAGATTTTTCTTATGGGAGGAATTGGCAAGTTTGTATTATTTGTAGGATTTGCCTTGGTATGTATGTGTGGAGATTTCAATATTATTTGATTCCATAGTGAGCATTTAGGAGACACTAGTATGTCGTCTGCTATGGAGGAGTTGTCGAAGTTTATCTTTGATTTGGATCTTCCCTTGTAAGGGGAGCATTCACTTGGTCCAACAATAGGGGTTGTTTATGATTGGATAGGTTTCTCATATCTTATCTCCATCTTGGGAGATTCATTTTCTTGAGCTATGTTAGAAGAGAATGCCTCGTGTTTGTTTAGTTCACTTCCTATTATGCTAGATTGTGGAGGTATACATGGGGGTCGATGGTATTTTAAGTTTGAAATACGTGGCTTGGTGCCAATGGGTTTGCGGATAGGGTTAGAAGCTGGTGGACTTCTTATTAGTTTACGGGAACTCTAAGTTTTATTCTTGCAGGTAAACTAAAGGCCTTGAATAATGATTTAAAGAAGTGGAATGTTGAAGTTTTGGGGAAAGTTGACAAACAGAAAAATTCCCTTTTGAAGGATTTGCATGCTTTGGAGGATGGGGAAGAGACTGAGGCTATGAATGAGGAAGCATTGTTGAGGAAAAAAGAGGTGGTGATAGAGCTTAAGAGGCTTTTGTTGAGGGAAGATATATCTTGGAGGCAAAATTCGCGGGTCCTTTGGTTGAAAGAGTGTGGCAAATGTACTAAATTTTTTTACAGAATGACTCTCTCACATGGGCAGAGTAATGCCATAGAGCTACTTTATTCTAATAATAATAATGTGTTTTCATCCCCATCCAATATTCAGGATCATATTGTGTAGTTTTATGAAATTCTATTACGGCTAATTGGAGACCTAATCTTGATGGTTTGGTTTTTGATTCATTGGACTCTTTTTATGCAAGTTAGTTGGGGAGACAGTTTGAGGAAAATGATGTTTATCAGGTGGTTTGTGGGATGGTTAAAGATAAAGTCCTTGGCCCAGATGGTTTTTCTATGGGTGTTTTTTCAAGTTTGTTGGGATGTTGTGAAAATAGATATGATGCGGGTTTTCCAGGAATTTTTCACTTATCATAAGTTTGAGAAGTCTCTTAGTACCACTTTTATTGCTCTTATTCCTAAGATAGCTAGGGCCTATGAGTTGAAGGTTTTTCACCCTATTAGCCTTGTCAGTGGAATTTATAAGATCATTTCTAAGGTGCTTGCCAATCGTATGAGTATGGTGATGGAAAAAATTATTTCTAAACCCCAAAATGATTTTGTTCAGGGTAGGCAAATACTTGATTCTGTATTGATTGCTAATGAATGTTTAGATAGTCACTAAGGGAGGGTGTCCCGGGTTTCATTTCTAAGCTGGATGCAAAGAATGCGTATGATCATGTGAACTAGGACTTTCTTTTCTATATGCTTAGGAGATGTAGTTTTGGGGAGAGGTGGTGCACGTGGATTAGACATTGTGTGTCTACTGCTCAGTTTTTAGTGTTAGTTAATGGAAATCCTTGCCCTTTTTTCTATAGTGCTCGTGCTTTAAGGAAGTTGAAGGAGATGCACACAGTGCGGATGGGGTTAATAGCGAAGAGATGGAAAAGAAAAAGATGCACGGCGAGCTACGTAGTTTTGTGGACAAGTACGAGGAGATGGCAAAGAGGATGGGTGGCTCCTCTTCTGTGGAGCAGCTCCTTACATGTATGGACCTCCCTTATAGCGAGTAAGTCATGGTTGTTCCACTACTATCCAAATTTAAGGTACCACAAATTGACCTATACGATGTATCAAAGGATTATGTTGATCACCTCGAAAATTTTAAAGTGCAAATGACCCTCAACAGCTTTCTTGGGGAGGTAGCTTGTTGTGCCTTTCCATTAACATTGAAAGGAATAGCATGAGGATGGTTTGAGACCCTGAGCCTTGGATCTATTGTCAGTTTTGAAGTGCTAGCAAAGTAGTTCCTCACACAGTTTATGGCAAGTAGAAGGCGTCATAAGCCAACCGCTTATCTGCTAACCATAAAATAGAGGCTCACCACTGATGACCAAGATGAAAAGATTACCTTGGCTGCCCTCGTGGGAGGAATTTGGCCCTGAATCTCTTTCATGGCTAAACTGGCCAAAAGAACTTCATCTACCTTGAGGGAGTTCATGGACCAAGGTGACAACTTTGTTAATGTGAAGGACACACTACAGGCTCTCATGGTGCCATGGAAGCAGGAATTAAAACCGGAGACTAGGAACCAAAATCATTCTAAAGACAAAGACAAAAGAACAAACGGCTGAGGCCACCAAGATGATAAACGTGACCATTACACCAATCACCTAGACCAGGGGCGCCGACTAATCCATAACAACCATAATGTACATGAGCACAATAGGGTAGCAAGGAAGGAAGAACACTCGCCAAGAAAAGGTCAGCGCCACTGCATGTATCACCAAAGCAACTCCCACTGGATTGAAGATTGTATTACTTTAAAGAAGGGAGTCAAAGAGATGTCCGGGAGTGGGGAATTGGTAAGGATGCTGGCTGAATGTTGCTTTGAAACTATGTAATAAGAATATTTTTTGTTATGTTGATCTAACTATTAAGGCCTTAGAGGAGAAGTTGGAGCTTCTTGATTTCCAGCTACAAGAGAGACATGATCTGAAAGTGGAAGCAGAGTTTTTGATGACTAAGATGGAGCTTGCCGACTGGGAAGCCAGGGAAGAAACACGATGGGCTCAAAAAGCTAAGAGGAAATGGCTACAAGAGGGGATCAAAACTCTAGGTTTTTTCATTTCTCTGTTAATCAAAGATGGGAGTCCTCTACTGTGTCGTGAATGCAACTCTCGAATGGGACGGTTTTATCTATGCCAGAGGAAATTCACCAAGGGCCACGACTCATTTTCAGAATTTCTTAACCATGAGGTTGAATGTGCAACCTACAGACATTTTAAAAATTGTTCGTCCTGTGATCTTTGCCGCAGAAAATGCAATGCTTTGTGAGGTTCCCTCGATTGAAAAGGTTCGAGCAGCAATTTTCTCTATTCCGAAAAATAGTTCTCCTAGCCCGGATGGTGCTTCTTTACCAATGTTTTATTCATCTTTTTATATTGTTTTGATTCCAAAAGTGCTAGATCTAAAGAGCTTTGACAAGTTTAGACCTATAAGCCTTTGGTCGGTGGCTTATAAAATTTTTTCAAGAATTTTGGTTCAAAGGATGAAAAAATTGTTGCCAAAGCTGATTTCTTGGGAACAAGAAGTATTCATTTCTGGGCGTAGTATTTTTGAAAATATTACGATTGCTCAGGAGATGGTTCACTCGCTATATAGGAAAAATCAAGGAGGCAATATCATGATGAAGATTGACATGGCAAAGGCATATGACAGAGTCCACTGGCCATTCCTTTTGGAGGTTCTTAATGGTTTTGGGTTTAATGCTAATTTTTGTAGACTGGGTGCGGAGTGCATTCAATCTCTTTTGTTTTCTATTATGTTGAATGGAACCTATAAAGGTTTTCTCCAACCTTCTAGAGGCTTGCGGCTAGGCGACCCACTCTCGCCTTATCTTTTTATTGTCATGGAAGAAATTCTCTCTCGGCTTTTATCTCGAAAATTTATGAAATGGGGTATTGGTAACTTCTACCATTCGATTCGAGCACCTTTGATTTCACACTTACTCTATGTAGATGACCTGTTGGTTTTTGCTAATGGAGATGTAAGGTCTTTTCGGACATTGTTGAGAACCTTGGAGCTATATGGAAATTGGTTGGGGCAGCAAATTAGCAAGGAAAAATCAGCTCTTTATTTTTCCTAGCATATTAGTTTGTCATGTAGGAATGAATTGTTGCGATGTTCGGCTTTGTGAAAGGGTCATTCCCAGTGACATAACTTGGGGTCCTTTAGTGTTTGGTTACCTAAATGCCAGATTTCTTGAGCCACTTGTGCAGAAAATCCGTGATAAGGTGGGTTCGAGATTTAAGTTGTTATCTCACAGGGGTCATTTGGTTCTTTTGAAGCATGTGCTCTCTTGTATGGCAATGCACTTGTTAGTTGTGCTTGATGTGTCAGGGGTTACTTTGAAGAAAATAAATTCCATCTTATCAACTTTCTTTCTAGGTAATGTCAATAGAAGGCAAGGAAAAAATGGTATTCCTGGTCCAAGATGTGCTTGCCTATTTTGGAAGGGGGATTGGGTCTTAGGGAGTTCGTGGATGTGCAACGTTCTCTTCATATGAAATTCACTTGGCATTTGTTGTCTATGGATAATCTCTGGACTCACTTTTTCAAAGCAAAGTATGTGAAACATGGACACCTCTCTCTTGCAAAAAATACGTCAACTTGTTCAAGGTTCTGGAAATTGGTAATGAGAGTTTTCCCAGATGTTTGTGATAATATCAGTGGGCGGGTTAGAGAAGGAAGAATTTCTTTTTGGTTTGATCAGTGGCTTGCTTCTGGGCCACTTATTTGTGAGCTTCTGGTTGGGATTTTGAACAGTTGGAGGAGTTGGTTGGCACTGATGTTATGGGAGAGATTTTTGTTCCTTACCTGCACAAAAAGAAGGGGTGGACGTCTTCATATGGAAGTCGACGTCGGATGGGGTGTTCTCATCAGCGAGTGTGTGGGAGGTGATACTCTTGAAACAAGAAAATTTTCCAGGTATGGAGTGGATATGGCATAAGCATTTGCCAAAAATAATTTCTTTGTGTATGTGGAAGGCTCGCTTTCATTGTTTGTCTTTGGACTCTAGAGTGCAGCAATGTGGAGTTCAACTGACTTTTAGATATGATTGTTGCACTACTAGGAAAATTGAAACACTTGAACACGTTAGATGCTTCGGTGAGTTTGTGTCTCAGGTTTGGGACTGAGCTGCCATGGTGATGGGTCTTCCAATTATACTTGCGTGAACATGGTGGGGTCGAGTGCTCAACTGATTTTCGTTTCCTAAGAAATTTTCTCAAAGGGGCATTCTTATTGGTTTACTGCCGACTATTATAACTTGGTGTCTATGGCAACGCCGTTGCAAGGTGCGCATGGAAGGTCTAACTGAATCAATGGAAGGGGTGTGGCGATCTCTTAAATTTTGGCTAAGGCAAATGGTGGCAGAACAAGCTAGGTTTGGATCGGTCTCTTCCATCGACGCACAGGTGATAGCTATGTTGGAAATTCCTGTGGTGCCGCTACATAGATGCAGACCACGCCTAATTACGTGGAGCAAACTGAACCTTGGAGGGGTGAAGCTAAATGTTGATGGGAGTTGTAGGGGTAATCTGGGTTCTTGTGGGGGAGGAGATGGAATTTGAGATGCTTTTGGCAATGTAAAAGGTGCTTTCTCTGCTTACTTCGAACAGGAAATGAATAATGAGACTGAACTTCGTGCCCTCCTTGAGGGAGTGGTTTTATGTAAAGAGTTGGGATTCTTTAATTTGGAAATTGAATGTGACCCTAAAATAGAAGTTGACTGGATTCTTTCTGATAATTGTACAGTTTGGTACCTTTAGGAGTTTTGGGAGGCGGTGGTTAAGGAGCTTCAGGGGGTCCAGTTCTCTATCAGACATCTTTAGAGGGAAGCAAATCAAGTTGCAGATTTTTTGGCTAAGCAAAGAGAAGCAGGCTTGACATGTACATATTAGGAAGGGGGGTTTCTACCTAGGCAGTTGCGAGGTATTGTTCAGCTTGACAAGATTGGTCTCCCTAGTCGTAGACCTTAATTGTTTGTTTTGTTGGTCTTTTGTTTTGCTGGTTTTGGTTTTAAAAATAGGCATGTTTAGATTGGTTTATTGGTTTATTTGTTTAGTTTATTGTATAGGTTCTTTTGCTTAACTGGTTTGGATGCCTGGAATGGTTTTATTGAATATTTGTAAATCTCAAGTGTCTTGCTTGTTATCATAGTATTCCTCCGCCATAAGTGAGGACAATCAACAAAATTGGGATACTATCCTCTTTTTAAAAAATAAAGATTAGTCCGAAAGTCTCTTTTGCCCCTCTCCAAAATGTCCAGGTTTAATGAACCTCATGTGCAGAAACGTAAAAAGAATCAAAACCCTTTCATCTTCCCAAGAAGGAGTGTGTGCATGCATGCCAAGTGGCATTGGTGTGTGGAGCTTCTCCTAGGTGTTTCCCCCTTCTCTCCTTTCCCCATGCAAGATCTTTTCCTCTCCCTTTTTGCGTGTTCCCTAGGTGTCTCTTCCTTTTCCCAAGCCTTCTAGAATGTTCAAAAGATGACATGTGGCAAGTGAGGGTAGTCGAAAATCTAGGGCTAGAAGTGTAATTCCGTGTGATGCCTTTTCCATTTCCCTAAGGCAAATCTTCTAGAAACTATCTTCCACCAACAAGTGAGTGACAAATGGCATAGTGGGCTGAAAATGCCCTTGGGTGGGTGCATGGCTTTGAAATCTGAATGCCTCTTGGTGTTCCCCATGTAATCCTTAGGAAAAATCATCCCTTTAGTCTTCCCATGCGTGACCTCCCTATGTAGACCTCTTGGGATTCTTCAAAATGACAAGTGGCTTGCGGTGGGTTCCTTGGTAAGTGTGGGGCGTGTTGGTCGGGTGGCCCTTGGCCTCCCCTAGGTGAATCTCATGATTAACATCTAGAATCCTTCATGCATGGATGACATGTAGCAAGTCTAATGGCTTGTCACTAGGATAGGTGTGCAAGCCTCCCTTGGCTTGCCCAAATCCTACTCTCTCTCTCCTTTATCCCACTATCACGTCCGGATTCATGGACTATGCATGCACGACGAGTGGCACAAGCCACATGGTGTTGGGCGTGACCTATGCCTTTTAGTTGGTCGAAAATGTAAGGGCTTAAGTGGCCCTTCTCTTGGGCTTTGGATGCCTAACATTGAGGCCCAAGGTCTTAATCACTCTATTCTTAATTCATGGCCCTTAATAAAATAAAAACTTAGGCAACGAAAATATAGATAAAAGTCTAGCTAAGTCTATGTTATCACATCCTCCCCCTTTAGTAAAAGATTTCGTCCTCAAATCGGCACTGTAATCATCAACCAAAGCATTTGTAATAGGTAATATTGGGGTTATTCCCTCTCTTACTCGCAGTCGTAGATTCTTCAGATGATGATGGTGAGGACGGTACTTCATCTGCTTCTTCCGTTACCAAATCTCGCGAGAAATAAAATATCGCGTCCAAATCATAGTCGTAGTACATGTTCACTCTCATCTCATTTAGCTTATGCTAATATCTCCAACTCAGTGTTCTTAATGGGTTGTCCCTCCTTGAGGAATTGAATACAATCTATAGAAGTGTCTGATGTCTCAAACGGGGTATACCTATTCGCATGAGCATCCGCAGTGCTGCTTGTTTCAGCCTCTTGATTGAGTTCGAGCAGACGCATTCTCTCAGTGTCCTTCCACTTCGTCAGGTCAAGTTGGGGTTGTCGTTCTTCATGCAGTAATGCTCTTTGTAACAAAATATTCCCCTAAGAATCCGCATTCATTACTTGGGTGCAATGATGCTTGAACTTTTCCAATTGTTGCCAATGTGCAGCCATCATCCAATCTCTTCTTTCACGATGATTTCGGTGGCTATACTCTCGTCTTTCTCTAATTTGAGTTACTGATGTAACAGACATACGTGGGGTCTTCCTAGGTCATGCCATTCCCTGTTCTAAGGGTATGGTAGGTGCATACAATTTTACTACACTTAGGCTGACAACAATGAACAGATAAGAATTCACACCAACAAATCAGACATATATTCAAACGAACACATGTATTCATCAAATGTTTCGGTCTAAGATACAAACAAATGAGGGTATTTATTCCTCATTGAATCCTCCCATTCCCAAGTTGCTTCTTAAAAATATGGGTTATTTCAGAGTACTTTCACTAAAGGTATCTTCCGATTCCTTAGCTCTTACTCCTTACAATCAACGATCTGCATTGGCCATTTTTTGTATGACAAATTTGGCTGAAGCCGAATACTGTCAGGCTCCATTACCACCGGTCGTCTTTCTCTGAAGCTCTTCTTTAAAGTTGATACATGAAATACATCATGCACTCCTTGCATCTCAGCTGGCAAATCCAACCGATAGGCTACAAGACCAACTCTTTCCACTACCTTATAGGGTCCTACGTATCGGGGACTTAGTTTTTCCGTTTTACCAAATCGTATGACTCCTTTCATGGGTGATACCTTGATGTATATCCAATCTCCTACAATAAACTCCAGACTCCTTCGTCGGTTGTCGATATAACTCTTTTGCTGATTTTGGGCCACTTTCATCCTTTCTAGGATCAAAGTTACTTGATTGTGGACTTCCAGTAAGTATTTGGGTCCTAATATCTTATTTTCTCCGACTTCGTCCCAATACAACAGTGATCTACATTTTCTCCCATACAATGCCATGAAAGGTCCCATCTGTATTGTGGGTTGGAAACTGTTGTTGCAGGCAAATTCTACCAACGGTAGGTGACTTTCCCAATCACCACATAGTTCCAGCACACATGCTCGCAGCATATCCTCCAAGGTTTAGATCGTACGCTTAGTCTGGCCATCAGTCTAAGGATGATATGCACTGCTAATTCTCAAACGAGTGCCCAACATCTTTTGTAAACTCTGCCAAAAACGTGAAGTAAAACCTGTATCTCAGTTTGAGACTATGGTTTTAGGTACTCCATGCAATCGGACTATCTCTTTAACATAAATTTGAGAGTTTATCCATAGTCTCTTTTACCTATGGGTAGAAAATGCATAGTCTTTGTTAGTCTATTGACTATGACCCATATAGAATTCTTACTTGACGACGTCCTTGGTAGACCTATTACGGAATCCATTGATACATCTTCCCACTTGCATTTTGGGATTGGCAATGGTTGCAATTCTCCAGCTGGCCTCTGGTGTTCAGCTTTCACCAATTGGCAAACAGAGCATTTTGCCACAAATTCAGCCACTTTTTTCTTAATTCCATCCCACCAAAACTGACCTTTCCGAAACCGTTACATTTTAGTACTGCTAGGATGAGCCATGTAAGGGGTACAATGTGCTTCCCCTAGGATCTTTTCCTTCAGTTGAGTGATATTAGGAATCACTTTTCTATCATTATAATACAACATCTCATTTCTCCCGATGGTGAAATGTTGCGGTCCTTCGGATTTTAAAATCTTCTATTGGAGCTTTTCTAACTTGTCATCCTTACGTTGACCATCCAGGATTTCTTCTTTAGTTACAGGTATAATCACCTGTACCACTGCTAATTTTGCATCTCGAGGCGAATCTCCAATCACCAAGCTCCTCATCCCAGACAATAGAGATAACAAGTCGGTCTGAGCCTTGCGACTAAGAGCATCAGCCACAATATTGGCCTTGTCGGGGTGATATTTAATCTCGCATTGGTAATCACCAATAAGTGTGATTTTTATGTGATTTTTATTACTATTTTATCTATGAAAAGTGTTAGTTTTCCTTTAATTCTATTGATTTTATTTTATTTCTATATATTTTTTTATTATTATCTTGGATTTGAAGGAATGAGAAGATTTAGTCCAAAATGAGAACATTTTGGTACAAAAGAAGAGACCACGAAACTAGAACGATGAGAGGCAGCAAGATTTGAAGAGAGTCAAGGGGATTTAGACAAGGAAACTCAGGACCATAATTGGTGATAAGAGTTAGGCGATAAGTGAGATATTTTACCTTCTGGGCGAGAAGACTTGGCGCATGGCTCCAGGTGACTAGATTGGGCGACCAGTCAAAACGACCAACTTAAAAAACCAATCTAAACTATATCGTGGGCAACAACGAGTAAAGGCGAGTAGCTTTACTGCTCGGTAGGTTGGCGAGAGGGTTCTACCATCACGGTTGAGAGTCTTTCCTCTTGGTAGGCGAGGAGACCAATTATATTCAATGCATATGACATCTATTCGGTGGAACCCTCCCGAGTTCCGCAATCAATCTGCTGGCTGACCACCAAATCCTCCCAAACTCTGTAAATCAAGTCGCTTATTACTGAATTTTTCATTTTTGATAATTCCATTATTCTTGGGATAATTTCTTTTATGTTAACATTTATCTTTAGGCTAGACTGTAGCGGCATTTATCATGTTTTCACATTTGAAGTTTTGACATCTATTTAATCCTTGCTTGCAGGATGAAAAGAGAAGAGTCTGAGTTTTAGATTTCAGTAGTCCAGAGTTTATCATTTAAGTTTCTTCTGAGGAGGCGGATCAGGAGGGCAGAGGCTAGAGCCGCAAACTTCATCAACCAACTCCAATGAAGAACACTAGTTTTATTATTTTTCTTTTCAATTTCATTATGAACTAATTCTATTTTCTAGAGTTTGGATGTAGTCTAACATTGAACAAACAATTTATGTTCCAAGTTATTTTATTTACAGTATTTCCATGATTGAGTGTTTATTTCTTATTTTTAACACTTGCAATTTTCTAACTAATTATTGTTTGATTTATTGAATCGAAATAAGACTGAGAGGTGATTTGTGATTAAAGCTCTAGGATTAAGCACCATTCGTTGAGCGTAAGTTGAGATACTTTGCTTAATTACTTTGCCGCGATTAGTTGAGATATTTTTAGTATTGTTTGAGAGAAAATATTGAATAGTTAAGAAATTTTTATCATCAACTTGGGATAATTACAATTTTATAATAAGAAAGAATAAATTATGTGGGATTTGCTAGGTGAAATCAAACGCTCTAGATCTATTTTTATTATCTTTAAATTCTTAATTTTAATGCTATTTTCTTCAGTTTAATTTAGATAATATATTCTTCAAATTTTGGTTTTTCAAATTGTAATTAATTTAGTAAATTTTAATACTCAATAGTATAATTATTCCCTGTAGGTTCAACATCCATTTTCTTTAAAACATTTACTACTTGTTACGATTCTGTACCGTTGCAGATATTTTCAGCACAACAAGTTTTTGGCGCCGTTGCTGGGGAATAGTTATTTGTTATTGATATTGATACTAGCTAGATTTTTACTACTTTTGATTTGATTTTATTGATTTAAATTAGATCTCAGTTTGATTTTTCTTTTCAAGAATTATGAGTGTATGCTCCGATCTAAATCATTAGAGTATATACTTTTCGATCTCAAGATTGAAAGAACCTTACGTCAAATCAATAAAGAGAAAAAGAAAGAGGTCGCCACATCTAAAGTTAATGTGGCCGACTAGGAGCATAAGGCGTTAAGAGACTATGCTATGCCCTCTATCAATGGGGCGACATCTAGTATAAGTCGGCCAACTATACAAGCTAATAACTTCGAGATCAAGCTGGTCATCATTTAAATGATTCAACAAACCATCTAGTTTGGGGGCTTTCACAAGAGGATCCTAATGTCCATATTGCAAATTTCCTAGAAATCTGTGATACTTTTAAACACAACGGAGTGACAGATGATGCGATTCGATTGTGACTTTTCCTTTCTCACTTAGGGAAAAAACAAAAGCTTGGTTGAACTCTTTGCTGCCAGGCATCATCACCACCTGGGAGGAGTTGGCACAAAAATTCTTGACAAAATATTTCCCTTCAGCCAAGACAACAAAGTTAAGGGATGATATCACTACCTTCACCCAATTTGAAGGTGAATTATTATATGAGTATGGGAGAGATACAATGATTTATTGCGCAAGTGTCCACATCATGACCTCTCAGCCTGGTTTTAAGTACAGACATTTTACAATCGTTTGGGACCCACAAATCGATCTTTGGTTAATGCAATTGCAGGAGGAGCATTAATGAGTAAGACCTATAAAACTACATATGAACTTCTGGAAGAGTTGGCGTCTAACAACTATTAATGGGCTGCAGAGAGAGCAATGCCAAAGAATGCAGGCAACGTCGTTGAGCTTGACTCTATGTCTGCACTTGCGGCGGCAAATCTATCAAAACAACTAGGTAAAATGAATGTTAATGTTATTCAAACTAATATTGTTTGTGATCATTGCGCAGGAAATCATTCAAGTGTAGATTGCCAAGTGGGGAATTCTTTTGCCCAACTGAGTTATGAACAAGCCCATTACGTGTCCAATTTTCAACGTTAAAATAATCTTTATTCAAACACGTTCAATGTTGGATGGAGAAATCACCCTAACATTTCATGGAGCAATAACCAAGTGCCGGTTACACCACCTCAACAGTTTCCATAGTAAGAGAAAAAGCCAACACTTGAAGATATGATTATGCAGTACATGCAAAACAACTCGACTTCAATCCACAATCTTGAGGCACAAATCGGTCAGCTCTCAAACGTGTTTACCGAGAGGACAATAAGGACTTTACCGAGCAACACTGTGACCAATCCGAAAGAATATGTCAAAGCCATAACATTGAGAAGTGGACAGACATATGACTAGCTATAGATATTAAATACTGAGCGAGATGCAGAAGTTGCCAAAAACTTGGAGTCTGAGATGAAGGAACTTGAGTCCGAGGTGAAAGAAGCAGAGTAGGATGCGATCGACCAACAAGCTGAGAAGACTAAAGGGAATAAAGGGGTTGCAAAACCCAAGAAATCCAGGGAGCTTATATTTGAAACTTATTCTCCTTCAATTTATGATCCACCAATTCCTTTTCCACAAAGATTAAGAAAAAATAAGGATATATTATCAAAGAAGTGGAAGTTGGAGGAGCATGAGATTATAATGCTAATCGAGAAGAGCAGTGCAATTTTACAAAGGAAGCTGCCCCCTAAGTTGAAAGATCCAGGAAGTTTCATGATCCCTTGCTTTATAGGAAATTCATATTTTGATAATGCTTGATGTGACTTAGGGGCAAGTATTAATCTAATGCCCCTCTATGTTTTCAGGAAACTAGGTCTTGAAAAAGCAAAGCCAACCACCATCTCTCTACAGTTGATGAACAGATCCATTAAATACCCAAGAGGACTCATTGAAGAAGTACTGGTGAAAGTTGATAAGTTCATCTTCACGACTGACTTCATTGTACTCGATATGGAGGAGGGCGAGGAGCATGTCACTTTTGACGTATTTAAATCTATAGAATTCCCTTCCGAAGAACATTCTTGTTTTCAAATAAGCCACAGAGATGTGGTCATAGCCGACGAGACTTATGGAGCTGAATTTCCCAAACTACCACTTAAGGAACCACCCAAGCTTGAACCCAAACTGCTTCCATCAAATTTAAGGAACGAAGAGGCCAGAGAGATTTCCAAGGGATACACGGTTGCACCTTCAAGGAAAATATCCAATCGGAAGACCAAAAAAAAAAAAAAAAATAGGGGAGCATCTCTTACCTTCTCTCATTCTTTGCTTTAGTTTTTTTTCCTTTTTCCCATTGAGAACAATGTGATATTTAAATTTGGGGGGAAATGATATTATTTTATTTATATAAAATAATAATAATAATAATAATAATAATAATGATGATGATGATGATGATGATGATGATGATGGTAATGATGATGATGATGACGACGATATTTATATCCATAAATGCTGCAGGGGCATTGGCTAATCCAAAAGCCATCACTTTAAACTCATAATGCCCATACCTAGACCTAAAGGCAGTCTTAGACATATCCTGATCCTTTATCCTCAATTGATAGTATCCCGACTTTAAGTCAATCTTTTAAAAAGTAGTTGCACCTTGGAGTTGATCGAATAAATCATCAATTCGAGGTAGGGGTACTTATTCTTAATGGTTACCTTATTTAGCTCTCGGTAATCTGTACACATTCTAAGGATACCATCCTTCTTTTTAACAAATAACACAGGTGCTCCCCAGGGTGAATAACTAGGCTGAATAAACCCCTTATCTACCACTTCCTGCAATTGACTTTTCAGCTCTTTTAACTCCGCTGGCGCCATTCGGTACGGGGCCTTATGAACTGGTGCCGCACCGGATTCTAGATCAATGGTGAACTCCAAATCACAAACAGGTGGCAAGCGGGCAAATCATCCATAAACACATCAGAGAACTCCTTCACAATCGGAATATCTGCTAAAGATTTCTTCTCTGAGAGCGCATACACTACTTGAACCAAGAAGGTATCCGCCTCATTTGCTAAGTCCCTGCTTGCTTGAATGGCAGATATAACTACAGGTTTCAACTTTATCTTCCTGCAAACTCTAAATACTTCCCTCCAGGTAGTTGGAAACTAACTATCCGACTACGACAATTAATGCTGGCAAAATACTGATATAACCAATCCATTCCTAAAATAATGTCAAACTCAAGTAATTTAAACCTTATCAAATCTGCCTTAAGAGTCATTCCACTAATAACCAGAGGACAACCTAGAATAACCTTTGAACACCACACAGTCTCCCCATTTGGTAACTTCACTACCAAAGATTGCAATAAAGGTTTAAAGACCAGGTTGCACATCTATGCAAAAGTGGCAGATATGAACGACTGAGATGCTCCCGAGTCAAACAAAGTGCAAGCATAAAAATCACACAGTCGAACTCTACCTAAAGAAATTAAAACTACTGATGAAATCTATAAATCAAATCACATAGTATAGCTATTTCAAATGATTGGATAGAAATCTATACCTGTGATGACTCCAGCATTTTGGGTTTTCGGAGCTTCATCATCTACCTCACCAGGAGTCACTGCGTACACCCTACCTTGAATAGTTGGTTTTGGGGTAGTCCTCCCACCACGGGAACCGCCTCGGTTCGCCTGAATCATGGTAGGGCAATTGCTAGCAAGATGTCCCGTTTGCCCGCATCTGAAACACTATATCCCAAACAAATGGCACTCGCCTACATGCGACCTATTGCATTTGCCATATACTGGCGCTCGTCCCCCCATTCGTACTCCGGTGGCCATCTGCAGTCGGGCCCCAGTCCTGGTAATAAACTTAGGTGCAGACCCGGTGCTACTTCCTTCCTCAAAACCTCTTCTCTTTTGGTCGATCGGAGCGGCAATAGGGTCAATAAACTCCCGCTCTGCAATCGTGGCAACCTCCACTAACTGCTGAAAGGTCGGAATTTGCAAACAAGCAACCTGTCTTCGGATCTCACGCCGTAGAACCTCATGAAATCACTCGATCCACATCTCCTCTATAACAATCAAATGTGTAGCAAACTTCCCGAGTTCTATAAACTTCCGGGCATACTACTCGACCATCATCTCCCCTTGCACTAAATTGTTAAACTCTCGTGCCTTTTGTTTCCTCATAGTGTTCAGGAAGAAACGATTACTGAATTCCTTTTTAAAACGTGGCCAAGATACCACTGCAATTGACCCTAACTCCATTTCCAGAAGCTCCCGCTTGGTCCCCCACCAAGCAGTCGCGTCACCTTGTAGCAGGTAATTTGCGTATAACACTTTCTGAGTTTCAGTACACCCACAAATCTCAAACGTCTTTTCGAGATCACTAATCCACCTCCCAGCACGAAGTGGATCCTCTTGTCCAGAAAAAGCAGGGGTTCTATGAGCTAAAAAGCGTTCATACGAACAACCGTTCTATTGCTTCCTTTGGGTTTTATGATGATGATGATAAAATCAGTACGGTTTGATGAATAAAAAGCCTATAATAAGAATATAGTTGAAATTGATTATAATTTTTATGAAAAATCCTAATTGCTTAAGTCTAGTTGTTAATTCTTTACTTGATCTTACTTAATTTGATATTTTCCATATTCAATGAATGCTTCTTATGATGATTAATCGTTTTGCATACCTAGAGAAATTTTGTGTGAATTTTGTGAATTTGTATTGTCTCAACTTACTCTAGAACTTATTGGATTACACTCAAGGCAAGATCCTAAACAGAATATTAATGGAGAAATGATTAAGACATTTTTTTTGGGATCGATTGAGCTTTTCAAGCTTACCTGTTTATTATTGCTATCCCTAGCGACCCCTTTGAGTTTTATTGAATTATATTTTGGCCTTTTATTTTTCTTTCTTGTAAACTTCATATTCCCTACCATATTTGAGCTTAATAATGATTTCCTTACCTTTCAAGAGAACTAAGTTTACACAAAGTCACTGACTCACAAGAGCATGAAAGGCAAGAGATGTAGAAGGTCTACAAGTAAAGTTAATTATAGCCATATTATCAAAATCATAAGTTTGGGGGTGTGAAAAGTCAACTCATCTACTGTGTGATCAACAAGAAAAGGCCGATGAGAGTCACCCACAAAGGTAGTCAAAAAGGTACAGAATACTTCCATGAAACAAAAAGAAAGAAAAGAAAAGAAAATGTCCAACCTGTTGAATAGAGGGGTAAAGAGAGGTATGTCGAGAGATTCAAAAGGATTGAAAAGAGATGTTTGTGCTAGAAGTGAGAATGCTCTATTTATTCTGTTGGTGTTCAAACTTAAGTTCTCTTGCTTTGTTTGAATCCTACCTTTTCTTTATAGCCCTCACCCTAGCCTTATATTACAAGCTTAATAAAGACCTGTTGATCCCTGGTGATAGCTTCTATTCTAGATTAGTGGAAAGTGATTTAAAAAGTAAGCATATGAAGTGTTTAGAGATCCATTATTTATTTACTTTTTTGCATAAAACTATTCGGAGAGCTAATGATGAAGTGAGAATGATGGGTATGCATGAATGTGGAGATTGATAATATAGTGGAATTTAGTTTTGAATTAATTTTTGGACTTGATTGATCTTGAATGATTCATTTGAATTATAGACTTTAGACAATTTTTGTGTCAATAAATTTTATGAATTAAACAAATACTTGTTTTAATTATTTTTCTTTTCTTCTTTACTAGAGGGCAAGCAAAGCTTAAGTTTGGGTATTTGATAAGCATGATTTTTATATGATTTTTATTACTCATTTATCTATGAAAAATGTACGTTTTCCTTTAATTCTATTGATTTTATTTTTATTTATATATATTTTTCTTTATTTTCTTGGATTTGAAGGAATGAGAAGATTTAGTGCAAAAGAAGAACATTTTGGTACAAAATAAGAGATCACGGAGCCAGACCGATGAGAGGTAGAGAGATCTGAAGAGAACTGAGGAGATTTAGGCGAGGAAACTCATGACCAGAAGGCGTGACCAGAAGGAGCGACCAGAATTGGCAATAGAAGTTAGGTGATAAGCGAGATATTTTATCTTCTGGGCAAGAAGACTTGGCGCAAGGCTTTGGGTGACTAGATTGGGCGACCAGTCTAAACGACCAACTTAAAAGACCAACCTAAACGACATCGTGGGTAACAACAAGTAAAGGCGAGCAGCTTTATCGCTCGGTAGGTTGGCGAGAGGGTTCTATCTTCCCGGTCGAGAGTGTTTCCTCTCAGTTGGTGAGGAGACCAGTTATATTCAGCACATACGGCATCTACTCGGTGGGATCCTTCTGAGTTTCGCAATCAATCTACTAGCTGACCACCAAATCCTCCCAAACTCTGTAAATCAACCTGCTTATTACCGAATCTTCTATTTTAGATAATTTCGTTATTCTTGGGATAATTTCTTTTATGTTAACATTTATCTTTAGAAATTGTTTTCCAAATCGGTTAGATTGTAGCCGCGTTTATCATGTTTACGCATTTGAAGTTTTGACATCTATTTAATCCCAGCTTGTGGGATGAAGAGAGTTTATCATTCTTGCAATTCAATATCTGAGTCTTAGATTTTAATAGTATAGAGTTTATCATTTAAGTTTCTTTTGAAAAGGTGGATCTGGAGGTCAGAGGCGAGAGCCGCATGTTTTATCAATTGACTCCAATGAAGAATACTAGTTTTATTATTTTTCTTTTCAATTTCATTATGAACTAATTTTTTTTTCTAGATATTTGATGTAGTCTAGCATTGAACACATAATTTATGTTATAAGTTATTTTATTTTCAATATTTCTATGATTAAGTGTTTATTTCTTATTCTTAATGCTTGCAATTTTCTAACTAATTATTGTTCGATCTATTGAATCGCAATGAGACCAAGCTGTGATTTGTGATTAAAGTTCTAGGATTAAGCACCATTAGTTGACCGAAAGTAGAGATACTTTATCGCGATTAGTGTGATTTTTAAGAAAAATCCAAAGAACTTAATGAGTCTCTAATTAATTAAATTCACATAGAAATGTGGAGTTATTAGTTGAAAATATTTTTGGTACTGTTCGAGAGAAAATATTGAATAGTTAAGAAATTTTTATAATTAACTTAGGATAATTGAGATTCTATAACAAGGAAGAATAAATTATGTGGGATTTGCTAGGTGAAATTAAACGCTCTAGATCTATTATTATTATCTTTAAATTCTTAATTTTAATGTTGTTTAATTTAGATAATCTATTTTTCAAATTTCAGTTTTTCAAATAGTAATTAATTTTGTAAATTTCAATACTCTATAGCATAATTATTTCTTGTGGGTTTGACATCCTTTTTTTAAAACATTTTACTACTTGTTATGAAGATTCTGTGCACTTGCAGATATTCTCAACACAACAATCACTAATGGTCTCAACCCATCTTCTCTGCCTTATATTTAGATTTTTTTGTCTGAACATGTACTTGAGGCTCTTGTGATCCGTGTATACCTCGCACTTTTCCCCATACAAATAGTTTCTCCAAATCTTCAGCGTGAAAGCCACAATAGCCAATTCTAAGTCTTGAGTAGGATAATTTTTCTCGTGGTCCTTGAGTTGCCATGAAGCATAAGCGACGACTCTTCCTTCTTGCATCGACACACATCCTAATCTCATCTTAGAGGCGTCACTATAAAAGACATAAGGCTTATGTGGTTCATGTAAAGCCAACACATGTGCTAAGGTTAATCTCTTATTCAGCTCCTGAAAACGTTTCTCACATTTCTCAGTACAAACATACTTGGCATTTTTCCTTGTGAGTATTGTCAAAGGGCAAGAGAGTTTAGAAAACCCTTCTACAAACCTCCGGTAGTATCCTGTTAATCCGAGGAAACTATATATCTCATGGGCATTAGTTGGCCTTTGCCACTCTGTTACAGCGCCGATCTTAGCAGGGTCTACTGCCACTCCTTTACAAAAAATGACATGTCTCAAAAATTTTACTTCTAGAAGCCAAAACTCGCACTTGCTAAGTTTAGCATAAAGCTGATGTTTTTGCAGCATCTCCAACACAATCCTTAGATGCCTACTATGTTATTCATCACCTTGGGAATATATTAGTATGTCATCTATGAACATCTCTACAAAACTTTCTAAATACTGCCTGTAAATTCAATTCATCAATTCCATAAATGTTGCTGGAGCATTTGTTAATCCGAAAGGCATAACCAAGAACTCGAAATGTCCATGACTAATCCGAAAGGCATTCTTAATACGTCCTGATCCTTGATCCTAAGTTGGTGATATCCGAATCGTAGATCAATCTTCGAGAATACCGAAGCTCCTTGTAGTTGATCTAACAGGTCATCTATCCTTGGCAAGGTGTACTTGTTCTTTATAGTCACCTTATTCAAATCCCAATAGTTAATACACATCCTCATAATCCCATCATTTTTCTTGAAAAACAAGACCGGTGCTTTCCAAGGCAATGAACTAGGGAGGATAAGACCCTTTTTCTAAAAGTTCTTCAATTTGGATCTTGAGCTCCTTTAATTCTGTTGGGGCCATTCGTTATAGTGCCTTATGCACTAGGGCCGAGGCCAGTTCAAGCACAATTACAAATTCCGTTTCTCAGTCTAGGGGTAATCCAGGCAAATGCAAATCATCTGCAAAAACTCTAAGAAAGTCTTTTATCATTGGAATTTCTTAGACTCCATTAGGTTCATCCGTAGCGCTTGTCATCATTACAAGATAAGTGACAGCTCCACTTATCAAGCTCTTCTTGACTTGTCCAACTGTTACCATCGATGGAACGAACCTAACAGCTTCTCCTATATAATAGATCCTAATCTTCGCAGGCAAGTCAAATACCACTTCTCTCCTTCAACAGTCTATCTTGGCATAGTGCCTAGACAACCAATCCATTCTTAAGATCAGATCAAATTCTGTTAAGTGGAAAACAATCAAGTCAGCGGTCAAAGTTAGACTCGTGACTTCCAATGGACAACTCTTAACTACACGTGTGCATCCAATTATTTTTCTGTCCGAAATGGCTACCAGAACCCTTTGAGATAAAGGTTCCGCATCTAGCTCACATCGTTGCACACAACCAACAAAGACAAAAGATCTCGATACTCCAGAATCAAACAGAGCACAAACCATGTGTTGCTTCAATTTAACCTTACCTAACAGGGTAACTAGGGTTACTCAAAGATTCTCAAATACATACTAGCTATCAGCTAAGGCAAAATTGGAAATGTTACCAATAATCACTCTCGCATCTACCATCTCGTCGACCTCCAGGTCTACTTCTCCCGGTGTAATGGCATAGACCTTAACCTTCACAGGGGTCTTTGCTCTGCCACCTAGTGCTATTGCTCCTCAAGTCGTGTTTTGTGGACAATCTCAGATCATGTGGCCGGTTGGACCACATCTGAAACAAGCTCCCATAGCTAGTCGACACTCGTTGTTATGCCCTTTTCAGCATCATCAACATGGTGGTGGAGTGACGGGTGCTGGGCTCCCGACTACTAAGCCCTTCCCTTTGTTCAAGGTAGCGGGGACCTTTCTTTTCTCCATACTTGGGCTTGAGTGATAAGTCTTTATTGCTCTGCTTCTGCTATAGAAGCGACATTGACCAGCTCTTGGAAATTCCCTATTTGCAGGCAGGCTACTTGTTTTCGGATACGAGATTGCAAACCATCCTGAAACTTCTTCGCTTGCATTTTCTTGGTACAGCATATAAGGTGTGAATCTTCCCAATTCCATAAAACGAACAGCCTATTGATCAACCATCATGTTACCTTGGGTCAAGTTTGCAAAATCAAGGGCCTTAAATCGATCCCATGTGGGTGCAGCTAAATCTCCTAGCTCTCCAGTCAGCAATTGTCGTTTTGTGTTCCACCATATACCTGCTTCTCCCTTAAGCATGTGTTCAGAATATTGGACCTTCTGTTCCTCCGTACATCCACTGATATCGAAGGTTCTCTCCAAATCCATGAGCCACTTATTGGCTTTTAGAGGTTCTTCTGTTCCCATAAAATTAGGGTATCTATACACCAAACATTTCTCATACGAACCTCTTTGATTTCCTCCTCTGGACGGTTCTTGCTTAACGTTCTACATTTGTGCCACCTAATTGTGCACTACCTCAGTCATCTAGCGAATAGCCACCACTATTGCATGTCCTCCTTCTAGTGGAGGGTTTCCAGCCTCCTGGTCTCTGTGTCTAGGAGAAGTATATCCTCATGCTGATTTCATACCATGGTTCTTTCTTTCTCCTGAAACATACAAAATCATCGTAGGTCAGTCTCCTTCTTAGAGAAAGGCAATATTCCTTCAACTTGCATTCACAATCCTACACATGTATCTTCCTTCTGTTTTCACTTCCTCCAAGATTCAAGTTTATAGCTATAAGATCAAAGCCTATAACTACAAATCTCAAACCTAATTAGTGGTACCATGCATTCCTAGGACAATGTGTGGGTTTACCTAGAGACATAATTGCACTGATACTAAAGCCTCAGTGACACCCCTAGCCCCCACTTGGGATGGGACGATAACTGAAGCGTCGGAATATGCAACACAAGGCTACATATCTCACGTACATGACAGATAAGATGCAATGCACCAATGTATATTGGCAGTATGCAATATATGTCGTAGTGAAAAATTTAAACTTCGTGTAAAACTAAGCAACGCCTAAAGCAGTTGCAGTAGCACATGGTACCATAAGACTAAACATAATCCAAACATTTTCTTAACATAAAATCCTTTTCAAAAGTACCATATAATATATTCATTGTCTCCCAAAATATAAGTATTGATTCCCAAAACAAGGGACCAATCTCAAAAGGTCTCAAATCATGAGACAAGGAACTTCACTAGCACTAAAGTCCCTTTGCTAGTGAGACTCAAGAAAATGCCCCTAGTCCTCAAGGGTTCGGGTTCTAGAAGTCCCAAACTAGAGGCAACTTCTTTGACCTCTACTAAGGAATCATTTGCTTGATTCAGGTATCCGGTTACAAAATCCAAATGGTCCTTAATCGTAGAGGCTCTTTCAGTCTTAGTTTCATCTTTGTCCTTATTGAGTGCTTCCAAAAGGTCCGTAAGGCATTGGGCCGTGACTTTCAAAAGAGCAGCCAAAAAGTCTTAGTGGGCCTCTACGGTGAATTTGTCTTTCATTAACTCATTTATTATGTCCATAATCTTGGGTACCTGTCACAGCTTTTACCATTCCGAGTGGGTAATGATAGTGAAAACTACCATAATAAGATTTTGAGAAATCTCAGCAAGCAAACATATAACATACAACAGTCAACATAAGCATACAAATGGCAAATCATGGGATACATGCATGGACATGTACTTGACATATGACTTGACCAAAAACTTGACATATACACTTGACCTTTTTCAAAAGACATGTAACAGAGATCCTTAGACTGTTAAGAAAAATATCTTTGGCATCATTTTCATGTTGATCTTTACACATTTATATCATATCATTTAATGTGAGCTCATGGCCTTGTTCATTTCAAATAACATATGGTGGACACATCACGACTCCTCTATGCACCGTATGTTCCTGCTAGTTATAGCACCACCAACGGTCCTTACATTGTGGTTAATATGTCTTATTCATATACATTATAATATATAGTACTTTGTCGAGTTATTTGCCTTAGTCATGGCACCCAATAGTGTTAGGTGCTACCTCGCACCGGCATCATTTACATAAAGATCCATTCGAGGTACGCCGATGGTTCTTTGTCGACCTAAGAGTTACTACTCCATTCTTATGTATGCCAGAGTGGACAGAGGAAATCTACTAGGATATTCCCTATCCTAGCATTTAGGGTCGTAATAAAACATATACTTGAATTTTGAAATGACTATCATTCACCCTAAATGCATGTGACATGAGACTTAAGATGTACTTTTCCTTACACATGACATGTAATGTATGAAATGTCGTGTATGCAAGAACAAGCATTACACAATTGGATCATGGCATGGTAACATATGAGCATGGCATGATACATGGACAAAATCTGAAGCATATTACACATGGAACATCAAAACACTTAATCCAAACATACACAAACATGCTTGGCTGAAACTTATAGGGTTCATTAGCATATGAAATTCATTTCAATCATGGACCAAATCCGAACTACAATGGACTATAGAACATGGCAAAGATAATCACATAATCTGAATCATGAAAACATATCAAACATCACACAAGCTGAAACCCTAATCTCTAGCCGAAACCCTAATCACTTCAAATCATGGCGTATCATCATGTAAACCGAAACATATAATCATGGCAGGTTCTTATACAAATCACAACAATATATTTATTCACAAAATCAAGAAATAACAAACATACACAATACCAAACAAGGTGAAAGATTCACACAAGTATATACATATGTTAATTGAAAATAGGTTAAAGGTTTACTTATAAAATACTTCGAATATTCACTACCAAGCTGTAATAGAGTGATACAACTTGTCAGCAAGGTTCTAACCCTAATCCATGTGTGCGTGTGTTATGGAATTTCTAGGGGTGGTTGTTCACTCGAAGTGAGGCTTCAAGCATTCAGTTCAAAGGCTTAGAACACATGGATGAACATGTGGGTAGTATCATCGCTGAATGCTTTGAGGTTGTGAGTCCTCAATCATTTTGATCTCGCCCCTTGGAAAACCCTAGGTTATTTCAAGGAAGAAATAACCCTTCGTGTGAGTGCTTGTGTGTTCTAGATGATCATCTCACTCGAGATTTTCATCTCATGTGCGTGAGAAAGAATCTCACCGTGAGGTTCCTTCTTAGCTTAGAGTCGTGTCCTTCCTTGCGAGTGGAGAGTGTATGGTCATCGTTTGGTTAGAAGGAAAGTATAAGAAAATCCATTATGTGTTGTGCAGAGAAGTAGATGTAGAGAAAAATGCTTAGAATATGAAAATGGTAAGAAGAAAAAGGCATGGGTGTGTGGCTTATGGCCTTTTTATAGCCTTCTCCTCATGAATTGTGGTGCCTCCAGCCTCCGCTTGGGATTGGACGATGATTGAAATGCCGGGACATATAACACATGGCTACATACCCCTTATATATGACAGATTATATGCAATGCTTCTAGATATACTAGCAGTGTGCAATAAATAATGAAGCGAATATCAATGATTCATGTGAAACTAGGCAACGCCTAAAGTAATTGCATCCACACATGATACCGTAGACTATGCATAACCTAAACATTGCCATCATCAAAAGATTTCATTTCATAATGTACCCAAAAGGATGAACATGTTCTTTTTCCCAAAACACGGGACCAACCAAAATATTTCAACAAAACTAACTTCAAGTCATGTCCATCTTCCACAAAATGTTCCAAGTTCCTGTGGTCTCATTTTTTTTCTTCAAAAATTTTTCTTAATCCGGCCTCTTCCTCTTCTCTAGGAAGCGGTCTTTGTCCCTATTCTCCAGCCTCTTGGCCTCCTCTATGAACTGCAAGGCTTCAGAAATAAGTTGTTCAACATTCTCAATTCTATCCAAAAGAGAGGGCTCAGACGAGCTCTCGTCAGTCTTGGGCACTTCCTCCCTGATCGGGGGCACCTTGGTCTTCTTGCACTTTGTCATCTATGCCTGTCACAACTTCTACCATTTTGGTTGGGGGAATGATAGCAGAAACTACCACAATGAGATTTCGAGAAATCTCAGCAAGTAAGCACATAACATATAATGATTAACATAAGCATAGAAGTGGCAAACTGTAGAATGCATGCGCGAACATGTACTTCACACATGACATGATAGAAACTTGACTTATGCACTTAAACTTTTTCAAAAGACATGTAATAGAATTCTTTGACTTTTCAAAAAAACATTCTTTTGTCATTATTTCATATCTTGTTAATCACGTGATTCGGAACATATCGTATCATATCATATCATATTATATCATATCATATCACTTGATTTAAATCATGTGATCCATATCATGTAGGCTCATTGCCTTGTTCTTATAACACATGTGGATAATCACGGTTCCCTTATGCACCGCATGTTCCTGCTAGTTACGGCACCACCAACGGTCCATACACCGTGGTGAATACGTCTTAAACATATTTATATCATAATAACATGACAGTACTTCATCGAGTTACTTGCCTTAATCATGGCACCCACTAGTATTAGGTGCTACCTTGCTCTAGCGTCTTTTGAAAAAAGATTCATTCGAGGCACACCGATGGTTTTTTGTCAACCCAGGAGTTACCATTCTATTCTAAGCACTCCAGAGTGGATAGAGGAGTTCCACTAGAACAATCCCCAATCCTAGCATTTGGGGCCATGATAAAACATTTTTGACTCTTTTCTTTTTCTTTGAAAAAACTTGTACCCATATGCATGTGATATGAGACTTAAGACGTAACCCTTTTTCATACTAGACATGTGGCACATGAGATGCCATGGATGAACTCATTGATCATAGCATATTCAACTCATGGCATGCTAACATGGGACATGTGAAACATCCAAAACAACTTCATGAACATAAACAAAAATGTCATGGCCAAAACTTCTAAGGCATGTAATCATAGGAAATCTTCACCTAACATATTCCATACTTGAAGCATATTAAACAAAGTCATGGCATAGATGGATTTAACATGAAATCATGACAGCATCATAGGAATCCGAAGCATACAATATCACAATAGTCGAAACTTCAAGATGAATGACATATCAACACAACAACAAGCAAAACTGAAACATAAGCATGTGATTCATGGCATTTTCATCATGGATCCGAAACATAAGGCATCTTCTCATGACATTATACAAGTTGAAGCAATAGATTCAACCAAGCAAAGACATAGAATACCATTCAAAGATGAGAATGAAACAAAAGATTTACATAAGTATATACGTATGTTAGTCAAATTAGATTGAGTTTACACTTACAAAAATCCACATAACAAAACAAATAGCAAGCTTTAAATCGAAATATGAGTAGTTAGAATGAGGGCTCCAAAAACCCTAGTCCGTGTTTTTGAGTGTGTGAGGGTTTATAGGGTTACCACTAGGGCTAGACCATTCAGCTTCTAGGGTTTGGAGTCAAGAAACCCTTTGTTTCCCTTGTGTGCTTATCCCAATCATAGACATATTGTGATAATACTTAAGAGTGTTCGATTACATAGAGGATTTGTGCCCTCTATTTTCAGTTCCAAACATTTCTAGGAAACCCTAGTTTGCTTCACATGAAAAAGTGTTGAAATCGTGTGTGCTTCACCATATTCGAACCCTTTAGAGATTCCCATCTCTTCTTGAGTTGAAAATGTGTTGTGTGTGAAGAAAATAAAGGAAAAATTGAGTCCTCACCGTGTCTTCTCCTTGCTAGTGCCAAAAATCCTCTTTGAGTAAAGCCTCTCTTGTTTGGTTGGAAAGAAAATGAGAGAAAGTGAGGAATCTTCAAGTGAAGGTGTGAGAAAGTGTGGAGAAGATGAGAGCACATGCAAGAATCCAAAAATAGCCAAGAAGAAAAGCCCTAGGCATGTGACTCTCTTTCCCTTTGATAGAATTTTTCCCCTTCCCTCATTGGTTGCTTGAGAACCATTACGTGTGTGACAAGTGGCCTTTTTCTTCTTCCTTTTTCTCTTTAGTTGAAATGACCTTTGGAGTTACCATCACTAGATTGCATTGGGAAAATATATGCATGTGGGTGACATGTGGGGTTCCTCCCCCTTGGCCGAAACCCTCTATTCCCTCTTATGCCCCTTCCACTTCTTAACCAAATGTAAAGCTCCTTTAGGGTAAAAGTGTAAAACCACCTTATGCCTCTTCCTTTTCTCAACAAGCAAACCTTTGCATTAGTGACACTTGGCATGGGTGTGTGCCATGCTTCTTGCCGCCCATTATCTTCTCATTTCCCAAGTTGTTGCTTCATCTTCCTTTGCTTCTTTCCTATGTGACTTTCCATATGTCATTGGTCCATTTTGTGACCGTGACAAGTGGCAAGTGAGAGTGTACTTGTGAGTGTGGTGGCCGAAATTCTAAGGATAGAGTAGTCTTTTGTGAAAAAGTCCCTTCCTCTTTTCTTCTAGAAGTTCATTGCATGAATGAAATGTGGCAAACTCTGAAGAAAACCTTGAGTGTAAGAAAAATTCGAAATCCCTCTTTGTCCCATCGATTTCCCCATCAAATCCCTTGAAAACATCCCTTTTATCTTCCCTAGCACCACTTTCTATGAGCATCAACATTGGAACTCGAAATTGTGCCAAAAGGCATGGTGTAGGCGTGTAAGTGGGGTTTGGCCGAATGTCCCTTGGTTTTTCCTAGGTGATCTTGTCATTTGGTCTTCTAGAAGGCTTCTAGCATGAATGACAAGTGGCATACCCACTGGGGTAGGTGTGCAAGCCCTTCCATTGGCTTCCCAAACACTCATCTCTCTCCCCCCCTTAGCCCACTATCATGACTAGGTACATAGTACTTTTCATGTGTGCCACATGGCACTAGTGGCAAGGGTTTGGATCATGGGCCAAATGCATCTAGGGTTTTTTTGGGCTTGGGCTTCATATAGTGGCCGAAACTTACTTGGCTTAGTTGGCCTTCTTTTGGGCTTGGGTTGCTATTGTACAAAACCAAGGCCTAAGTCCAACTAGACATATTCTCATGGCCCTAAAATACTACTAAGGCAATAAAAACAAACATGGATGTAATTCTAACCAAGTTTCGGGTTATCACATGAATCCGATTGGTTGATCAAAGGTCATTACATGTTGGCCACGTGGCGTGGTCTTCTTCCACTTGAATCTGAAATCTTCATCATTGGGTGGTTTAGGAAGTGCAAATGCCACCTTGGAAAGTGGTGTGTGCCTTGCCTTAGGTTAGCCTGAAAGTCTCTCTTGCCCCTCTCCAAAACAGCTAGGTTCAATGAACCTCATGTGTAGAAACGTAAAAAGACTCGAAGCCCCTTCATCCTCCCAAGAAGGAGTGTGTGCAAGCATGCCAAGTCGCACTGGCGTGTGGAGCTTCTCCTAGGTGCTGCCCCCTTCTCTCCGTTCCCCATGCAAGATCTTTTTCTCTCCCGTTTTGAATGTTTCCTAGGTGTCTCTTCCTTTTACCAAGCCTTCTAGAATGTCCAAAGGATGACATGTGACAAGTGAGGGTAGTGGTTGGGTGAGGGTAGCCGAAAATCTATGGTTAGAAGTGTAATTTAGTGTGATGTCTTTTCCATTTCCCTAACGTAAATCTTCTAGAACCTTTCTTCCACCAACAAGTGAGTGACAAATGCATAGTGGGTTGAAAATGCCATTGGTTGGGCATGTGCCTTAGAAATCTAAATGCCTCTTGGTGTTCCCCATGTAATCCTTAGGAAAAATCAGCCATTTAGTCTTCCAATGTGCCACTTCCCTATGTAGATCTCTTGGGATTCTTCAAAATTACAAATGGCTTGAGGTGGGTTCCTTGGTGAGTATGAGGCATGTTGGCCAAGTGGCCCTTGGCCTCCCTTAGGTGAATCTTATGATTAACTTTTAGAATCCTTCATGCATGGATGACATGTGGCAAGTCCAATGGCTTGTCACTAGGGTAGGCATGCAAGCCTCCCATGGCCTTCCTAAACCCTACTATCTCTCCCTTATCCCACTATCACATCCAAATCCATGGACTATGTATGTGCGACCAGTGGCACAAGCCATATGGTGTTGGGCGTGACCTATGTTCCTTTGGGGCTTTTGGGTTTAAGCCCACCTAGTTGGCTGAAAATGCAAGGGCTTAAGTGGCCCTTCTCTTGGCCTTTGGATGCCTAATATTGAGGCCCAAGGTCTTAATCACTCTATGCCTAATTCATGGCCCTTGATAAAATAAAAAGTTAGACAACGAAAATACAGATAAAAGTCTAGCTAAGTCCAGGTTATCACATTATAGAACAAAGAAAAATATAAACAAGAATTATTATCATTTTGATTCAAAAGAGCATTGCATGATTTGAGTAAATGAAAAATAAGATATACTACATTCTTTGCACAAGAGGAATAGTTACACACTCTTTGGAAAAAAGACAAAAGGAAATGATAGTGAAAAGAAAAAATAAAACATTAATACAATCATACATGAAAAAATCTTATGCTTTGCTATATAGTTGTCATAAGTGGTTGACGAGGTATGTTTGGAGTTGGTAATGGATTTTCCTATCTCTAATATCATGATGACATTGAATGAACTCACTAAATTCAATTGTAGGGCTGAGTGACACTTGCTCATGTGGCTTTCATTGAGTTATTCATATTCAAAGTTTTCAGATCCATTGTTAACCTGTTTATCTTCAATGATTATATTATATAAAAATATGCATACCATCATAATATCATTGAGCGTTTCAATGTGAAAAAAATAGTGCAAGTGTACGAACTATTGCAAATTGTGCTTGAAGCACACCAAAAGCACGCTCCACATCCTTCCTCTCTAACTCTTAGGCTGTAGAAAATTGTTTTTTCTTGTTTCCTTGGGGAACTGAGATGGTTTTAATAAAGATTGTCCATTGCAGATATATGTCAGTAGCGAGGTAGTACCTCATTGCATACTTATAACAATTAATTGTCTAGTCGACATCCGGAGTACTCCCTTGAGCAAGGTCAGAAAATATAAATGATCTATCTAATGCATTTATATCATTATGAGACTTGGGTAACTCAAAAAAAGCGTGCAAAATCCATAGATCTTAGGAAGCCACTACTTCTAAAATGATTGTTAGTTCATGGATATGACTAGAGTACATACCATGCCAAGAAGTATTGCAATTCTTTGACTTCTAAAGCATGCATTCTATGTATGGTCCCTAACATACTTGGAAATCATTGTTTATCACCAACTGTGAGCAATCTGACAATGTCATTATTGTTAGGTTTCCTTAAGTACTTTTCATAAAAATTTGAAATTATTGATTTAACAAACAATTTTTGACTTTTTAATGCACAAGTCTTCTCAATCTTCAAGTATTCATCCATAAAATCAGTTGTAGCACCATATGAAAGTATTCTAAAGGCATCTTTAATCTTTTAAAGGGAAGAAAAATCGAGTTTTCTAGAACCATCTCTTCTTTGGACAAAATAAATTCATGGGCTTCCAATATAGATTGGATGTGAAAAAAAGAACGACTTATTCGAAACCTCCTTTGAAAATATTTGTGATGATAGATTGACGGATCAACAAAATAGATGCGAAAAAAATTTTGTTGGGCTTGCAATTGATACGCCTGATTAATCTGCGTGATTGTTTAGGACGATCATGTGAAGTTGATCATTCTTCTTCCATAATAAATTTTTCCACTATCTCAATTTCTTCAGCATAATTTGAATCGAGAAGTGTCATTTTGCGAAAAAGAGAACGGTCTATTAGGAGAAAAAAAATGATTTCACAAAGAAGCTTGTATTGAAGTGAATAAAACTATTGAGGGAACCTTCGTATTTTATAGTGAAAGAATATAACCGTTAGAAAAATATTACAGTTAAAAGAATATGTTTGCTGGAATAATAAGACCGTTGGAAGGATATGGCCATTAAAAAAATCCTACGCCCATAAGAAAAATATGACCGGTGGAATAATATGAATGTTAGAAAAATATATTTGTCAGAAAATGTCGTGTTTTAATTTGTATGATTTTTTTAATATGGAATAAATATTCCAATTGTCTTGATAATTAAAAAATCAAAATGAAGCTTTGATATAAATATTTCAATGAAATAAAAATAGATTTAGAGAATTTATTATTTAATGTCTATGAAAAGTGGTTAACTAAAGTGAGAAAAGTCAGTTGATCTCTATTCAAATTTTAACCATTTCACTACCAATGCTCATACTCGATTTATTTGGAAACCAACGAGACTGATGTAGCACACTCTCGTTGGCTAGTGTATATTGGCATTTCACACCAACTTGAGTCTAAAAATGCACTTCCTTTCTTTTCATCTCCAACCCCTAGTTGTGCTAAGTGCATCAAGAAAAGGAAAGGAACGAACTATAGTTGATTTCTTTTTAAAATCAAAATTAGGTAGGGTTGTGCTACATTGGATGGGTGTCACACTGCCAAAAAAAAAAAAAACAAACCTTACATCCAAAATTATTGTGTGTAAAATACATTTATGCTATGATGATCTACATTTGGATAATCATTATCCATCTATTCAAAAAAAGGTATAATACTACCACACTTTGCTTCTTTACATACCAAATGGTCAAGATATTTTTGTCAAGAATGATTTAATTGTTAATGGAAACTGGAAAGAATCATGTTAAGAAGTACTAAATCCTTTAGAAAATATGGAACCTAGAAATATTTACTTGATAGGTAATTCTGATCAATGCCTTCACTTCATCTCATAGAAGAGCAGTTATGTAACAAGCATGGCTAATAGTACGCTGGAATTAGAACTTTCAAGCTTTCTTATTCTTCTTACTGATGTTGTTCTTACAGACTATTGGCCCCAAAAAAAAAAAAAAAGATCAATTTTCATATTTCCCGATAAAAGAGAGGTGATATTTGGCTATGTTAGGTTCATCATAACTTTCAAAAATTTTAAAATTGTTTTTCAACTTCATTTGTCTACATTTTATTGAAAAGTAAGTAATAAAAAATCAAAATAACTTTTATATAAATCAAAACAAAAATTTTCTTATTTAAACAACTTTTCAACACTACCTATCACCTTTTATAAAGCCTAATATTAAAACATACTTAAAAAATAATAACCAAATTTCCCTTTCTATTTTCTCAAGATTGAATAAACGACACATGAAAAATCTTCAAAAATTTTCTTAATAAGACATATTCTAAAACTTTAGATCCATGACTTCTAAGTCGTGGGAGAGGAAAGGGAGAGAGGAAAGAAGGAGCAAGGACTCAAAATTCCTTCCCCCACCTAGATTGGCTCTTCCTTTGGATTTAGAAAGTGGGTTTAGAGTACTAAGAAGATATGGTTTGGATGTAAAATGTTGTGAAGTTTTCCATGAATAGTAAATAAATGAACAAGAGATAAATGTTTAATAAGTTTTTGCTTAAGAGAAATTCTATTTGCAATCCTGAGTAGGAGACTGCGTATGCAGTCTTATTGATGAATGAGGGTTACAGAGAAAAAAATCATTTTAAAAATGATATTATTGTAATTTTAAAATTTTTTGAAAACATAACTGTATAAACTTGCATGAGCAGTCTCTATTTGTGGATTGTTTGTAGACTAACTCTTTGCGTAAATATTGATCCCACCTTAAAATAGATACAAGTAATGAATTTATCTAATATTTTTGTAAAGTTTATTATTTAATTAATATAAAAATAATATATTTTAACGAAAATATGAATTATATTGATATGAGAGTTTTCTTATGGCCTTCTCTAAAATCTCGAGTCGACGTACTTCCCTATCTGAGTCTGTGGAGTAGGAAACGAGGATCTTCTTCAACAGCAACAACTGATCTATGAATGGCGCAACCTATCTCCATCAGACTCTCATGGCTATAACTTTTGGAGCAATTCTCAGAAGGTGGAGTGAGGCCATCAAATTGTCTTCGACAAATAAGATTAAGATCAAATATCCACGTACGGGTTTACCTGACCAAACTGGGTTGCATATCTTTTGTGGAATCAAATTCGAATAAGTAGATGTGTTCCCCAATCTCAACGAGAATGATTTCAGCGTCCAGTTTCAAGGCTTTTAGATCCACTATAATGCATCTAAGATTATAATGGATGTAAAAGCCTCTCTACTAATTATATGCTTCTCAATCATAGTTTTACCCACTAAGTAGTTCTAACTTCTTTCCTTCTCTGGCTATTGCTGCTTCAGTATCATTCTATTCAGTAAGAAATAGCCGTGCCCACAGATCAGTTATATCTTCCCCGATCAATTGCTTGTTAGTGGCACCTTTTTTCCTTTTAGGCCTGGTTTTGATAACAAAAGTCTCTCATCCCATCTCATCTTATTTCAATATCCAAACACCACAAACACAAATATTTTTTTAATTTTTTCAGCTAATCATTACAACTTTTTCAAATAAAACACAAAAAACAATTCAAAAGTTTCAAATACCAAAAAAAAAATTATATTCAAAAATTATATTCTAATAATATTTTAACATTATAATACTTTTATTTAACTTTTTTTCTCTTTTTTCAAAATCCTATAAAATATCTCAACTCAAGCCATTTCACTACTATTCACACATCATCACATCTCACTATCCAAACTAGGCATTAATCTCACTGTCAGAAAACATTAAGAAAAAACTCTTTGGCCTAGGCAAACTCTACCTTCAGTTTATACAACCAAGGAAAGACCTTCTCCCCTAAAAGCACTAGTATTGGACTAGTCAAATGACAATTAAGTCCAAAATATAGCTAAATTTTGTATAAATGAGTTGCATTGGACTAGCTAAAAACATTTAGGCGAGATTTTGAGTTACAGTAACTCAAAACAAAAATTCAAAGTTGGTGAGACACTGTTTACGGATCAAATCCATATTTTATTGATAAATAATCACCAATGGTTCCCTTTTCACGCTTTCTACTTTCATTTATCTCTTTTTTTTCTCTTCTCTCTCCCTTTCCCTCTTTTCCTCTCGAGCCCAATACCCTTTGTCTTTGTCTCTCCCTTTCTCTCGTAGAGCTTCACCTGACAGTTCCTTTCTCCCCCTTTCTCTCTCTGTTTTTCTGTTTCGTTGTCCCTTTCTCTCTCCATTGTCCATTGTCCTTTTGTTGCCTGGGTGAAGGACCAAATAGCAACCCTTCGTGTTTGTTCTACACTGACAATCGGCAACTACCTTCCTTTTGGCCTGTGCTACGACACCTTGTGAGGATCTTCGATCCAAAGCCCTAAACTACCTCTCTGCGACTCTCTATTTTGGTTTGAATATATGCAAGGGTAAAAATTTCTAGAATTTCTCATTGATCTTACTTGATTTTGTGCTAATCTTTGCTCTTGTTGGATGTATTTTGCTGATTTTAGTGGTTTCCTTTTAGGTTTGTATTTTAGATCAATGTCATTATATGTCACTCATTTCTAGATCAACGTTCTTCTATCCTCATTGCAATGGATATGGGTGTTTGATTTAGTGGATGATTGAGGAAAGTTAAATTTGATTTGTGGCGATATTCAGTCGAACTATGTAGGGCTAATTTATGAGCTAACAATATTTTTTCATCTTTGTAGATTGGGAAGGCAAAACTTATGTACAAAGAGATGGAGAAGGCAAACTTCACGATGGAGCACTGTTGGTGTCTTTTGAGATACCATCCAAAATGGCAGCAACACATCATAACCCTGTGGAGGAGAGTGAAGTTGCTATAGACTCTGTGGAGTAGAACGTGGAGGTTCTTGGTGAGAGACCTTCAGGCAAAAAAGTGGAGAAAGAAAAGGAGAGGAAACAGAAGTTCCAGGAAGGCCATGATGCTAAGATCAACATGACCTTAGCTCGAATGGCCGAGGATAGACACCGGTGCATGTAGAGCAGATAACAACTATGTTGAAGGCAAATCGTGATAGATGTACATAATTTTAACTAAAAGAGAAAAAGTTCAAGGTGAAAATGATGAGATTGGATCTTACTGGCATGAATGCCATGCCACAAGAATACTTCCTTAATATTCAGATGGAAATTTTTGAGGCATCAAAGTCCCATTCTGGATGTACATCTACATCTCCATCCACACCTTATGGAGGTGTGTAACTGGCTAGGCAAATTATTTTTGTTCTGATTTTATTGACTGTCTAGCAACATGTGGGCTGGAAAAACATGTGCCTAGGTAGCAACTAAGGTGTCATATTTTTATAGATGAGATCTGGTATATGCACAATTGAAGTGGTTTGTTTTTCTTTTGCCTTTTGAGACCTGGACAGATTATTTTGGTTGAAATGGATAATCTGGTTTTTGTGTTTGACATGGATGATACACAACTTGTAAATGGATGAATAGCCTGTGGGTGCTTATGTTGTAAATTTTTAAATTTTTGTGAATTGGTGGGTTGGACAGCATTACTTAAATTATTTGTATTTTGATTTAGCAAAGTGTTGGTGTTGGTATAAATTGCATTGCTGAAAGTGTTGTATTTTGAAATTATTGACAATGGACAAATATCGTTCTTAATGTGTGTGATATAGACTGTGTTTTTATCTTGGACAGATTACTCCACAATAGACTGCATGGCTTTATTAAGTTCTTTTTGAAACTTTCATTAGTAAACAAAGTTATATTATGTCCAGATTTTTCAAAAAATATTTTTTGTGAAAACAACGCTATGTTATGTCCGTTGGTAAACAAGGCTACATTAATAATAAACAAGACTATGCATAATATAGTACTTTTAATCCGATTTTTCAGACTAATGTAAATGTCAAATACATTAATGTCGTAACAAACATTAATGTCATTCTAACAATAAAAATAGAAATGTTGAATAATAAAAGTACTTAAATTAACATAGAGTATATGTGATTGTTGAGTGTGAGAAGGGTTGGCAAAATGTGTTTGTTGGATAATTAGGTTGAGGAAAAAAATAGCTGGGAAACAATGATTTTAAGTAAAAATTAAATTATTAATTAATATATAGAGTGTATTTACAAAATATAAAAAAAATTATTAAAATACATAATATTATATTATTATTTTGACTTTAGGATGGATAATTCAATGTAGATTAATATCTTCAATGGCTTTTGACTTTAGCCAAAACTCAACTTTTAGACAAATTTTGGACTAAGACATTGCCAATGCTCTAAGAGCATTGACATTGGACTAGCCAAATGCTAGTTAAATCCAAAATTTAGCCAAGTTTTGTATAAATGACTTGCAATTGGACTAGTTAAAAACATTTAGTTTAGACTTTGAACTACAATAACTCTAAACAAAATTTCAAAGTTGGAGAGTTACTATTTACCCATCAAACCCATATTTTATTCACAAATACTCAATAAAACTTTATTAAATTATTTTTAAAACTTTCGTTAGTAAACAAGGTTATATTATGTCCAGATTTTCCAAAAAATATTTTTTTGTAAACAAGGTTATATTATGTTGGATAATTAGGTTGATATAAAAAATAGTTGGAAAACAATAATTTTAATTAAATATTATATTATTAATTAATATATGGAGTATCTTTGCAAAATATAAAAAAACAATTTACTAAAACATATTATTATTAAAATACATAATATTATATTATTATTTTGACTTTGAGATGGATAGTCCAATGTAAATTAATATTTTCAATGGTTTTGACTTTAGCTAAAACCTCAACTTTTAGCCAAATTTTAGATTTGACAATAGCTAGACTATTGCCAATGCTCTAAGACGAGAAACAGTAAACTACTAAACTCAATCTTATATTTAAACTAAAAAAGACCAAAATTATACAGAACCAACAAATCTACATGATTTGTGAACGAAGAATTGTCTCAAAAAAAACTTTAATTATTAACTATTTTAGATTTTATATTCATATTGATTAATTATTTTGAAATTTTGGCTATTCATCTGGCAATAATGATTTTGAAAAACTCTAATAATATTTGAATAGATTTTTTTAATATATATATGTTTTTTTTTTTTATAGAAAGTTTGAACTTCATTGCAAAGGGGTACTAAAGGCTTCAAATCTGAGTACAAGATAATTGATCAACATAAATAACATGTTCCATAAAAGTAGGAACAAAATGCCACCATAGCTGCATTTGTGTAGTTGTCCATGCATGTCTAGCCAAATGATGTGCTGCAGCATTTGAGAGGCGACCACAATGTTGGATCTTGCAATTCGAATTAGTCTTATGATTTCAGTAATAACTGTTCACATAGCTATAAAAGAATCTGCTTCACTATTAACTTCCTCAACCAAATGTTTACAATCACTTTCAATCACAAGATTTTGGATGCTAATGTTTAGACAAAGTTGTAATCCCCTCAAAACAGTAGTAGCTTCCACAATTTCAGGTTCAAAAAATTCCTCTTCCCCTTTAATTATAGCCATAATAATAGAACCGTAGGAATCTCTAGGAATTGCCCCAATACCAGTTTTATTTTGGTCAAAGACTAAGGCTCCATCACAATTAAGCTTAAACTAAACAGTTGGTGGAGGAGACCACCTATAAATCATGTTTTTGGAAGTACCACGAATCTACAACCTAGAAATCTGCATGCACTTCTTTGAAAAAACAAAATCCATAACTTGTAGGGGTGTTAGACTAACATGCTCATGGATCATCTTGTTTCTCCTACGCCAGAAAACCTAAGCCATCAGGATAAAATCAGATAAGTCCTCTGTTGATCCCTCTGAAAATACTTGCATTGCAGTAGCCATGAAAGAAGAAAATTGATTCATCTGTTGAAAGTTAGAAAACTTTCTCACCTAATATTCATGAATGGAAGGACAGAAAAATAATGCATGAGCTAAATCTTCACGACTGTGTGCACAAAAACAACAAGCCCCATCCACATCCACCCTTTTACTAATAAGATTAGCCTTAGTGGGAAGTATCTCTTTGCATGCTCTCCAAGCAAAAAGCTTGACTTTGTGAGGGAATTTTAACTTACATAAACCATTCCAGAATTTCTTTGTGGTAGCCCCATAAGATGTTTCCCCCACATTTCTAGCAAAAGGTGACTTAAAAAACTTGTAAACACTTTTAACACTAAAACAACCACTTTTTTCAAGCTCCCATATCCACATGTTAGCCTTATCTGAATAACTAGGATGTAGCCTCAATATAACCTCTGTAATTTTTGGATTGAAGAGCGATCTAACCTTAGAAAGGTTCCACCACTGAATATTGTAGTCTATTAGAGAAGCAACTTGTCCTTCAGTTCCTCAGTCATCCTAGCCTGTTGAGGATTGTGAACCATGATTTCCTTTCTTAACTCTCTAAGACCAGGTAGTCATACATAATTTAGGATGTGTATATTTCTTCCATTCCCTACATTCCATCTCCCACCTTTTAAGAGCAAATTCTTAGCCTCCCATATTCGTCTCCATGCATAAGAGGGAGAGTTACCAAGAGAGGCCTCGAGCAAGCTGCAAGTTGGAAAGTACCTTGCATTATAGATCATATAGAAAAGAGTCCTTGTCTTGCTGCAACCACCATCCCTATTTAGCCAACAATGCCATGTTAAAAGTTTCCAATTCTTTGAAGCCTAGACCCCCAACAGCTTTAGTGCTACACATCTTGTGCCAACTAACCCAATGAATTTTCCTCTTTTCATTTTTTTGCCCCCACCAATATTTGGCCATTATACTCTCAATAACAACACAAAGTTTAGAATGGAGTTTGAAACAACTCATTGCATAGGAGGGAATGACAAGAGCCACAAACTTAAGGAGTACCTCCCTACCCCCTTAAGAGAACATGTGGCTTTTCCAGCCTTGAAGTTTTAACCAAACTTTTTGCTTAATCTTAGCAAAAGCAATCTGTTTGGATCTTGCAACAACAGAGGGCAATCCTAGGTACTTATCATACTACTGGATCTTATTTGTATTCCAGTTTAAGAGCTTCATTGCTCTCAGTGGGGCTGTTCAACAGCCACCACCGATGATAGTTGAGAAATCTCCACATCTTTCTCATTCAGTTTTAGCCTTATTCTTCGGCCTCTTTGACACTCTAGGGGCCTCACCACCACCAATTTCAACTGCAAGTCTTTTAGAACCAATAGCAGCATCAAGACAAGTGGTGCCATTACCTTGGGATCTTGCAATATGCTTCCATGTTCGAGTTCTATGATGCTGTTGATTAAGCACGTGCATGGGTGTAACTTCTTCATTCCCTCCAACTGGTATACTCAAACACTCCCCTTTGTCAGTGATTGAAATACCCCCCATACGATTCTACATTCTCAGAGGCCTTCTTCAAATAGTTACTGTTTAAACTTCATGGTTTATCGGCTAAAACCTCTCCATAAAAAAACCCCAAAAATTGCTCCTCATGATTATCAGTTTGAAATGGTGGCTAGGTAACGGAAGGATTAGCATTAACTCCGAGTTTTGTGCAGAAACAGAGTTATCCGTCATAACTGTAATTTTTTGGATATTCACTATATCTATGGTAGCCACAACAGGCTGCACTGATGACCTCCTCATCTCCTGTTGCTGGAAGAAACGACTTCGCATAGCACTCCCATCACCTCCTAGATTCCCCGCTCGCAGCCATGGCCCATAGGGAAATTTAGAGACATTCAGATTAGCCATAGATTCAGACCAACGCTCACAGCCACGATGCAAATGCCCCAGCAATCCACATAAGTAGCATAGATTAGGGAGACGTTCATAGGAAAATCTTACCCAAATGGGATGAGTAGATCCTATGCATACTTTCTTACCACGTAACAGAGCTTTCGATACATCCATGCATACCTGGATGCGCATAAATTCTCCCGATGCCAATTCATCCTACTCAAGATCCACTTCAATCACCTTTCCCAAAGCCTGACCAATGCGTCTCCCGATAGTAGAATTACAGACCATGATTGGAAGGCCATGGATACAAACCCAAAAAGAGCCTCTGTTAAATGAGCTTGATGTGTTTGTTTAAGCCCCTCCACATCATTAATCAAAACAAGTTGCTTATCAAACGACCAGGGTTCATTTCATTTAATACGATCCTTATCCTTCATATCTTCAAACTAGCGATAAACAAAGTGAGATTCAAGTCACTAATGGTAATAGCCTTACCGGGACGCCATACCTTCTTCATAGTCGATTTCAACGCTTCCTTGTTAAAATGCTTCATTGTTAGTAACTTGAATAACAAGCAGCGTTTAGCCCTAATCAAAGCATCTCCCACCGAGTTCTCCTCCACAACAATCACCTCTTCCTCTTGTTCCATCAACAATAGACAGGCACACAAGTTCTCAATGCTGTGATCCATGCTAAAATAGCATTCACAGAGAACAACCTAAAAACGGGTCGTCAAGATGACCATGCAAACCTGCACTTGGCAGGAGAGAAAACCTCTATGTTGAGAGGAGGTTTAAGAATCTTGCTTTCTAAAGTTTTGAAATCTCTTATATATATATATATATATATATTATATGCATTTTTCAATTAAATAACCAATTCTTGATGATTTTCGTAAGTTTTTATTCAAGTAGTTTATTCATGAAACCGTTAAATTATATCACATTAGAATAGATAAAATCCCAAATACACAGGAAATATACATAAGAATTACCTAAAGTTTACAATTAATAATAAAAAGTCATGAACATTTAGTTCGTTATAAACAATGGCCCCCACCCATGAAAGCAATATTTTATAAAGAAAAAAAAACTTTCAGCTTTTCCATTGTTCTCTCCTGGTTTTCGAAGCTTTTATCATTTCACTCCCTTCAAATACACCAACACATATATATAGGGACCATTTTCAAGATTGACGCAACTTGTGAGTTACCTCGGAGACCTCTCCAACTTATTAGAAAATCCACCAGTCTAAGGGACATGACCCATGATAATCCAAGTCCCCTAAAAAAAATCATCCCACATGGTCTTGGCTACCTCGCAATTAGGAACAGATAGTTGATTGATTCACCATCTTTCTTACATATGAAACAACAATTCAATATTATTACATGACGTTTCCTTCGGTTATCTGTGGTAAGAATTTTGCTCAATGTTGTTGTCCAAACAAAAAAAAAAAAAAAAAAAACCGCTTTTGAATGAACTTTCTTCTGCCAATATTAGGGGTGTAACCAGTCCGGTTTTGGACAAAATCTAAGACCGAACTGGTATGTACCGGTTTTGTATTTTTCAAAACAGATTACGCACCGGTTACCTTAAAAAAAACTGATTTAAAAAAATCTGTTTTATACTTTTATTAATATATTAGACTATATAATAGTATTAATATTAGACTATTGGTATAGTTATAAGTTATATATTAGTATTAGTTATAAACTATATATTTAATATTAGTATTAGTTATAAAATTTTAGTGATTTAGTTATAAAATTCAAACCGGAAAACCGGTCCGGACCGGATCGGACTAGACCGGTTTTACCGGTTTTGAACCGGTCCGATCTGGGACAGGTTCTTAGAATGTGAAAACCGGCCAGTTCCGGTCCGGTCCGGTTTTAGGATTTTTCGGACCGGACCGGTTGATAAAAAATATATATAAAAAATTATATTTGTATTATTGTATATATAAGTTTTATACAAAATATTATATATATATATATTAATATATATAAGTTTTATATATTATGTATAATTATAAATTTTTATGTGAAATTTTTATATATAATATATATAATTATATATATTCATATATCAAATAATTTCTTATTCTTCCATGGGAATGTGGGCGTGCCTGGGCTCGTTAAAACTTTTTGAAAAGATCTGACCTTGAATTTACTTTTCTTGGAAGGGCTTTAACTCATCATGTTCATGGACTCTTGGTCATACATATAGAATACAGTGCCGCATAGATCTTTGAAATAACCTCCAACTCCTCTTGTTCATGGTACTCTTGGGCTGTCCTAGTGAAATCAACATTCCATTGAGGGAGGCCACTAGAAAAAATCAAGAGATCCACTATCAATGCATCATTTACTCATTCGAGCTCAAATATGGCGGGGAAAGTGTCTTGGAGGCTTCATTCACCACATCATTTATTATACTAAAATTTGACATGAGAGCTATCACCCACTACAATATGTGTATGTCTCTGGAAGATCTCTTCATTCCTGATGTATTTCCACAAACCCACTCCATATGGGCCGCGTACCTCATTCAAGCACCAATCACCCCATGCCTCCCCAGCTTGTGCATCTATAACAGAAGCCCCCCTAGCGTGCTAGTATCGCCACAACCATTTACCCAATAGGGCTTAGTTGTACTTATAAATCACCAATCCACTCCAAAAAAATAGAGTACAAACCATGAACCAATTAACCAAATAGAACTTGAACTCGTCCCCTAAACCACTCCACAAGAAATCGCATTGTAGCTTCTCAATACAGTTGACAATCTTCATTGAGAGCGGGAACAAGGACAGGTTAGAGAGAGTATTTTTAGGCTCCATTTGGGTAGTGAGAACACTCCGCTACTATTTATTATTTTATGATTACTTTTTACCTATTTTTCATTACTTTTTACTACTATTCAGGCTGTTTGAATTCAGAAACTGTTTCATCTTATCTCGTATCATTTCATTATAACAACTTTATTAAATTCATACACAAAATATAAGAAATAATTCAACTTTTTCAAATCTCAAAACAATAATAATATTAAAAAATAATATTCTTACAATATTTTTTTCAGCTTTCATTTTTCATCTAAAATTATCTTATCTCATCTCTGAATCCAAACCATATTTATCATTATCTTTTCACTATTATTCACAGAATATATAAGATCACCTTACTATCCAAACTCAACCTTAATCAAAGTGAGTCAATGTTAAGACATGAATTAAATGTTTTTCAATTATTTCATATAAATAAATAATTTTATTTAAAATACTTTACATAATTTAATTTATAAAAATTTTAAAATAAATTTTAATTTATTTTAATTTTTTTAAAAAAATAAATCTCTTTATTTTGATTGCGAATATACCGTATTCACTGTACAGAGCCGCAGGGGAATTAAAATCAGTCCCGACTCTTCCCCTTCTCTCCGTTACATCCATGCCAGTCCGTTGGCCCGAGACTGAAAGAACCATTGTCAAAATTGCACAGAGCTAGTGCTTTAGTCCCTAATCCAGAACCCCAGCGAACTCGTGAAATCTAGTCTTACTAGAGTTTTCACTTTTCGTTCCCTCCTACTTCTCCTTCTCTCTATTCCCGGTCTGATTACTGACGGTATTTGCTACACGTGAAGATAAATTTTGGGCAGCGGAAGCTAAATTTCTCGATCTTTTTCATCCGAATGCGGGGAACTTGTCCTTGAAATCAAGCTCTCTGGTATGGTTTTGGTACGTTTAGTACGTAACTTATACTTTATTTATAAATTTCGTCAGGAAGTTTTTGTGACCCTAATTTAGTTATTGAAGTGAGGTAGAGTGAAGATGGGAAAGTTGAAGAAGAACACACTTTTTCTGTTCGCATGGATCTTTGTTCGAGTTGACAATGTTTTGAAGCATGAAGATATCTTCATTATTTACAAGGAGAAAACTGACAAGTAATTAAGGAGGATTAGGTTAAATTGACTACGTGAATACCATTATACAATGATCCATGAATTTAAGTCCCATGAATTATACCAGAAGTGAAAATTGTTACAAACTGAAGTGGCCTTAAGTCATGTGAATCATAATTGCCCATGAATTACACTTGACACCATAACTGATGACCAGGTCAGTTTCTAACTGAGTTTTGAAAATTTTAGTGCTCCTAAGTCCTAAAGTGACCCATCCAACTAAGATTGTGAATGTTGTACTTGGAAAATTTGACTCTAACCTGTTGAGTAACCTGGTTATTGTGTGGTATTGTAACGATTCTTGTATTTATGCACTCACAGTAGTTGTGCTTGGGATCTGTTCTTAGCTGTATCTATTGGCATGGATATAAGTGTTTTGCTTTGGTGCACAAAGTTTCAATACTTGCCACAATGTGCATAGATTTTGTTCTATGCACAAATGTAAACAAGGCATAATATTGTAAGAACATAATAGTACCTGGATGCGCCCTTTTGTGTTTTTAATGAAATTTTATCACTTAAAAAAAAAAAAAAATTCAGAACAGCCTTGTTGTTCCACACTTAATAAGTGTCTGCATAAATGTTAAACAATTACCGTGATGATAAGTGATGGAAAAGGCACGTCTTGTGAGGGAGGGTGCCCTGCATACTTTAGTAAAATGCAGTGGGCATCGAGATGAAAGAGACCTCCAGCCCATCAGTTGTCATGCGTAAATATACGTTAGGGACACTTTACCTGAGGACTCCTCCCAATTAGCTCAGTTTTTTTTTTTTTTTTTTTATAAGTAAAAATTTATTAATGTCAATAGGCATAGCCAAGTACACTGGATGTATACAAGAGAAAACACCTAGTTGGGAGAAGCTCAAATTTTAATATAATTCATCCAGAATATGAATACGATACAGACTTGATTCCCATCATGAGTGCTCAAAATGTCAAACGGTATTCCTCAAAGAATGATAGTTTTTTTCTCTCCACTTATTTATAAAAAAATGGAGTTTTTCCTCTCCACTTGATCACCAATGTAAATTGCAATTGAATGTAATTGTCTCGCTCATGCTATTTCTTTCTATGAGCAACCAGTTGAGGGTTTCCAAATTTGTTCTATAAAAAAGATTGGTGCATCCAGTGGAAGTATTAATGCTGCTTTTTCACTATGTGAATTTAACATATGTCCGTACGATGTTGCTTAATTCCACCAATCTTGTCTCTTGTTTTGGTAGGTTGATAATGGCAAGCACCTCTGGTCAAGGATATAAATTAAACAGAAATTATAGGTGTTGGCTAACTGAAACTTTTGATGGCCATGATACAGCTGATGATGATCTGTCAGATAATCTGGATGGAAATGATGACATGATTCAACCATCCCTGCAAACTTTTCCTTCAACTTTGGTAGGTCTGGAACCATTTGTTGGCATGCAGTTTGAATCAGCAGAGGATGCTAGAGAATTTTACGAGATGTATGGCAGGCATCTAGGATTTACCATACGGAATAACCGCACGCGTCGTTCACTTAAAGATAACTCAATAATTGGTCGGGAATTTGTTTGCTCGAAAGAAGGCTTCCGTATAGGAAAGCATGCAAATAGAAAAAATGGAGTTCTTTCATCACGACAAGCCACTAGAGAGGGATGCAATGCAATGATGAGGATAGCTGCCAAGGATGGGGGAAAGTGGGTAATATATGGTTTTGAAAAAAAGCATAACCATGAGCTGAATCCTAGCAAAGTTCCACCTCGACGATCTCATAGGCTAGCGTTCTGTGAGGTATGTTTGTGGGTTTATTTGTCGTGGATTATGCATATTATGAGAACTATATATTAGATTGTTTCCAACGAGCACTTGAAAAAGAATGTGAATTTCATTGTTAGTTCACATCTGTGAGATCTAAAACCATTTATGATGGAATTCAAAAGCAAAACTGGATATGAATTTGCTATAATTTCTATCATGCATTTGTTATATTTATCGTCATTACAAGTAATTCATTTTTTGTTTTTTTTGAATTGGGTAATTTCATGCTAACCAAAAAATTTTGAGAGAAAACAAACTTTCTGAAAGTGCCCAACGGAATTGAAATTACATGAGTAGGTTTTCACATCCTGCCATGTATTGTAGGCTACAGATTTGAAATAGTGAAAATCTCTAGCTATCCAAGCTATCTATGTTAATCATTTCTGATTAAAGTTACCAATTACTAGATCTGATTTGCCAATAGAAGTTTCAAATTTCTGGGCTGTTTCTGGAAGTTTCAAATTGTCCTTAGTGCAGGTGCTCCTAGATTTGATGATGTAGAAGATCCTATTATTTTCTTTCTACAATACAACTCAATCCTTTCACCCATAACATAAACTTGTATCTGCTTTTATATGCTTTCACAAATGCACAATTCTCCCATGCATTTACACTATAGCTGTAAAATAATAAAGGCTCAAAGCCTAGTGATTGCCCGAATGAGATGATATTTATGAGTTCACTTGTATGTAGATGCCTGCACGATTGTCTCGAACCATACCAAACATGTAATTAGTCACCTATCCAATAAAAATTCTTATTTATGCTTTAGTTGCGGGCTATTGTATTATTGTTTCTTTAAATGTATTTAGTTGATGTTGGGTACATACATGTCCTATGGGTTATGGATTAACATGTCTCCTCTTCAATCTTTTGCTTCATGATGATGGTGGGTTTTGCCTGAAATTTGCTATCCCCACTATGGTTCCCTAAGGCGTGAATGGACATACTATCCATTCTTATGGCTAATCTTGTGTTTGATCGCTCTCTCTCTCTAAAAAAAAAAAATATTTCATTTCATTAGAACAATATGGAGTCATCATCACCAAGGATGGTGGATGTATTTTTTTATATAAGTAGATAGTGGATGTATTTTAGCAGTATCATTTCCTAAAATGTCAATTGAAAAATTATATTTGGAAGTCAGCTTATTGAAATACCTTGTACACCACTGATATGAAAGTAGACCACATAAGATAGCATAAAAAAATTTTTGTGTTTTGAATTTTTTTATGATTGTCCTGGGTTCTCACTATAAGCAGTATGTTTACCTACCGACTTCTAAGTAGCATAACTCATGCTGATTTTATTGTATTTCTCTTACCCAAGCATCTCATGTCCGTAAGGCCTTTAAATGTGCGAAAAGGCGGACTTGCTTCTACCATTTGGAGCGCCAAGCGTTTCAACTTTTTGTTTAAGGGGATGCTTGGGGAATGAGATGAAATGAGAATTTTGTAAATAGTAGTAAGATGGTTTGTGAATAGTAGTGAGATAGTTTGAGTTAAGTATTTATTGAGTTTTGGGAAATGAGATAAAAAGTTAAATAAAAAATATTATAAAGTTAAAAATATTGTTAAAATATAATATTTTAATATTATTTTTGTTTTGGGATTTGAAAACGTTGAATTGTTTTTTGTTTTTTGTTTTTTATTTGAAAATTTAGGAAAATTGGAATGATTAGTTGGTAAGTGTTTGTGTTTAAATGTTGTTTAGGAAGGAAATGAAATGGAATGAGATGAGATGAGATGAAATGAGATAAGATGAGATGAAATATGTTTCCAAACATCCCCAATTCCCCCCTGTAGAAGGGAATATGGAAAAAAGAATATTGTTCTGAAGATCCCCGTGGTTCGAAGCTAATTTTCCGAGTTTATATATTCTCCTAAAACATAGAATTTGAGAAATTAATCAACTTGTAAGGACCATTCATTTTCTTTTTGGTCCAGTCAAGTGATGAGTTATGATCCACAGATCGGGCCCAGTACAATATATGCTTGGTGGTACCATCAATTGACGAGTTCAACCCCCAGCAACCATCTGCCACTGCTTTTTCAAAAAATATGTCCTTTCTCATAATTCAAACCCTGTAATCTTTCTGATCAGCTTGCAATTCCACAGGTTATCTAATTTCTCTCTTTGCAGGATGAGAAAGATTTGAAAATCCGGGAACTAACCACGGAGCTGCATCGTGAGAGAAAGAAATCTGCAGCTTACCAGCAGCAACTACAGTTGGTTTTAAAATATATTGAGGACCATACTCAGAGGCTGTCATTAAAAGTTGAAGTGGCAGCTAACAACATGAGAGAATTAGAGTCTGAGGAGCAAGACAGTGCACGATCTGAGCAGTGTGTCGAGTGAACCCACTCTTTATAATTGTGAATTGTATCTGATTTCTCCAGTTAAATGGATAAGATCCTTTAAAACAGTTTGGGAATCACTCTATATGGCTCCCTGCATCCAAGGCTAGCCGCCTGCATTTCTTAATAAGGTCCTGCAAAGTTTTCTTTCAACACCCCCAACATTTTTTCCTAAATGCTCCGCAGAATAGATGGTCAATCATTACAGTTTTACCACGTCTAAAACGGTCATTTTAAATTGTTAGAAGGTCCAGTATGTAATCTGGATCCTGAGTGTAAAATGGTTTATACCTGACATTGGACATGGGATTTGCTGGGATAGTAACTGCAACTGAGTTTAGAAAGGAAGTGCCGGCTGTTTGGGAGAGAAGCTTTGCTTTCCATATAGGTTCTTGTTTTGTATTTTATTATGGATTTGGAGGGTAAGGTCTTTTTGCGGTTTTGAATAGGCAAGAGGTATGCCTAAATGCTTGATTTCCGTGATATGTTTCCTTATGACTAGGATATTGGATAGGGTTGTGGCTTTTTAGAGAACTCATATTTTTCCTTATGACAAGGATTTGGATAGGTTCTTTTTAGTAGACACTGTATATTTATGCAGGACCACTAGGTATTTAGATGAGATAGTTGTTTCCAATTCTAGGTTTGGGACAGTTTGGTCTTCTTCAAGTACAGTAATCCCAAATGCATTATGCCATCTTGGCGGAATAGACATTAGAGGGCTATATAAAAAAACTCAACTTCTTTTATCAAGGAAAACACTACTCCCACGTACAAAACTCATCGATTGTTTGTTTGTTTCTTTTTTAGTTAATGGTTAAGGAAGTATATTTTAATGAGTTGATTTTTTTTTTAATTTTTTAACCAGATTACAATTCTAGAATCCTCTTCACCTTAAAATTCTTAAACCCAACCCATATCATCCTATAAATAGATTCTCAAGCACTGTACATGCACCTACCTCTTCAAGCCTAAATTGTTTGTTTGTTTATTTTTATTATTTTTTTTTGTTTGTTTTTTTAACCTTTAGCATATCGTAGCCTCATCTCCACAACCATGAAACATGGCAACGTCACCATTGTCTCTTCCTCCCTCCTAATCACAACCACCATCGTCCCTTCATCGCGCCATGATCGATTTTGTGTCAAAAATTTTAGAAAACAACATTACAAAGTAAGTAGCTTGATCATAAATTAGGATTAATAGACGTTAGCTAATTATAAATATTATTATTAAAGCCAGTTCTTTGAAAGCCAGTGTTTCTGTACCACACGTCATAATATTTACAAGCACGTCATTTATCATGTTTCATTCCGCATATTATAGTTATGTATGTATTATGCATCTCACATAGCATAAGACACGAAAGCTTTCCTAAGTTCAAGTGCAAGATAAAAGTCAGATCAATTTATTCAGATGGTCATTCAGATACATAGTACTAATGCAGTTTCAGGGTGGATGTGCAAGCTACGGACTCAAGTGGGGTCCACCATAGTATGCCAGAATACTATTAGTGGCTTCCCATGTGGTCGCGAGACGTGGGGCTGGTGCACAACCTCACACACAGGGTTAAGTGTGTTGGTCACTCAGATCATTCAGTCAATTCAGATAAATCAGTCATATATAACATAAACATCAATATGACCAGTCATGATTTTAGGTTCTCAGCATGAAATATTTTATGAGAAAACCTATGTTAAGTATGCTTATGTTATGATGAGTTTCTTATTGAGTTATCGACTCATTTTAGTTGTTTTATATTTTTAAACCACCTCAAGTCATAATATTTATGAATGTAGAGCTGTAGGATGAGACTTCGTTCAGGAAGGCGTGACAGTGGCCTAGATTATATACAAAGATTTTAAGTTATGATTTTTATGGCATAGATTTTGAGAAATTTTAATAAATGTTTCCGTGCACTCCCTCTTATGATCTTAATATTTTAATAAATAATGATTTTATTTATAGAATCTTTGTACCTAACGCTTACTTCAGAATAAAAGAAAATATTTTTTAGTCAAATTTAGCAGTAGCACTCCAGCTTCTCCGAGAATTTCTAAAAGTGATTTTATTTTTAAACTTGAGGAGCGGGGTGTTACATAACATGACTTCATGTGATATGTTTGATTTATTTTATAATATGTCTGATCTATTTTATAATAAAAGCAATTTTACAATATGAAGAATCGGATCAAGGCATATCAATTTGTGAAATTATTTTTATATAATTTGTTTTGTACTCAAATATTTCTCTTTCTTAATAAATGAAGTAGCAGAGTTAACGAGTGAATTCAATGCTTTGCCATGAATGATGGGATGAATATGTTATAGTATTGACGTGGATAGTAGATGGAGTATGGGAGAGAAAGTAGTAAGCCTATCATTATCTTTGGCTTACTACTTTCAAACTTTATTTTTTTATTATTTTCTTTTAAGTATTTTTTTAACATCCTTAATCATTAAGAAAAAATTAAAAAAATATATAACTTCATTAATAATCACTTTCTTAATTATTAAGTAAAAATAAATAAACAAAAAAAGGAAGTAATAAACAGATGGTAAGAGACAGTAAACCTATCATTATATTATGTTGTTTTGTAAAGCATTATGGTTATTTGTGGTGTAATTGTAACATCTCTCACAGATCAACATGATGTGCCCTTCATTGTTGGACCGGTAATGGCTCTTTTTGTTAGGAAGGTTTGTAGAAGATCTGTGTTGGGTGATTTTGTGAAGAAGTTGTAGGAAGCAGTAGCAAGTGTGAAGTATCGTGGGGCTTAACGGCTACTTGAGGTTTAACGGCAATTTGAAGCTTAACAGCTACTTGAAACGAAGCGTTGCAATTAAATGATATGTGGTGTTTTGGGCAATTGTAATAAACCATTTCTTTTCAGTTGGTTAGTTGTATTAAATGGCTATGTTTTATTGTGTAGCCTTAATATAAATAACATACTCGTGTAAAGGGAAAGGGTTTGGAAAATATCAGTTGTGAATTTAGTTGATTGTAAGGAGTTTGGAGATTACTCGAAAATCTCTCTCAAGGAATCAAAAGTCGATTTCTTGGTTTCGATCTTGTGTTCTTTTTTGTCTTTCTTGATTAATGCTTTCTTGTTCTTATTCTTGTACATTACTGGGTTCATAACAAGGAAGACCATTACAAGTGGTATCAGCTAGGCAATCCTCCCATGGCGGATAGTATGGGGGTAGCAGCAACGACGGCAATGAAGGCATAGCAAGAAGAGTCTTTACGACAACAAGAATGGATACATGAGCAACTCGAGGAGCATCATAATGCAATTTCTAGGATTATAGGCAGGTTAGACCAGTTAATTGAATGTCAACAACGTAATTCTAGTTCTTTAGGGGGTGTGAATCCTGAAGATGGAACCTTTGGTATGCCAATGAATTTTAGGGTTCGTTTGTTTTCAGAGATGAGATGAGATGAGATGAGATTAAAATTAAAAAGTTAAATAAAATATTGTTAGAATATATTTTTTAATATTATTTTTTTTTTGGGATTTGAAAAAGTTGAATTGTTTATTTTATTTTGTGTGGGGATTTGAAAAAATTGTAATGATGAAGTGAGATGAGATGAGATGAGATGAGATGTTTCCTGAAAGCAAACGAGGCCTAAATGAGAGGGGTTCTTTGCCTCGGGGGATCAGATTGGATTTTCCTCACTTTGAGGGAACCAATCCTTTTGCTTGGGTGTTCAAGGAAACTTAGTATTTCAAGTTCCACCAGATTTCTTTGAATCAGAGACTTCTCATTACCTCTTATCACATGGTGGGTGAGGCCCTCGTGTGGTATCAAGATATTGCTTATGGTGGCATTTTCAATAGTTGAGATTCATTTGTGAAGGCCCTCCTAGTGAGGTTTAGGCCTACGGCTTATGGTGATCCCATGGAAGCTTTGACTCATCTTAAGCAAACTTCCACTGTGGCTAATTACAAAGCACAGTTTGAGTCTTTGTCCAATAGGCTCAAGGGATTGTCAGAAAGGCTTAAGTTGAGCTATTTTATGAGTGGATTGAAAGATGAGATTCGATTGCCTTTTTGAATGCTCAATCCTATCAATTTGAATGCAGTCTTTGGCCTTGCAAAGATTCAAGAAGAGTACTTATGGGCTTCTAGGAAATCTTGGAGAAATAGTGGGTTGAGTGGAGACAAGATTCAACAAGAAAAGGTTGTGGAGAGTCCTAGAGTGCAAAGAAGTCCTATACCAGTCAAGAAAGTTTTATCTTTTAAGATGGATGAGAAAATGAGGAGGGGACTTTGTTATCACTATGATGAGAAGTGGAATCCCACCCACAAACGTAAGAATCCCAATGTTTATCTTTTGCAAGTTGGTCAAGTGGGTTCAGATTCCTCTATGGTGAATGAAGATGAGTTGTGTTTGAGAGATGAAGATGGGCATACTGATGTTGTTCAAGAAGAGGGAGAGGAAAGTGTAGAGGTGTCTATTAATGTTATCTCAGGCTGTTATACCAACAATGCAATGAGATTAGATGGGAGAATTGGGGCCTATGTTGTTGAAATTTTAGTGGACTCAAGAAGCACTCATAACTTCCGGGATCCATTAGTAGTTCAAGAGGCTAAGTTGAGTATTGAAAATGATTCAAGCTTGCAGGTCAGGGTTGCTAATGGGGCCAAAGTACTAAGTCGAGGAAGAGGTGAAGAAGTAGTCAAGATACAAGGGTCTAAGTTTTCTGTCCCATTTCATGTGCTATCATTGGGAGGCTGTGACATTGTTCTTGGAGTGCAGTGGCTCAAAACTCTAGGGCCGATTCACTGGGATTTTATGAAGATGTCAATGAGTTTCAGGTTGGGGAAGAATGATGTAGTATTGTAGGGAATTAGTACTGGCACTATTGATGTGCTAATGGGGGACAAGTGGCTTAAGCCTGATTTTCTAAATGGCCAAGGGTGGTTCTTACAACTAGTGGCTGTAGATCAGAAAACAACACCTGATTACACTCCAGGGGTCATTACTGACTTGTTGAATGAAAATCTAGAGGTTTTGTCAGAACCTATTGGCTTACCACCTAATAGGGCTTTTGACCATCATATTAACCTTAAAGATGGGGCAAATCTTGTTTTTGTTAGGCCATATAGGTATCCCCATTACTATAAATTAGAAATTGAGAAGATAGTGCAACATTTATTGGCTTCTAGGGTGGTGAGAACCAGCCAAAACCCATTTTCATCACATGTTCTGCTTGTTAAAAAAGCTAATGGCACTTGGAGGATGTGCATTGATTATCGTGCACTTAATCAAGAAACTATCAAAGACAAGTTTCCTATACCTATCATTGATGAATTGTTAGACAAGCTCTTGGTGCACAAGTGTTTTCTAAGTTGGATTTGAGGGCTGTATATCATCAAATTCGAGTTAGAGAGCAAGACATTCCCAAAACAACTTTTAGAACTCATGAAGGGCACTATGAGTTTTTGGTTATGCCCTTTGGGCTTACCAATACACCAGCAACTTTTCAAGAGTTGATGAATGACATATTCAAACCCTTTGTGAGGAGATTAGTGTTAGTTTTTTTCGATGACATACATGTTTATAGTAGAAATATAGAAGAGCATGTTCATCATTTGAAATCTGTTTTGTAAATATTGAAGCAGCACACTTTGTATGCTAAGATGTCAAAGTGTAAGTTTGGAGCTACTGAGATTAAGTATTTGGGCCACATTATCTCAGGGAAGGGGGTTCAAGCAGATCCTTCCAAGACTTTGGCCATGGTGTAATGGCCTAGCCCAGAACTTTGAAATCTTTGAGAGGGTTTTTGGGCCTTACAGGCTACTACAGAAAAATTTATAAAGCATTATGGGTCCATTGCAGCCCCATTGACCACCTTATTGAAGAAGAACTCATTCCATTGGAATGAAGCAGCTGCAACTGCCTTTGAAGCTTTGAAAAAGGCTGTCAACCACCCTCCAGTTTTGAAGTTACCAGATTTCTCAAAGACATTCATTATTGAATGTGATGCTTCAGACATTGGCTTGTGAGCTGTCCTTATGCAAGAGGGCCACCCAATTGCCTTCTACAACAAGGCTTTGAAGGGAAAAGCCCTGTTGCTGTCCACTTATGAGAGAGTTGTTAGCTCTTGTCTCTACAGTGACTCGATGGAGACCTTACCTGTTTGGCCATACATTTAATGTGAAGACTGACCAGCAGGCCTTAAAGTATTTGATTGAACAAAAAGTGGAGACTGAGGCCCAGCAAAAATGGATCTCCAAGTTGATTGGATATGATTTTACAATTGTTTATAAGAAATGTAAGGAAAATGTTGTAGCTAGTGCACTTTCTAGAAGAAATGAAAAGGAATTAGCCACGATTGCCTTAATATCTTTTCCTACTCCTTTGTGGATAGAGGAACTCAAGAGTAGTTACTCTTTGTGCCCTAAAACCTTTGAGATCTTGTCTAAGTTGTTGCAATGGCAATAGGGTCCTAAACACTATTCTTTGCAGCAAGGCTTACTGTTAAGGAAGGAAAGGTTGGTTGTGATACCATCTTCACATTTCCAGGCAAAACTTCTACAGTTTAATCATAATAACCCATAGGCAGGCCATGTAGGCTATCATAGAACACTCCAAAAGGCTAAGTTGGACTTCTTTTGGGAAGGCATGAGGCGTGATATTAAGAAACTAGTGTAAGAGTGTGAAGAAATCTGCCAAGGTAATAAACATAAGAATGTGCAATACCTTGGCCTACTACAGCCGTTACCTGTTCAGATTTTCCTTGGCATGACATTTCCATGAATTTTGTGGAAGGATTGTCATCCTCTAATGACTATTCTATTGTGTTTGTTGTTGTTGATAGGTTGACAAAGTTTGCTCATTTTTTTCCTTTGTCACATCCTTACACAGCCACTGAAGTTGCACAAGTTTTCTTTTCTAGTGTTTTTAAACTCCATGGATTGCCTAAATCCATAGTCTCAAATAGGGATCCAGTTTTTACCAGTTCCTTTTGGAAGCAATTACTTCAATTACAGGGTACTTCATTGGATTTTAGCTTAGCCTACCATCCACAATCAGATGGACGGACTGAGGCATTGAATAAGAGCTTGGAAACTTATTTGAAATGCTATGCTGGACAGAAGCCTAGAGAATGGTCTGCATGGTTATCAATGGTTGAGTGGTGTTCTAACACTACAACTCACTCCTCTACAACCATTACTCCATTTGAAACTCTTTATGGTTATCCCCCCACCAAAGTTGCTGTCATATGTGCCTAGTACTTCTCTTAATCAAGCTGTGGATCTCCACTTGAAGTCTAGAGAGCAGATTTTATCCTTGTTGAAGGAAAACATCCATAAGGCTCAACATAGGATGAAGTTCTATGCTGACAAGAGAAGGTTTGAGAGGAGTTTTCAAGTTGGTGATTGGGTGTTTCTAAGATTACAGACCTACAAACAAAAGACAGTTTCTTTGAGGCATAATATGAAGCTTGCTCCTCAATTTTATGGACCTTTTCAAGTTTTGGAAAAGATAGGATCTATTGCTTATAAGTTACAGTTGCCATCTTCTTCTTCCATACATCATGTTTTCCATGTATCATGTTTAAAAAAGAAGCTGGGTCAAGGCATTTCACCACTGCCTACACTTCTTCCAAAAGATGCAAGTGGATAGATTCAACCAGAGCCTGAGTTCATTTTAGAGAGGCGGATGCAGAAACAAGGTAATCAACCCATTACTGAGGTCCTTATCAAATGGCTAGGAGCTCTTGTTGAAGAAAGTTCTTGGGAATCCTTATGGAAGTTGAAAGGGCTTTATCCACACCTAGTGGGCAAGGTTCTCTAAGGAGGAAAAATTCGGATAAGGTCTTGTGGACAAGAGTCTTAAAAGAGGGGGAATGTAATGGCTCTTTTTGTTAGGAAGGTTTGTAGAAGATTTGTGTTGGGTGATTTTGTGAAGAAGCTGTAAGAAGCAGTAGCAAGTGTGAAGGTATCGTGGGGCTTAACGGCTACTTTAAGTTTAACGGTTATTTGAAGCTTAATGGCTACTTGAAACAGTGTGTTGCGATTAAATGATACGGGGCATTTTGGGCAATTGTAATAAACCGTTGCTTAGTTTTATTAAATGGCTATGTTTTACTGTGTAGCCTTAGTATAAATAACAGACTCGTGAAAAGGGAAAGGGCCTGGAAAATATTAGTTGTGAATTTTGTTAATTGTAAGGAGTTTGGAGATTACTTGAAAATCTCTCTCAAGGAATCAAAAGTCGATTTCTTGGTTTTGATCTTGTGTTCTTTTTTGGCTTTCTCGATTAATGCTTTCTTGTTATTATTCTTGTACAGTACTGGGTTCATAACGAGGAAGACCATTGCAGGATGGCATCACCATCACCCTGTGCTCTTTCTTCTCTCACAAATCATCGAACCCCATATGTATGATATTGCATCGAGAGTTGTTTTGATAAAGATGAATCGAGGTAAGATTGAAAAAATTAAATTAGAGACAATAGATGAGGTGCAACTCGTTTGTTGAAGAGGAAAACGAGGTTGGATTGGAAAGGAAAAATATATGATCTTGTGTGGGTCTATGTAAGGTTAGAAAATAGTGTATTTGATAGAACTTCTATGAGTATGCTACTTTTGAAAGATTTTTGAGCTAGAGTTATGGTAAAGCTTTTCATAATAGAAATAGTTATTCTATTGTCAAATCGGTATGAAAACTACATCATTCACATTACTTAAATTGTAAGATTTGATTTGTAATATTCAAATTTTAAAATTTATCTTTCAAATAAAATTATATTATGTAAATAGTATGTGGTGTAAAGACCTTAGAATAACCGTACTCTAATAAAAATATATTTTTATTAAATTCTCTGTCCAAGTAATTTTTTTTTTTTTTTGTTTAATGTTTGAGCTTAATTAGCAAAATGAAAATTGTATAATTTCCCATTGGGGATTCTATTATTAATCTCAATTCAGGCTAGGCTTTTGTGCTTGATTTACCTAAGATGGACCATGGAAATAATCGGTAATTGTGACGTGTTTTGATTTGAAACTGAAGGAGACATTTGAAGAAAGAGAGCGATGACATCGGCAAGGGAAACAAAGGCGAAGTCATGTCCTTGGTGAAATGACAGAGAAATGAATTTCATATTTGGACTGACCAATTGTCAAATTGTGATAGAGTTTGCTTAATGTATGATCAATCCTATGCTATTCTAAGATGGCTCAATCTGAGAAATGTTTTGAACAACTTGAAGAGCATCTCCTCCTAGTATAATTTTCTTTAAACTAATTCCAACTCTAAAGATTATAGCTTGTAGGGCCTCAAAAGATCAGAAGATATATCTCTTTGCATTCTTTTTGTGGCCACAGTTCTGCCCTCATCATCCCAGCCAATAGCTTCATCCTAGTTGATTTTACAAAATTCTTTAGGAGGAGGCTCCCATCTGCATACTGAGTTGCTCATACCTACTATGACATTGTCCTTACCTATGTTCACTTCTTTAAAGGACAACAAGATCTATTTAGATTGCTACATCACAGAAGTTGGGTGGGTGAAGTTGCTTTTGAGCATATATTCATTTTCTCTCTGCCATAGCCTCTTTGCAGTTTCTTCTAATTGCTCCTTCACAAACATATCAAACATGGCTTAAAAAATTCCAAAAAAATATCTTCCAAAAAGTTGGTTTTTTTTAATCTGCTCTAAACATTGCCCCCATACATCCCTTGCTACAGTACAATCCCAAATAGCAAGTGTTACTTATTCCTCTTCCTTTAAGCAAATTAGACAGTTTGGATATTCCACCACTTTCTTTCTAAAGAGATTCAAATTGATAGGTAGAGCTTCAAGACGTGCTCTCCACAGAAATACTTTAGAAGAATTTGGGACTTTGAGTTGCCATATTCTAGACCAGACATCCTTCCTCTGATTTGAACTAGAAGATTTCCATCTAACACAATCTATGATCTCATTTTGTAGACGGTAGGCACTTTTGATAGAGAATTGACCATTTGCAATGAACATCTATATCGATTTATTTGGACTATTGGAAAAGCTTACAGGGATCCTCTTAATCATAGCTGCTGCCATACTGGAAAAGACTTCGACAACAAGAGTCCAGATAAATCGATATGGAGTCATTCTCGTCATTCAACAACTTAGTCTAGATCAATGAGAGCTACAACTCTCATTGAGTTCAAACAGTGTCATGTCATCCTCGTCGAGAATTCTAGGCTCACTTTGAACTCGATAAGTTATTGATTGAGGAATTCATTTGTCTTTCTAGATCCTAATTTGTTCACCATTTCCAATCCTCCATATTGTGCCTTCTTCTACTAAGTGCCTTGCTGCAAGAATGCTCCTTAAAATAAAAGAAGGTCTAAATCCTAACTTTGCTTGAAAAAATGAAGTATGAGGAAAGTACTTCATCTTTAGTACCTTTGCTACTAAAGAATATGGTCTCTAATTCAACCTCCACCCTTGCTTGGCAAGCATTGCCAAATTAAATCTCTCTAGATCTTGACAACCTAAACCTCTAGAGGACTTAGTTTTTCCCATTAGATTCCATGAGAACTAGTGAGTCCTCCTCTCTTGCTCTTGCTGACCCCACCGGTAGTTGTTCATCACTTTATCAATCTCTTAATGGAGAGATCTTGGAAGCTTGAAGACTCTCATACTATAAGTAGGCAAGGCTCAAATCACTGATTTAATCATAATTTCCTTGCTTGCCATTGATAAAAGCTTCACTTTCCAATTGCTAATTCTACTTCTTCTAACCTTGTCCAGTATGCTCTTGAAAGCCTGAGATCGAGATTTGCCAATGATGGCTGGCAAACCAAGATATTTTTCATAGAATGAGGTTGATCTAACTTCTGCTATGCTCAGAATGATCTCCCTTGATTCTCTACTGGTATTGTTGTTGAAATGAATAAAGGTTTTTTCTTTATTAAGCCTTTGACTAGAAGCCTTTTCATAGCTATCTAGGATAGCAAACAACCTACTCCACTCTAGAGAGTTTGCCTTGTAGAAAAGCAAACTGTCATATGCAAAAAAAGAGGTTGTTTATGCAAATTCTACCCCAAGTCGATGGTATGCCTGTGATTGACCCCATAGATTCAACATTATTAATGAGAGAACTCGATGCTTCAGAACATAAAATGAAAAGGTAGGGTGATAGAGGGTCACCCTACCTTATACCTCTTGTTGGCTTAAAAGCACACTGGGGAGAGCCATTTATTAGGACTGAGTAGGATACTGACTCAATGCATTACGTTAGTAGCTCAATCCATCTACCATGAAAGCCTATCTTTGTCATCACTGCTCTTAAGAATTCTCATTCCACTCTGTTATATGTCTTGCTCGTGTTAAGCTTCATATCCATGAAACCTAATTTTCCTGAGGTCCTATTAGTCCTATGCAAAAAGACCTTAGGCCCAATTCGACCCGACTGGGCTCGCTCGGACAAAATCAAGTTGATCGGGTTAAGCAAAAATTCAGTTTTAATAACTCTCAAAGTCAGTCAAAACTGATCACTTGACCATAACATTTTTCTCTTCTCCTCATTCCCTAGTCGCTGCTCATCATCGCTATTTTTCATCTTCGTTCATCTTCACTTGTTGCTTCATTTGATCCGTTGATGATTTGTATCCTCGTTGTTCTTTCTCCGTTTGTCTTCACCTATCTTCATCACATAGATTGGTTCGACTCTGGTACTCTATCTCTCTCTCAATTCCCATTTTCAATTTCAATCCTTTGGCTATATGGTGGTATATCGGGATAGACAGTTTTGTTGTTGGGTCTTGGCTTCTCATTTCTATGCTTACGAGAAAACATGGCTTTTTTTGTTGGGTTAGTTCGATTTGATTGTGTAAAATTTTTCCATAGATGATTGTTCTAAAGAATATTTGAAGCTGACAAATTCTTACCAAAAGAACAGAGCTAGTTTACATAGTTCTTAATCTCCAGGCATGACTTTCTCGGATTAGATTGGTGATGATTCCCATAATGGTCATTGGAATTTTGTCTCACCCTTGTGTACATGTTAGAAGTTCCTCGCATGAATACTTTTGACTAACTTGAGTAATTAGGTCTAAGAAATCAGTTGATGAGCCTATGGTGCAGAGCAGAGGTAAATCTTCAAAATATTATGATGGTTTTGCTTTATATTCACTGTATTTAGTTTATTGAAGACAACGTTTTCAACGGTTTTATAGGGTATACAAAGGAAAATTGTAGAATGAGAAAAGCATAAACAAAAAAGTGCATGGAAAGAAAATGTTAAGGTTATTTTTTCTCGCTTGGTGTTCTTTCTGCATTGTCTTCTCTGTCCTTTTTTTTTTTATAAAGTTCTTGTTCTAATTTTCAAAACAGTAGAAAATGTGTCTGATTTCCCTCCAATGTGTATGGTTGGAACGAATGAGAAGAAGAAGAAGAAGGGAAGAGAGAGAGAGAGAGAGAGAGAGAGAGACAAAACTTAAAAAAAAAAGAGTTTTGACCCGACCCAAATTTTGCTGGTCGAGTCAGTGCGGGTTGGTGAGTTCTGCCTTGTGGGTCGGGTTGGGCCCAATCTGGTTTGCGCGGGTGGGTTTGCATGCCTAGGTCTTGTTGTTCATAATATGCATGGTTTTATAAGCTACCACCACATTATCCATAATCAATCTACTAGGGACAAAAACACTCTGTGTGGGAGAAATAACATCAGGCAGGATAAATTTCGGTCTATTAGCCATGACTATAGCAATTATTTTCTATAGAACATTGCATAAGTTGATTGGTCTGTAATCAGAATCTTTTAGTGCTCTTAGTAAAGTCCAACTCTCTTTTCTTCTAGATGTGAGAGGGTTACCATAAAATTTAGTAAACAAACATTGCTTCGCAATCTCTATGAAAGAAACCTTAAGAGACATGTGATTATAAGTAAAAGAGTCCAAACAAATAGACAAACGACATTGCCACAGAAATGATATACCTCTACTTAACCCTCTATAATTCACAACAAAACTACAATCAAAACCAAGTTGATTCCTTACTAACTTTCCACCTTATTCTTGTTACACTTGTCTCCATAAGAAAAATAAAGTTTGGGTGCTTAGATTTCACCAAAATGTGAAGCTCTCAAGCTGTCCAAAAGTTTCAAAGCTCCTGGCAGTTTTAACTCAAGTAAATCATGGCTGTTGGTAGGTCTGCAAAGCAACCTCCACCAATGTATCTTGGTTTAGACTCCCTTCAGGTAAAAACACCATTTTTTATTTTTTAAATGGGCATATAGACATGTTACTACCCTCAACGGTCCCTTTCTTCCTTTTCCCATAGTTATTAGAGATATATATTATTAAAAAGTCTGAGTCTTCCAACTGCTTGAGAGCAGTGCTACCTCTTGCTCTCCTTTCCAGCTAGTAGTTTTTTTTATGCAAAGAGGTATCTTTATGTTGACTAATAGGAGTTTGGTTCGAGATACGTACGAACTTTTCAATCATCATGTTTGAATTGAGAATAGGAATTGGTTCCTTCAACTTTTTTGTGGTTGTGATGCCCTTAATCTCCTTGGCCACCGAGATTGCCTATTGCATTAAAGCCTCAATATCAGATCTTGGATCTCCTTACTTAAAAGGATTTTTAACTTGTTGATTATTCTCAGTTGGGAATGATTCCTGTAATGGAAATTATGTCCTTATGTGAGAAAACCTGACCTACTCCATAAAGATCCCTTGATCAATGGAAAATTTATAATTCTCCTTGATTGTTGGGTTTTCCTCCAAAAGCTCCATTGATGGAGCTTGTGATGCCTCATTACCTTTCTCGTCTCCACTGTGGTTCCCCTTGCCGGAGTTCCTCTACCGCTAATCAACTTGAGAATTTAGACCCTTTGATCCACCAAATTGTTTAAACTCGTTCCCACTGGAATTAGCAGGCATTGCTCTTAACCAAGGACCATATTGGGGTTGAATGGCCTTGCTAAGATGAGTACATGAGTGATCTTTGAACAACCCTTGCTGATGTTGGATGCCTCCACACTAAAAGCAAATATTTGGAACCCGCTCATATTTGAAAGGAATCCACCACTACTTGCCATCGAGTTTCAGTAGCCTACCCCTGACTAGTGGCTTAGTGATGTTCAATTCCATTCTTACTCTTAAGAACTTGCCCTAGCCATAGCCTTTGCCATTAGTATCCACCATTTCCACCCTGCTTATTACTAAGCCAAGTTGTTCACCTACTTCCTTTGTCATCTCCGCTAGAGGCATGTTATGAAACTAAATCTAGAAGAATTCTATAAGGAATACAATGTCCTTAGGAGGGGTGCTGCCTTCAAACTCTTGGAGACACACTAGAATGTCTCCCCAATGTCACCCTCTTCTTACCAGAATCGTTTTGGAATTCCAAAAGAAAATGATTTTCTCCAACTTCTTTGGATTTGATCCATCCTTCTAGCTTCCAGGTTTTTGTCATAGTTGTCCATAAAGCTTCTTTGTTTATTATTTTCTAAACAACCACCAGAACCAATTAACATAGTTTGTTGGTATAATGATTTCTTGTTTCTCTTCCTCAATGAGAGTGAAGCCTTCCCAAAAAATTTTCAACTTGTCTGCCATCTTCCCCTCTTTAGACTATAGTCTAAGAGACTCAACTTTGCATGTGCAAAGAGAACACCTCAACTTTCAAAGAGAAAGAGAGGACCCTTCGATACTAATGGTGCATAGCTTGAATTACTTTTAAAAACAAATAACGATAAATCAATGTGTAAAGTGCTTTTGTAAGAAATGTGTCTAGGTGTAGTATTTCTCTTCGTGAATTGTATTAGGGTTGTAGGGTTATGGAGTTTTAGTTGTAGTTTATTTACATGTGTAACGACCCGATCTCGAAGGTCCGGAGAGTTAGCTCTTAAGACCTCATATCAACTTAAATCACAACTATAAAATCCAAAAAATTCCATAAAATATTAATCTATTTAATCAATCCAAACATCTAAGTTCCTCCATGGAAACAATAAAGAAATTTCCAATAACATAAATTAGAAATTCTCCAAAAAAATTCGAAAATATCATCAACTCATCAAATCAAAATACCCGAAAAATAATCAGTTTACTAACTACGACTCTCAAATAAGCACTTGTACCCTTAGACACTTATTCCATTACGATTATCACACATTGCTAAATTTCCTACTCTTGTTCTCCAGCTGAACAATCAAAATTATCTGAAAAATAATTGGAGATAAGAGGTGAGTTATCAACAACTCAATAAGTAGATGACATATACTAGTGTGTAAACATGAGTATTTACAGAATTCAGAATGCATAAACAAAATATTTTCTTTCAGAATGCAGAATCAGAATAATATTTTCATAATGCAACGTCAGAATATGTTATAAAAAATATCAAAGCGAAAGTTCGAAAATATTCATAATCAAAATCCCTTTGGCATAGCATAAACTGAAACATTACATCTTATCTTATCATATCAGAACAAATACCATGTTTAACCCCCGTGGTAGGGTTGTGCAAACCCCGGTAGCTAACCAGACAGAAACAGAATGTGAATCTTCTCCTTATTCATTCTCGAAGCCCCGAGTGTGCACATAGGAAAGACCACGCAGAAAACCACTTTGTTTCCAAAGTGGGTGCACCAGAAACAGAAAAGTTGGTACCAACCCGAACAGAGGCCATAGTTTTACACCCGTGGTAAGGTGAGAACAGAACAGAAACACAAACAGAAACAGAATGTTATGCCAGAGGTTTTCAGAAATCATATCAGATCATATCATAGTATAGAAAATCTTCAGAACAGAACAAAATCATATCACAACATAATTCATGCACAAAATTTCATATTCGCTCTCTTTTCAAAGTTTAGAAACAGAAAGTCAAAAATAAGCTCATGTCTACACCAGTCATGACAGAAAATAATTTCTTCTTCAATAGAATCTCATGAGTAATGCAGAACAAATAATTGAGGTAGTTCAAATTTCTTTTCATAACAAAACATGCACGTTTTTTAAAAATAACCTCAACTCATTTTATTTTAATGTAAAGTCTAGCATAGGAACCCCGCTTACCTGGACTTATTAGATTTTCAGGAATTTTCTCAAAATGCCGAACAATTATTAATCGTCACCTATAACATAATAACGTAATTCTCATAAATTTCCAATCGAACACAATTTCAAGATTTAAGCCTAAGGTGCTAAAATAACCTATTTTAATTCTTCAGAAACCTAACTTTACGTAACCCTAAAATATTGTCACATTTTCTAAATTCATCAATGTCCCAATAATCAGTCTGAACAAAACACAAAATCTAACTTATATACTAATGATATCAACTTATAAAATTTAATTCTAGCTAATATATTTATCGCAAAATATTTTAAAATTAAACAGCTAAAACTATAATAAGCCAGATCATAATAATAAACACAACATTATTGTTTACTCTTTGAAAGAAAACCTTGCTTAGTACCAATTTAATTTACTTAAAAGTTTTAGTAAAAGATAAATAAATTAGGGAGTATTAATACATAATAAAAGTTTAAAAGCACATTAATACAACATGTAGTAAGGGGTACTAATGTAATTCCATTTAATAAAAAATAGACTAATTAGTTTCTCTTTAGAGATCTCAAAATAAAATTTTGCACTGTACTTCTAAAATTTATAAAATAAAAATACATTATTACTAATAATATACTTCAACAAATTTACAAACACCCAGCCCACATGAATAAAAATAATCAAATCTATTATGACTTTCAGCTAAAAGGGTAGGGATGTAATTTACAAATAAGTGAAAAGCTTGAATATCTGTTTGGCTAGAGGCTTCGAGTGGTCTTACGAAGGCTACGGAAAGTAGAACAGTTATAATGAGGAAGGAAAAATGCAAGATAGTCACCGAGAGTCACAACCACCGTGCGACGGCAGACCTGGTGGCTGGACAGAAATGCTTCCATGGCGACCTCCTTTGCAAGTGACGGTGCAGTCTAAGAGGGAAAGAGATAAGTGAGAGGGAGATGAGACACCGGAGAGATGGAACACGGTGAGAGGGATACCATGCGAGGTGCTCACCGAGGCAGCAAGAGACGGCGACAAGGTAGTTGGGGCGGCAACAAATCACGGAGTTGTTGGGCATTAGCACCTCTGGACCTCCCTTGCCATGGCTAGCGGCACCGAAAGGGTTGAGTGCTGCTCTGTTTTGAGATGCAAAAACATGAGTGTTTCGGTGATGTGTGTGACAGAGCTTCTACATTAGGCGGCTAAGTGTGGGGTACGGTGGTGCAAGGCGGAGCAGTGGAGGTTTAAGGTGTGGCTCGGTGGATTTCGACGAGCGTGGGTGAGTCTCTCGTCGTGCGAACCTTGGGCTCGGCGTCGCACTTGGTTCAACCTGTGGTGATGATCTTCCTCTGTTGGCCGTGGGTGGTGCACTGCATAAGCGCACGGTGGGTGCGGCTGATTATGCTATCGGCAGAAGAAACCCGATGGTTTTCTTTCGGCTGAGTGTACATGGTGTTGGCTTTTCTGATGCAGTAATGCCAAGTTGCGTCTCGGGCTGGCTCGTGTGCGGCAGTGGAGTGGTGGTTGAAGACGGTAGCAGTGGTTGGAACTTGGTGGAGGGTTTGACGGAGGCTGAGCCGCAGTGTAAGCATGCTGCGAACGTACGTGCGTGGTGGAGGCGTGGGGCTGATTTTCGGACGGTGGGAAGAAGCTGAGTTATGATGTTGCGGCTTGGTGTTTTGCAAAATGTATATATATATATATATATATATATATATAAAGGTTATTGAACGTAAAAAGAAAACCCTAGAGCCGTAGGAGACATGCAAGTTCAAGTGCAAGGGAGTGAAAAAAAATACCTTAGATACGTGCATAGCAATTGGCATGGGGTCGTGCTTGACGTGGGGCCTATTCTTGGTTATCAAGGGCTTGGGTCCGATAAAAACACTGGGCCATTTCAAATATTTGGCCATGTTTTGTAGTGAAAAATAAAATAAAATAAAATAATACATAAACTATTAATAAATGGGTTGCTCCTGAAGTTTTGGGCCTCGACTCATCTTAAAAAAAAATTTTCCATCCGACCCTAAAAATAATACTAAAAAATTACTGGACTCTTTCTACGTATAAATCTAAAAACCAAAAATTTTAGAAAACGACTTGTTACTGGACTCGGGTGTTACAACATGGGTATTTCCATTGTTGGGTTTGGACAAATTTTTGGGGACATGTGTGTGATGGTGTGATAGAAATTCCTAGTCTACAATAGAGTTGAGTTGGGTGGATTATAGAGGAGGGCTTTGTGCTGATGTAGATTTATGATGAATAGTGGTGTTTTTATGATTGTGTGTGTTGTGAGGTGTGGGGCTACCAAAGAATTCTACGTTGGATTGTGAATAGTAGAGTTGGAGTTCTGAATAGTGGTTTCTTTTATGGAATAATAGTGGTTCTACTTTTAGGCAATGCAAGAATAACAGATGGATGGGTTTTTGGGGTTTTTTTAGAATTGGAGGAGTAGGGGGAGGGTTGTTACTCGAATATTAGTATATTGTTGACATCCAAGGGCCATAGAGAGCAATGGTTGGGACTAGTTGGAATTCACTACTTTCTCGAGCAATGGTTGGGCCTCTTACGACTTTGGCATAAGGAATCATGATTGTTGATGTAGTTTTATTTCGACTTTTTCAACTCTAAGATGTGGGAATCATTTCAAGGAGGAATATGGCATCTATAAGTTTTCCTATTTTTTCCTTAATAAGGATGCATGTTTAATTTAATGGCTACTTCTGATAATTCATGAACTCAAGGTGATGTGGAGAATTCAAGTTCCTTGAAAGTGTTATTGATGTGCCAATCCTTAAGGATGAGAAGATTGCCTTTGACATTATATGGGTATCTAGTAAGGACTTTCTCTTTATCCTAGAGTCTTTGGAATGGAAAAATAAAGATTTTATGAAATATGATTTCAATATAAATATTTGGGATGAGATTCCAAATGTTTCTTATTGAGGATAAAATTATAGATTTAAGTAATTGGGCAAGGAGAAAGTAGCTTACCAAGGAGGGAGTGATTCTACTATTGTGCTGTAAACAAACTGTTGGGCAAGATCGTCTCATGAGAGGATTTGTGTTTGGATGATGTGTTGATCAACAAAAAGGGTCTTTGTGCTATTGAGTGACGAGAGTGGTATATTTTGAATTTTGCTTTATGGGTGTGGACCACGGATCATGATTGAATTGTGTTTTGTAGTAGAGTGAACTTTCTTGTCACTTTTCAAAATTATAAAAATATTTTCTAAGAAACATTCTACTCATCATTCCTACACCACTCACCATATATAATTTTTTGCTTTTTTTATCATTTTTCCTTAGCAAATATGTGGTGTATGGATGATGAGTAGAAGAACTCAATTAGTTTATCAGGAATAAAACTAAAAATAAAAAATAAAAATAAGTGTGATGTACGGTATGTGAGATGATGAGTAGCAAAGCTCATTTTCTAATAGATCTCTTCAATTACGTTATTATTATTATTATCTTCATTTTCCTGAAAGAATTACTCATTTGCTTCATCAATCATTTGCACACCTAAATATATTTGTAATGTCATATTTCATACGTCTTTGGGTCGAGTTCCAACAACTCGGGTTTTGGATGAAAACAAAAAGAGAGTAGGGCCTTGGTGGAGGCTGGGGAGTCTCTGATGCTTAAGTCAATATATCTCTTTAGTAGTTTGCGTGAGAGCTTAGAGAGATCAAAGATAATTCTTCGTACTTGGGGGTTGGCTTTTATACGTGATTTTTGGGTGGGGGCACCCTATACCTTGCCTTATGGGGCTCATATCACCTCAACTGTTGTTTGTTCAGAATCCTTTAATGTGGCGTGGCTTCTGGGGTGGCGCATTAATGCGGTGTAGAGTGCAGGGAGTGGTGCCATTAATGCGGCGTGACTTTCTAACTAAACTTCAACCTACGAGTGATAATTGCTGAGTCTCTCCATACCTACTGTCAGGAGATCGAGGGTCCTACGCATTTCTCACACACCTGCCTGTACATGTTCTCGAGGGCTAGACGTTACTGGGTGTGTCTGGGCGGTGAGTCCCACATGTCCCTATCGTTTGTCTTTCCCGCATGAGGATTACTTCACGGGTTGGTTTTGCTTAAGGGTTGAGTGCTCTGTAGAGGTCCATCATGGGCTCTCTTGGAACCCCCTTTTTCCTGAGGTCTCTGATGGACTTGTTACTTAGGCCTACAGGAGGGAAAATTTCCTTAGAGTTACCCCATCAATTCCTATCGGATTAGTCTGGTAGGAATTTATTCTTACCTTTGTCTCCTTGTTCTTATTTTAGTGCGGATGCTTTCGTTGAACTCTCCCACTTTCGAGATGGGCAATCATTACTCTTCCTGGCTCCATGGCACATGTCAGGCTATTGGCACTTGATTGTACCTGTATGGCTTTTTCGTCATTAATGGTGTCAGGCAACGATTTATCTCCCTACTTTATTGGCACATCGTCTAACAGTTGGATTTGGCACGTCGCATCATAGCATTGATGGTTTTAGGCAACGATTCCTCTCCCAATGTGTAGAGAAAGAGCCATTCAATTCTCCTAGCATTGAAGGTGTCGGGCCGCTCTTTCTCTACATGTCGCATCATACAGTACACATTGTGGGATTCATGCTCGTCTTGCTGGCTTCGTGGGGCGAGTGTGTGATCCCACGATTTGGGATACTAACTGTCGCTAGGGCCTATTTAAATCCCAACACCATCGTAATTTGGAACCTACCTTCAATTTTGCTTTCGCCTTCTTTCTCAAAATCCCTTGTGCGTCCCTTCCCTTTCTTCAAATCCTTCTTCTGTGTGTACTTTGCCTCCCGTTCCTTGATCTATACATTCTCATGGCTCCCAAGAACTCTTCATGCCCTGCTCCCAAAACCTGGAAGCATGTCAAACCTTCAGACTCCACACGGACTCTTGGGGGTTTAGAGCCTCTTGATCTTCGTATCGAGTCCCAATGGTTTGACGGGTCTTCCTGGTGGTCGGTCCCTGGAGAATCGGAGTCACTAAAGTTGAACTTCAAGGTGCCAAGCATCGTGGAGTTTGAGGTGTCGTGGATTCTGAAGGGTATGCCTCGAAGGTGCCTTTGTACCTTAGCATGTTTTCCAGAGGCCTCAGGTTGTCTTTCTGCCATTCGGTTCACGATGTGTTGTACTACCTTCATTTGGCACCTACTCAACTCCACCCAAATGTGTAGAGGATCTTGGTGTCATGTTGCATCATCTAGCGGTGGGCGTTGGAGGAGGTTGGTTCTGAGTCCTCTGACTTCACTACCCGCGAGTTCCTCCTTACCCATAATCTCTTGAAGCAAAATGGCAACACATGCAGCTTCCGGTCTATCCTTGCCCTGGCTTATTTAGAGCCGCAATATAACACGGCGAAGGGGTGGAATCAGTGCTTCTTCTTCCAGTCTGGCAGAGGGTGGGAATTTTCGATCTGCTAGGTCAACCGACGTGACTACGCCATTAGAGCCATCGAGGAGTTGTTGGCGAGGACAAAAGCTTCAGACACTCGACAACTCCTGAGGAAGTGAGCTGGATTGAGACTGTTTGTGCCTGGGCGAAAGCTCACCCAAATGACATTTTCTCCGAGTCCCTGTTGGATGAAGGTAGCCTTCAGCGATACATGGCTCCTCCGGCCAATATACATTTTGCCGATTGGACTATACTGATGCAACAAACTGTTCCCCAGGTTCATAGGCATTCTTTCCTAGTTCGCTAATGGAGGGGAAAAGGAAGAAGGCAAGGAGGGAAGCTCCTACCAAAAACAGCTATGATTAGGCACCTTTGCCCTCTCTGGGGTAGTCTTCTGTTTCCGTGCTCGTTCAATGGCCAAGGCCATCCCTGAAGAGGGGAGGGAAGCCCGTCCCGTCTCCTAAAACCCGTCCCCTTAGGGTGAGGCGGGCGACACTGAGGCCTTTTGGCAGGTTCAGGTGACCCCCCGACAGCTGTTGTCACTCAGCCTGAGGGGCCCCTCCCAATTCCTTCAAAGATTTCTTCTCCAACCCCGCTAGGCAATGTGGGAATTCTAGAAATTTCACCGAGGGAGGAGTTGTTGTCCCTACGGTGTTATGGGGTCCTTTTAGACCCTCATACTCAAGTTTCCTAAGTAGTGGCCCCATCTTCTGAGATTGATATCGAGATGGTTCCCTCGCCCATGTTCGAAGAACATTTTGTTGGGGGTGAGGAACTTTTCGATTGGGTTTCTATCCCGGAGTCTCCCATTGCTTATTCCTCCGAAGTTAAGGTTGTCTTGACCGAGGCCATTCCTAAGGGCGGTGGAGGTGATGACGTCATGTTCGAGAAGGAAATGGCAAGGGCAGTGCCATGGGCTGCGGGGGTTTTGGTTGTTGTATCCAAAGTTGAGGCCACGGTGGTGCCAATTGAGGTCAATAAAGTTTTAGCTGTTGTTGCCGACACTGGGGCTTCATTGCTCTTAGCTTGCACTATCCCTGCCTTTACATTGGCAAAAACCAAGGCTGAGGTTGGAATGGTGTCAGTGGGGGAGTGAGGTCCCGGCTATTTTGGTAGACACTGGGGCATCATTGTACTTCACTAACACCATCCTAGCCTTGGTGTCGATAAGGGCCAGTGCTGATATGGTGATGGCCAGCGAGACTCTGGTTGTTCCAACCGACCTAGGGGCCAGAGAGGGTCCTGAGTGTGCCATGGAAGATGAAGGTGAAGCGGAATGTCGGGAAGGTCCATTCTTGGAGGAGTTCACGGGGGGTGCTGAAGCACCAAGGGGTGATGGCGCCCTATTTGGAAATCCTTCTGATGGGAGGGATCACTCTGCTCCGAGGTCGGTAGTAGATAGGGCCTGTTCTGACCCTATCCAAGAGATGGATGGAAAGCTCAAGGGATTCTTTTCTGGGGTTGGTTATTAACTCATCACATTCATTTTTACATTTTCTCGGTGTATTTGCTTTTTGGTATTGACTTAAAAAATTTCATGGCAGGGATTGGAGCATTTGGCGGCCTTCACTGTGGATGACCGAGAGGGCCTGGAAGGAAAAAACTGGGCACTTTGATCCTTAGTGTGATTGACTTTGCGCCATGCTAAGGAGGAGAGGGAGAGAAAAGAAGAGTTAGAGGAAACTTTCGTTAAGGTGCAACTCAGTTGCCGGCAAAGGCAGAAGAGGATACTCCAGCTCCGTCACCGAAAGGCCCAACTCAAGTCTGACTTGGCGAGGTTGAGAGAGGAAGTCGGTTCTCACCGCCTTGAAGTAGCACTCAGCAAGGAGGCGAGATAAAATCTTCAAGACTCTTTTGATCGTCAACAAGAGGAGCTGGACCAGCTATGGGCCGAGAACTCGAAGTCGAGGAAACTACACAATTTTGATGCCCGGTCATACAAATGGCTGGAATGAAGATTCAAGGAGCTTTTCCAGTCTCTGAACAATAAGACAGATTCTCTCAAGGTCAAATCCCAGAGAGTAAAGGACTTGAAGGCCGAGAATGTTTTGGCCCGTGCTGGGGAGTCCAACAAGAAGAGCTGGGCTGCAGAGTTGGAGACTAGGCTTGCCGAGGCCGATCATGTGGTAGCCACTCATGAGGCAGCTATCCAGGACTTGCGCTCTTGCCTGGATCACACTGAAGTTGTCGTCCCTCGATTGCGTGAGGAGTTGTCTCACGTCCAGTTAGTTCGAGACGATGCTTGGTCTTATGGATATCTGGAAGGCTTTGGGAGAATGAGGGACCATGTGCTCTTGAATCCCCAAAGCAATTTGAGGGCACTGAAAGTACAAGACCTTTTTTCAGAATCGGCGGCGCTGAAGCGAGGTGCCTCGATAGGGAAGAAGCTGATCCCGACCACACTCTTAGACAACCCTCCTAGCTGAACCCTGATTGCTTTGTGTACTTCATTCTTGTATCCTTTTGTTTTCATTTTTCCCCATTTGTACCTATACTTTGTAATGATATTAATGGATTTGAGAGTATTTCTTTACCTTCTCGTGTTGCTTACCTTTATTTTTGCCTTTCTTTTTTTGCATCCAGAGAGTACAACAGGCAAGGGGAGGCTATGCATAATGGCTTAATTGATTGTGGAGTTTGCAAACCTGGACCATTTTGGTGGGGCAAAACGGGGGTTTGAGGCACTAGCTTAGTTGTCGTCTCATCGTTAGGGGAGACACACTCGAGAGTTGGACACAGGCAGTTGAGATACTGGACCAGCACTCTTCCGAGGAGGGGTCGAGATGCCTTAGGCTAACTTGCCTCTTTGGTTCCCTTGGAGAGGTGAATTGTCGAACAACTGTGGAGGTCAAGTCAGGGATAGTGAGAGATGCTTGGTCGAATAGAAACCCCAAACCTCTCGTGGGGGCCTCTTCCCCCTTGTTGTCATGTAGTTTCTTCTCCGTCTTCTAGCAGGCCTTGCTCTTGCTCTTCCTAGGCTCAGTCAAGGTCCGGAGTGTGTCCTTGGCGTTGATAAAGTTGTTGGCCTAATCCATAAATTATCGCAGCATGGTGGAAGTTCTCCTAGCTAATTCTGCCATGAACTAGGACTAAAGCCATACTCCTCCTAGCAGTGCCACTAAATTTATTTTCTCATCTTGGTCATTTGTTGTCATGTGCTCCTTATTGAACCTAGACAGATATGCCTTAGGCTCTCATCTTCCCCCTGCTTGATGGTGAGGAGATACGCTGCAAGGTGTCTCCTCCTTCGGCTTGCCATAAACTGTGTGAGGAACAAACGGGCTCCTTAAAGCTGAACCATACTCTAGCTGGTCCTCCCAAAGTTAGCGAGAAGGCTCTATAGGCTACTTTCCCTGGAAAACCGTGTAGAATCATATGGGCTATGAAGGTCTCCAGGTTTTCAAGGGGGTCTCTGGTCCCGTCGTACATATGCATGAGAGGAACTTGGAATTTAGGTGGTAGCGGCACAACCGTCGTGCTGTAGGGTAGGCCTATGCTAGTGAGCAGTTGGTCTACTGATGATGATGTGCCCATCGTTTTTACTATCTCTTTGTATTTTCCTTTGAGGTTACGTAGCTGGTTTCGCATATTGTTTTCTTTCTTCCTTTGTATCACCTCCCCCTCCCGCATTTCTGGATTCTATGTGCTCATTGTTACTTGGCCTTGCATCGTTTTCTAGTCCCTTGGTGGATACTCTGAGTGTCTCGTTCTCTTTACGAAGGGTCTCTACTTCAGTAGTTAGTTTTCCCACCAGTTGCTCCATCGTCACGAGCCTTGCTTCCATATTTGTTGATGTTGTTTCTTCTTGTCTCCTAGTTGTTTGAGAACGAGTAGTTGTAGACATATGAACGACACGTGAAGTCTATAGAGATTCCACAGCCGGCGCCACTGTTTATGTCGTATTTCGTACGCCTTTGGGCCGGTTTCCAGCAACTCGGGTTTTGGATCCTCACATATGTACACCTGGGAAAACAAAGAGAGAGTGGCGGGTTTTGGGGGAGGTCGGTGAGTCTCCGATGCTAAATCAATATTTCTTTTTAGTAGTTTGCTTGAGAGCTTAGAGAGATCAGAGAGAGTTCTTCGTACCTGAAGGTCGATTTTAATACAAGATTTTTGGGCAGACATCCGGCACCTTGCCTTATGGGGCTAATCTCGCTTCAAATATTGTTTGGTCAGAATCCTTTAATCCATGACTCCTAAGGTGGCGCCATTAATGCGACGTAGAATCTGGGGAGCGGCCCCATTAATGCGGCGTGACTCCCTAACAAAACTTCAGCCTATGAGTGATCATTGTCGCGTCTCTCCATACACGCTTTCAGGAGATCGAGGGTCCTCTACATCTCTTGCCCACCTGTCTGTACAGGTTCTCGAGGGCTAGGTGTTACTGGGGTGTGTCAGGGCTGCAATCCCATTTGTACCTATCGTTCGTCTTTCCCGCATAAGGGTTGTTTCACGTGTAAGTGAAATATTTTATAGACATATTTATAAAATTTAAACCATTTTTATAAAACTTCTTAAAATCACATTTTAGAGAGGGTTAAATGCAAAATGAGCACCTACGATTTTTACGTTTTTGTAATTTAAAAATTCAGTTTTGAATTTTACAAAATCGATACCAAAACCTTAAAACAGCGCAATTAGGTACATTCATTAATATAACTGAAAGTCACGTGGCAGTTTTTGATTGATTGACATGTTGCATTAATATCCACGTAAGCCAATCGAAAACTGTCACGTGTTCATTTTTCCATTAATTTTCTAACGGAAGATTAACATAAAAATATCTGATTCTGAGTTTTTTAAAATTAAGTCTTAATTTTACAAAAGTTAAAAACTAAGAATGTGAAAGTCCAATAACTAATTTTAAATTCAAGCATTTTAATAAATTTCAGCTAGTTTTAAAAAATAGTTATTTTCTTTTTAAGTGATGTATAAATTAGGGCTGGGCTCCGACTCCGACGGAGTCGGAGTGCTCGTTTCCGACCTCTGACTCCGACAAGAGTCGGAGCCAAATTGGAGCTCCGACTCCAAATCCAAATTGGAGTCGGAGTCCGACTCCGATCGGAGGTCGGAGCTCCGACATAAGATCGGAGCTCGAAGTGCGCTCGACGTGGCGCTCGAGCGGAACTCTTTCAGAGAGGTTCGCTCAACTTCCGCTCGACATGTCGCTCGAGCGAACCTCTCTGGAAGGGGTTCGCTCGACTTCCGCTCGACATGTCGATCGAGCTAATGTTCAATACAACGTGTGATCGACTTACACTCGACACCTCGCTCGAGCGCAAGTGTACAATAAAAAAAATTTCGGAGTCGGAATCGGAGCTTCTTGGAGCTCCGACTCCGAATAGATATTCGGAGCTACTCCGAATTCCGACTCCGAATTTCAATGACTTTGACGAAGTCGGAGTCGGAGTCTGAGCGGAAGTCGGACAGAATCGAAATTTTTGAAATTTTGCACACCCCTAGTATAAATCACACTATTTATATCACTTAAATCAATTAAATTTTTAAATTTATCTTTAAAATTAAATTATATTATATAAATATTTATAGTTAATGTTGTACAAATTTGATAATAGAAATTTTATTTTAAATAAACTTTGATTCAAAAGTCCAAACGTCTCCCCATACTAGCACAGTTACCTACTCGTCCGGCTGGAACAGACTCTCTTTGTCCTGTCCGTACAGTCAACTTCTTCAGTCGGCACCACCGGTGACCGCCGAAGTCGAACTAAAACCACCTGTCAGAGACGACCGGCTCAAACCCGCTCTTAGGGGCCATGCAGAGCACGATCTCGATCTAGGCATGGGTTTTCCATTTCAGGTTCTTTCATTTACAGTTTGTCCGATCAAACCCTGTTTTCACTGTGAGGTCCCCAGATCCCAGACTTCCACTCCTCACTCTTATTTTCGAGATCTAGTGCGATTATTGGGATGTAAATCATCACTATTTCTGTGAAGCATTCTAATAGAGCTTGATGCGTTCTTGTAGATTGCTTAGTTATTCTTGAATGGAACTTTCTTTCTCACTTCTCCCTGAAACTTACTTCCAAACAAAAAAGTTGGAATAGTGAATTTAGTAAATAATTTCTACTATTTTCTACCCACTATTTTTTTTTTTTTTTTTAAGTGGGTATCCACAAATAATGTAGGTGTAATTGTAATGAAATCATTGCTTGCCAGAATTGAAGGCTGGAGATCTGCACAAAAAACTTATCATAGATGTTGATCTTGGATTTCTGAAGAGAGTACATTTAAGGAGCTTCAATATTCTATGCTCTGATTTCTCTAAATTTGATCTTTGAAAAATTTCAAGAACTTTAATCGCTTTACCACTTACCAACTTAGGAAGTTATGTGATAGAGAATTTTCAGTCCATGTTTATTTAATACCAGGTTTTATATTCTGCTGTACCCGTAGCTGGCTAAACATTGAACTTCTAAGTTAGCCTTCGGTTTACCACCTCTAAGTTTATAAGAATGTGAAGTACTAAATGATTTTTAAAAGTTCAGCGTCCTTCATATGTGAGGTAAACGTCCTGCGTTCTTAATACGTCACATTGCCATTTTACAAGTGTTCTATAGCTGTTATATAACTTCGACATCATAGATGCACTACGTTGTCGAAGTTTTACTCTTGTACCTCTTTGCCTTCTTTTAACTGGTTCGTTCTTAAAAGTGGCAGTGAAGCAGAAGAATAGAAGGACTGATTCCAAGGACTGTTGTTTCAATTTCAGAAAAACAATTATCAAAGATTAAGCATGCGTTTGTTGAGTGCAATCTTTCTTTAGCTTTTCCTCGTGTGGGTGTCCTGATGATACATGAAGAATAGCCTTTTGATTCTTGCTATGGGAGGATGATAGATCATCAATCTCTTCAGGGATTTGACTTAGATGAAAGTGAGCTAGATATGCAAGCTGAAACTTATGAAAAAGATGGAATGATAGAAGATGGGCTTCCAAATAACTTAAACTCGTGTGCAAGTGAAGCTGACATGATATCGGAGCAGTCTGTTGAAGATTTACCTTTTGCCAAAGCTTTAGAACCATACATAGGCATGGAGTTCAACTCACGAGATGAGGCTAGGGATTTCTATGTTGTGTATGGTAGACGTAGTGGTTTCATTGTACGAATACACCATAACCGTCGCTCGCGAGTAAACAATCAAGTTATTGGTCAGGATTTTGTTTGTTCAAAAGAAGGCTTTCGTGCAAAAAAGTATGTTCACAGAAAAGACAGAGTTCTTCCCCCACCTCCTATCACCAGAGAGGGCTGCCAAGCAATGATAAGGCTTGCTTTAAGGGATGGAACAAAGTGGATTATCACCAAATTTGTGAAAGAGCACAATCATAAGCTACTGAGCCCCAGTAAAGTCCCATGCCGGGGATCTGGAAAGCACCTAGTCAGTGAGGTATGCTTGAGATTAATATTTTTTAATACAATAGATGGGCACATGGGTCATCAAGCATAATCTTTCTTGTGTTCTGGCCGTTACAGTTGAACCAATTACAGCCAAGACCAACATGAAGGCCATAGTTATATTTGAAGCACTATCCTAGGAAAACTCAAACTGAACAATTTGGCTAGCCACGTGAGGTTATACTCACAAAGTTAATTTAATTCTTCACGCAGAAGGAGCTAGTCCTGGATTGTTTAATTCAAGTCACTGAAGTATTTTGGAAATGAATATTAAAGAAACAAAAAGGACGAAACTGGAACATCTGCTCTCTCCTTAATAGAAGTTAAGGATTGATAATTTTTTAAAGAATTTTAAATTTATGAGGATCATTGGTCAAATAGAGACCAAGAGAGTTGGTCCAAATCAGAGAGGTGAAAAAAAAAAAATTCCCCGCACCCTAGGTCCAGCACAAAGATTCACAAATTTGCTAATTGAATTCTTATGTTGGAACAATAAAGTCAGTGAAAGTAAATTGGATGCAATACATTGTCTGATTGAATTCTATCTTTCAATTGGTCTGGAAATTTTAGTTGCTATTTCTGATGTCCAGAGTTTTGAGTTCCTGTTTCTTGCTTTGTGAGTAGTATCACATATCTAGTGAACCTAACTGTTCACCTTTTCTGCAGGACGAGAAAGATAAGAGAATTCGGGAACTATCCCTTGAGTTGTATAATGAGAAGCAAAAGTGTAAGCGAAGGTGTGCTGCATATGAAGAACAATTAAAAACAATTTTGAAAGATTTGGAAAAACATACAGAACACATATCAAAAACAGTTGCTGATGTAGTTCAGAGCATAAAAGATATTGAAGATGAACGATCGGAGTCAGACAGTGGATAGAGTTGGTGCAGCTTGTTCTGTATTTTCCCTCAATCTTAGTTTTTCTTTATGAGTTGATTAAGCCTCAAATGCATTTCACGACCCACATGTTAATAAAGTTGCCTCACCTATGCTTGGAGCTAAATTAATCCTTGAAGTGGATAAAGGTCTTCAGTCTCGTCTTTCTGAGAAATTCAGTTGCTGGTGTGAGATGTCCTGGCTCGAGTGCTTAATCTCAAGAAAGTCTAAAAGTACATCATGGGAAGTTAATTCTTCTTGGACATTTGCAGTATCGTCATTCACAAAAACGAGGCATTTCTTACTTGGCCAAAAGCTGAGAAAGGTATTGCGTACTTTCATTCTCACATGTAAAGTATTGTAGTAGTATAATCGTATGTGCACTAATGTAAAAGGATTGTTAAATATGTTGAGACAGATTTTTTATTTTTATTGTTTGGACTGCTGTAAGGTGGTTGCAAAAGTATGTATTCCAATTGTGTCGTTGCCCATTTCGGTAAATGATTGAATTTTTGCCTTAAGCACTATTTGATGTTTTAGATTGCAGTAGTGGTCTCCCCTGTTTGGTCGGGTGTAAATATTGTGTGGGAGAGTTTTCTCTTTCTAGTTTTTGTATGTCGTCCTTTTTCTTTTTCTGCTTAGGTGGTGCCTAGTATCCATCGTTTACAGCTAAGACTACTGGGGTATCTAATCCCATTCGCTCCCCTAGCTTTCATCTCTCAGTGTCGATGTCGGCCCAGCAAAGTGCTTTCGCTGTTGGTGTTCTTTCCGATCCCTATGCATTTCACCGCTCTGCCGGAAATTCCTTCTGCCCCTACCGTACTCCAGCTTGGTAGTTTCCACCGCCGCTCTACTTGATGCACCCTTAGGTTTTAATGAATTTCAGTTATCTATAAAATAAAATAAAAAACAGATTGGGGCTGTGGGCTCATTCAAAATTTACTTTTGAGTTAATTTGCACCTGTGGTGATGGTTGGTCGTGAAAGCATGATGAGAATAACTTCAATCTGTACGGCCCCCCATATTTATCATCTTTATATACTACAATGGAAACCAATCTACTATATCTCGGTATGAACAACTGGCAACTACCAAAACTAGCACTAGCAGATTGCTCTTTCTCCTCTACATAATCTAAGTGGATGAGCTAACAATTTTTATGAAAGAAATAAGACCAGAGAAGGTTAACTTGACAATGGGTCTTCTACCTCGTCTCTCTCCACAGCCAACTACCCTTTCTTCCGTAGCAATTAGGAAATATCAGTCAACTGAACTCTTCCATATCTTCATCTTCAAGGCGCAATGGTGTAAATCCCTCTTTTGTATGTACAATCTCTACTTCCAAAACCTAAAATGAGGCAACCACAAACTGGCACATAGTTAACCAAGCTCCAGTAACATACCCGAAGAAGAAGGAAAAAAAAAAAAGGAACAAAGAACAAGCTCTAGTTGTGCCAAGACAAGGAACTATGTAAGTGTTTTTAGAAAAATCCCTAATTACTTGAAATTTCTCAATATTCCAAAGCCTTACTACCTTGGCGCGCCATAGACGAGTCAAAATTTCAATTTCCTTGAACAATTGTTATGTGACGAGTTCTAATAAGAATTCCTAAAACTATATGAAAATTTATGTTTTTTTTTTTTTTCCCTAAGAATCTTAGAAGAAACAATTATTTTTCCCAAAATACAAATATAAGGATGAATTCCTTATAACCCATATTCTAATTTTGTATGAAGCACCAATTATATTAGGCCTGCTAGGGGCGGGTGTGGGGACGAGTTTGGCACTCTGGCCTCGGCCGTGTCCTGCTTGGGCAAGTCCTGCCGGATGCCGGGCTAGCAGATTGGCTCCCGAGCCATCTGCCCACCAGTTGGCATTGGGCTCAAACCTTTTTCTAGACCATTTTGATTTCATTTTTGGTCCAGTATTTGTTTTTGTTGTCTTTTGGACCAATTTTGAGATCAAGCTAAGGAGAAAGAAGCACGAGTTAGAGATGCAACTCTGAATATAGATGATGATGCAAAAATTCAGGCCTCCTAAGTTGGTTTGATTATCTTACTGTTGTTTGTGTACGAATAATGTTTTCTCTACTTAGTTTGCGCTTCTAAGAATGAGACTACTTTTTAAGTTTCTTGAACAAATTCTAATATATTTTTTAAGATATTATATATGTCTATTTAAGTTTTTTTATTAGATTAAAATAATTCCTACTGTTTGAACGCCCTCAAATTGTTCAAATATATATTCTAACCATTCGAATGAGTGCGTAGAACATTCAAACGTACATTGTAATTAGCATTCGAACATAGGTACAACATTCAAATGTAATAAGTGTTCGAATGATTTCTTACAACATCAAACATTACATCTATGTTCGAACACTATATTGAACGTTTCAAATGTTTCTCCCTAATAATACATTCAAACGTATTAAAATTCGATCGATCACTCACTACAATGTTCTAACGTACTTTGACAATCAACAATCAATTTAACAGTCGAACATTTCTCCCTACCAATATGTTTGAATGTATTAGAATTCGATCGACCACTCAACGCAATGCGTTCGAACATAGTTTTACGGTCGAACATAATCAATTAACTGTTCGAACATCCATCTGTAATGAAAATTAATCATCCCAGAATAAGCTTTACATTCGAACGCCATCGACCGGTTTCATTCAGTCCCAAAAAGTATTATTTTGGACAAAATTCAAATTTTCGTCCTAAATAATATTTTTGGGCAGCGATATTGGTATTGGGTTTGTGAAGCCTAGTTTTGTTGGTGTCTCGCTCAACTGTTGTCTCAAACAAGCATCAGACAAAGATCTCACTCGAGGCGCACTCAACACTATGCTTGAACGAATAATGTAATAAAGTGAAAATTAAAATTTCTGTCATTTGACACTAAATATATGTACTTAATGAACAATTTAGTACGCCCTGAGTGTTTTGAACAGTGAGATTTCGCCCCAAAGTATTTTTTGTGACTCTTTAGCATAATAAAATCCTTTGCAACTTTGTGGACGTAAGCACGTTACTGAACCAAGTTAATTTTGTATCGTATGATTGATTTGCTTGTGTTTGCTTTCACTTATTTGTCGTCATTGTTTCACAACAACTAGGACGATCGTGTGACGATTTTTTTTTGTTCCAAAAAATATTTCAGGACGAAAATGCTATTTTTTTTTTAACTTTTCTATTGTAGTAAATAAACGTCAAAGGTATCTCACCTCTACAGTTAGGGGTGTGTAATTGCCCGCCCAACATAGTTTTTGGCCTGTCCAGTCATAGCCCGCAACAATTGCCAGTGCAATACAACCCGACCCGACCCGACGAACCATTCGGGTAGGGTAAAAATAATAATCAGTTTTTTTTTTTTTTTTTTTAAGAAAGAACCATTCTCTTTTATTTATAAAACGCATTCTGATATAAGTTATAAATTATAATATCATATAACAGTAAGACACATATAATTGAAGTTCTGATTGGACGTCCAAATTAGTTCAAAATACAAACATCTCTACCATTCATACGATCCACAAGAGAAACATAACACAACAAATCAAACCCAACGGTCCAGATTAACGAAGAAAGAATCAAACCTAGATTAACTAATCAAACCCCAAATAAAACTAACACAACGGAAGCTCCATGTGATACCAGCAATGACGAGAAATTGGAAGGGCAGAGAAGGTGAAGACAGAGAAATTTGGAGCATGAGTAACGAAACATACCTCAGCAAATCGATTTGATCTTGGAGCTGCGGCCGAATAGTGATGGCGAACGGCGACGAAGAATGCAGATGGAGACTACGACGAAGAACGCCACTGGCTAGGGTTTTTGCAGGCAGCTGAAGTGTTTGCTTGGAGTACTCGGTTGCTTAGAGGTGCGATCGAGGAGAGAGAGAGACTTGGTTTCCTGAGGCGTGATCGAGGAGGGAGAGGGGGAGAGAGAGAGAGAGAGAGAGAGAGGTCTAGGGTTTGGAGAGGAAGGAAATGAGGAATGAAGACTCTCGGGCTACTCTTTCGCCCGTTAAACAGCGGGTTGGATGATTTCCAACCCGTTGTTTAGTTGAACCCGCATTTAACGGGTGGGGTCGGACAGATTTATCGAGCGGGTGCGGGTCAGAGTATTTTTTGAACAGGCCTATCTACAGTACTATTAAAATTTCTCCAACTTATCGTCATTCAAATATCTAATATACTATAAGGGTAGATGAAAATATTGTATTTCTCATCATTGAGGATAAGTTGCTAATGGACGACAGTGTGGAATGATCACTACGTGTGTTGAGAAAAACTAACTACTTCTGCACTTGTTCGATGAGGCTATGGGGTAACTGAACAAGATCAAGAAGTACACAGGGCTGCTTTCCAGTGACTACTTCAAATGGAAAAAGTCATGTACTTCTATTAACAGAGCTATTATTGCGAAGATTACCATTTGTTCTAAAAGCTTAGGCTTGGTTTGAATAACAAAGTCTTTCCAACTCCTCTCATCTTATCTCAATATGTAAACACTCAAACATAAATATTTTTCAATTTCAGACCTTTAACTGTTTCGTCTAATGATTACCTAATCATTACAAATTTCTCAAACTTAAAAAGATACAAAAAATAATTCAACTTTTTCAAATCTCAAAAGAAAAATAATATTAAAAAATTATATTCTAATAATATTTTAACTTTATAATATTTTTATTCAACTTTTTTCTCTCTTCTTTTCCAAAATCATATAAAACATATTATCTCAAATCATTTCACTACTACTACTATTCATATATTATCTCATATCATCTCACTATCTAAACGAGGCCTTAAACTTATGAGAATAGGTAAATTTAATTATTTGTATTGTATTCTTAACACTCCCTCACATGTGGGTCATATTCTCTCTTAATGAATCAACTTAAGATCTCTATTTTGATATAACATGAAAATCATCATTTCTCTCAAAAGATTAAACTGATAGAAAGAGATATATTTAATTATTTATATTATATTCTTAATAATTATATGCAAAGTCAGTATGGAATAGTATAATATCCCAAGAGGAATGATGATTTGTAACCAAACAACACAACAAGCTTGTTTGGTAGCAAATTTAGCTCGTAATGTCTTCCATGAAAAGCTAATAAATTTCACATCTGGATCAGAAATAATGGACCAAGATAGCCCATGGAATCGCTACTTCTTAGAGCACTCCCAGTGGATGCTCTATAATACATTTTTCTTTAAAATATGAAGAAATTTGTTAAAAAATGACCTACAATGGATGTTGTATTTCATCTTCATTTTTTGTTTTGCTACAGTGATCCCGCTACATCTAGAAGGAACTGTTCACCCATGTAAAATATTTTTAATTCATTTCTCTCTCCTCATTTCTTCAAAATCTTTTATCTTCATTTCAAACCCTCTCTCTCTCTCTCTCGCTCTCTCTTTCCCATGCTTTCTTCTTTGTTTGGAGTCAAAGACTCCAGGTTTCTCTCAAATAACACCCCAAGGCACTGAGTTTTGCTCAAATAATGATTTTTAGCTTCTGGGTTCCTTTCAAATAACAATTCCATATCTTCAAGGGAACTTTTTTCCAAACGCAGACAAAATATCTTATTTTTATTTTTTAAATTAATTTATATCTTGGTTTAGCTTATAAATTTGGATTAATTTAAAATAGAACATAATTATATGATATTATATATGGGGAGTGGAGAGGACATTCCTCTTGCCCATACAGTACAAGCCTGGGCCTTCACCTACTCATAATTTGAGTCCCAATATCGAAAGGGTCCATTAAAACGGAGAAAAGCCCAACCCACTTCCCATTGCCAACTAAGTAACCACCTAGGGGCGCTAAAGGAATGACAGTTATTATAACAATCCATTAGAGCAAGAAGCCTCATCCCCAAGTTTGAATTTGAATAATAGATATATCTATTATCACTTAAGCAACAGAATGGTTCTGAGGCTCTATATAAAAGGAGAACCCAGGTATGTAAAAATGATCGAATTCATTAGTATTATTGTTATTATCTTCAGTCACTGACTTAGGCATTGAAGGCATTCCCTCGAACCCCCAAGCCCTCTACTATTTGGTTGCAAGTAATCGTGAGATGGCGGCGGTAAAACATGTCCATAACAATAATACTAAAAAAAATAGTAATGGGCTACATGGCGTGAACTATGCACGTATGCGCTGTGCATGCCATGCACAACAAAGCATAGTGGGTGCACGCCGAGGTGCACCCAGGCGTTTAATGTGGTGGACTTGATTCCCACCACCCCCCTTGCATGGCGCGACCCGCGCCCAACCTCCCGGCTGGATGGCCAGACGGAGCTCCAATGGGAGCTTTCCCACCGCTTCCTCACTGCCGAAGACCGCGAAACAAATTGGGAGGAGCTGCTAGAGGATCGGAAGCTTAGAGAGGCTGTCGACAACCTCCATCTAACCAGTTAGCACTTTTTGCCTCCTTCAAGAAAGAGCTTGACCACAGAAGTTCTTCCGCCGAAGTCCTCACCATAGTTGAAGGGAAGAACCTCGTCCAAAGGGTCATGAGATGCAGACCACCAGCAGCTGCCACCTCTCCAGCTGTCATTTTCTACCACCGTCAAGCTTGCCAGCGTCGTCTGTCACTTGGGCGACGATACCTGACCACAACCGTTTTTTCTCTCAACTTATCCTTGTCATAGCAGCACACTATGAAGGTTGTGGAAACACAGGGAACACGATGGCGAGCACAGGGAGGGAACCAGCTCAACCACCCTCAGTTTGCCAAATTTTTCTTTCGCCGGGGTGAAGACTCTCTGCCACCGAGGTGCCAACGCTCGCCTTGGTAACTTCCTCGCCACCAGTGCTCACCACCCCGAAGATACAGCTAGCTCTACGCTAGTGCTAGCCCACAGAAGCTTCCTCGCTCACGGAGGCAATCCCGAGCAACTCACACAAAGAGCAATGTCGAACGGTGACAATTGATTTACAGCAACGTCCCTTGGCGAGAACCTCTCCACCAACACCTCACTAGATTCGCACAAGTACAGATCATATATCCCGATGGTTAGCTGCATACATGATGGGTAGCACCTTGGTGAGCGACAAGACTAGCTCATTAGGCGAGCAACCACACCCATGCCTCAGGTGAGCAACAAGACTAGCATCTTGGGCGAGCAACCAGACCAACTCCTGATCTAGGCGAGCAACAACTCACAAGCAAGACCATGCAAACGACGAGCAAAAGTGGCGAGCATCCAACCTCGGCGAGAAAGAGTTTGGATCAAAAGCAATTGATATGGCAATCAACCAAACCTGCAAAAAATAAAAGAGAGAGAAGAAGAAGAAGAAGAAGAAGAAGAAGACAACAAAGGAATAGTGGAGCGCAACAACAAAATTACTTCGGTTTGGCTCTTTCAAATTTGTTATGTTTACTAACGAAGTTGATTTTTTGAAAGACTTTTCCCATGAAGCTCTTCAAGGTTCCACGAGAAATTTGGCTGCTACATGTCGTGGGAACATACTTCACTAGAAGTGAATTGCATGGCTCGAAGCACCAACAATGAAGCGAATCTCGGGCTCTAATTCTGCATCTCAATTTATCTTCAACAAAATAGGTTGTTCAGTATCACGGGCATCGCTTGTGGGTCACCAAACTTTGCCACACTCAAGCGAGATAGCCAAAGTTTTCAAACCTCAAAACTTGTGGTTTGGATTATTTAACCTAATATGTTTGTTTTTGTTGGTACGATCAATCTCTAGTTGCCACCACATATTGCGGTCGCGCTTTGTCTCCCACCTCAAAGGGTTACACGGTTGAGGCACTCTCCCGCTACACCCATTGCCAAAGTTACATGGTTGAGGGCATCTCCAGCTACACTCACATCGCCAGGGTTACGCGGTCGAGGCACTCTCCCGCTAGCTTAATAAATTAAAGGTAAAATGGTAGAGGGATCTCCAGTTAACACCTTCTAGCCAAAAGGTGACATGGTCGAGGAATCTCCCACTAGCCTAATACTTAAAGGTTAAAATGGTCGAGAGATCTCTCGTTAACACCTTTTGGCCAAAAGGTGATGTGGTCGAGGGATCTCCCACTAGTCTAATACTTAAAAGTTAAAACGGTCGAGGGATCTTCCGTTAACACATTCTTGCCAAAAGGTGATGTGGTCGAGGGATCTCCCATTAGCCTAATACTTAAAGGTTAAAATGGTTGAGGGATCTCCCATTAATACATTCTTGCCAAAAGGTGACGTGGTCGAGGGATCTCCCGTTAACACTTTCTCGCCAAAAGGTTACGTGGTTGAGGGATCTCCCACTAGCCTAACACTTATAGGTTAAAACGGTCAAGGGATCTCCCGTTAACACCTTCTCCTACTGCACTTACATCCGAGTGTCTCATTCGGGAATGAGTCGACGAGCTCAGGAACCGCCTAAGATGGATCTAGGGGTTCAACGGGCACCCTGGCCACTTAAGCACCAGTTACTACAAACAAACTCTTATATCCACATCAAAAAGGAGAAACACCAACAAAAAAATATAGCATGGGACAAAATCCACTAAGGCCACCAAAAACGATCACTGAGCACGGAAATATACGCACTTTACTAACTATAAACATTCACATACAATCATTACACAAACGTTCTTACAAACAAAACTTCACAAAGGCCCATTCTCAAAGGCTATTATTACTAATTTTACAATTTCTTCTTGTGGATCACTCTTGGAGAACTCCATTGCATAATAGTGAAAAACTAACTAGTTGCCAGAATTCCTTTTTCTGCAAGTTACCTCCACCATAGTTGACTTGAAGATTCTCAAGGCCTTCCTGATAAACAAGTTAACCCTAAGAATCGAGGGCATCTGTTAGGGACCAAATTGACTGGGTCAAACCCTTTGGAAATCTATCACTAAGGGAAAAGATAAAACCAAGAGATAAGACAGGAAAGAGATAAGGCAAAGAAGTTGGCTCAAACTCCTAAAAGGATAAGGTATCACAAGTCAAGTTGGACTCTATTACTCCAAAGAAATAACCTCTATATAAGGAGTAGCTCCCCACAATTCTCTAGAGGGACTCTCCTGAGACTAAATTCTCCCATTATATTGAGCGATATGTGAGGCTATGAGATATTGTAAAATTATCACCTGATATAGTGGATTTTGCCCCCAACAACCCGTGGATGTAAACTTTTATGCCGAACCACGTAAATTCATATATCTCCCTTTATTTACTTTATTTGTTTATTTATTATTTATTTCATGGATGAACGCGAAGAGAATTGTATCAAAGCTTGAATCAGCAACGTGGGTCAGGGATGACTCTTTCTTCCTTTCCAATCTGTTATGCAATTTTTGGCATTAACAGGGAGAACTTGTTAACAACAATTAATGAATATAAAGTTTTTTGTTTCTTATAGTCTTAGGAAGGCCCAAAACAATCCATGTTGAGGTCAATATAATTAGGTACACATTAGGTATAGTGATGGTGTGGTTGTTCTCACTCAATAGTCTTAAAAGGTAAACACTATCACCATCACACATAAACTCGAGTGTGGAGGGATAAAATACCAAGCCCAAGATTAGGCCCAGCCCATCAGGCCATCACTAGGGACAAGAGAAGAAAGGTGTAGGAGACAAGAAGGGACATGGAGCATGCATATGTCAGGAAGTCAGAAAAGAAGTAGGAAAAGGAGGAGTCTAGACAAGTAAAGACTCTCAGACACGCAAGGGAGATCAGTCACATCAAGGTAGGCTGGAGTGCGTAGTGAAGGGTTAGATAAAAGCGAAGGACCTCTCAACTTCTACTCAACTCCTCTTCTTCAACCTTGGCAAGGAGAATTCCAGAGGGATTTTCTTCTTCAACAAGTAGATCTCTAGTTTTCTTTGTATAGTGAGATATGAGGGATCATGAGTGAATGTAAACAAATACATTATAGTGAAAACTCCCCTCCCCAATCCCCCGTGGATGTAGGCCTAGTGTCGAATCACGTAAATCTTTGTGTTCATCTCTCTTTACTTTCTTTGCACTTATGTTCTATCCACTGCCATGTACGTACGCGCCAACATCATACAACTGTACCGGAACACTGTCAGGGGCTCCGAACAACACTGATCGAGGCCCAAGTTGCCCCAGTAGGCCGAAAATGACTCTTTCTCCCATTCTGGTCTGTTGAGCGATTTTTCCCGCATCAACATCAAGATTCCCAAAGCAAGTTATACGTTCAAGACTACATATTGGTCAAGAGAAGGGATATATGGTTGAGAATGCACTTAATGGTGTCAAAGGGATGCACGTTGAACTGCTTGTGTCTGTGGAAATGTAGTGCTTCCTTTAGTACACTAGCTACGTTTGGATGTTGAGGTGATCTAGGATCACCTTACTAACCAAACATAACCTAAGTGATTGGAGTCATGATCATGGAGCTAAATCCTCTCACAAACATTGATGGAATGAGGGAATTTTGATTATTACCATATTGGCTCTTCCATTAAAGATTTTTATATTCATGAATGTACAAATTGTGAATTTACAATTATTTAAATATAAATGGTTTTCATGTAGGAAATTAGCATATAAAGTGCCCTCCTGGTTTTATTCTACTAATTTCTAAAAGAAAATGCTCTAATATTGATTATATTTTGTTGATTTTCAAATGAAAACATTCTCTTGATTTATGTTGTGATGATTAATGAATGACTTATTGATTGTTGTAAAATAATCTCCTACTAAATTTTGATAATTTGTTCTCTTATTTTTGATCTACTCAAGAGGAGTTAGAAGTCTCACACGGCTTAGGAACAAACTCATCCTGATCTTTATAAAGAGTTACCACACTCCTTTTTTTATTTTTATTTTTAATTTAGAAGAGTTAAAACCACATGTCCACGAGTGGCCCTGTCCAAATTTTATTCACTTAAGGTGGAGGAATATCGTGGAATCAACTTTACAATTGAAAAATTAAAAAATCAAACAATCCCAATCTATTTCTAAAAAAAAAAAAAAAAAAAATAACACTCAAAATAGAAAAGACTATACGTATGACCGAACACTCCTCATATAAGGACATCCTATCTTCTCCAATCTAATAATACCTTTAATAGCCAAAGGTAAGTCGGAAAATGAAAACCATAATCCATTGCAACCTTTTGTGCCACAACGAGCCAATCCATCTGTCACTGCATTGATCTCTCTATAAGCATGATTCATAGAAAATCTAAGTCCGTCAAGTAATTGCAAAATCTCATCCCAATAATCCTCCAAATACCACAGCCCACATCTCTTAGCCTGCATCCAGTTAATTAATAACATAAAATCCATTTCAGTTACCACACTCCTCCTATTAGGCCTTTTATGAGGGAAATGGGTGTCTCTATATGGTATCAGAGACAGGTTAACCTATGACCGATGATGGGCTCCTGCGACCTATCCACGATGATGGTACCGGAAATACCGGCCCACATGTGAGGGGGTGTGCTTAGATACCCCACATGACTTAGGAATAAACTCATCCTGATCTTTATAAGGAGTTACCTCACTCCTCCTATTAGGCATTTTATAGGAAGAAATGAGTGTCTCTATATTAAACTCTTACACTCAAATCCACTTATAATGAGGAAGAGTTAAAAATTTTTATTTATTTTATTATTTTTATGGGATATATACCTGTTTTATTTTGATGATTTGAGCATTACCCTAATAACTGTCCTGCCTTATTGGATGTTATAGTATAAGGTTTTGAATTAAATTATTCTGAATATTTGTATCTATTGTTAAAGGAAAACCCATGCTCTCTTTAGAAATGCTTTCCCAAATAAAATACTTCTTTACGCAAATGTGTAAAAATACTATTTTTTTTTTAGAAATTATTGTTTTGGAAAATAATATTAGAGAAAAGAGATTTTAAAAGAAAAGAAGGGGGCTCACATCACAAACTAATTCGATTAACTTCTATTTACTATTAAGACATGAGCTTATATTATGTATTAAATTGTGAACTTTTATAAGCATAGTTACAAGTGGAGGAACCATTCCTAAAATATTATCCTTAAGTTGTAATCAGTTTAGTTTTAAGCTGACTGATTAACCGAACTGAACCGGTCGGTTTTGTAATTTTATAATCGAAATTGATATGTTTATCAAGATCGAAATATTTATAGGAAAATTTGGTTTGGACTTTTATGTTAGACTGGTTAATTTTGTTACACAAATGTAGACTTTTTCTTGATCCAAATATCGATTTTTAGAGACAAAAAGTAGTATTTTTAGCCCAAAACAACGTGCATATATACTAGTTACTACATATTATATAAATTATATAAATTAAATTCCTTGATCTAGTTATGTTTAATAATATTAACTGCTACTAGATTTGAATTGGAAGAGTTTATGCAAGGTAATGATAAAAATAGTGATTCTGGTGCAGGTGAAGTTGTGAGATCAATAGAGCTAGATGGCAAAAACCTGGGAATAAAATTTATAAAGCTAATTGGGATGCTACTATTCACGTGGAGAATATGAAAATGGGGGACTGAAGTTGTAATAAGGGATATTGATGGGAAAATAATAGCCTCATTGTGTATGCCAAAATGTTTTTGTCAAAAGTGCAATACTTGCTGAATTTCATGCTTTCTAGAGGTCTTTGGTTTTCTGTACTGAGATAAGGTTAGATGATGTTATATTTGAAGGTGATGCTTGTTCAGTCATCAAAGATGTTCAGAAGCATAAAGAGAATTGGACATTGTATGGCCAGATGATTGAAGACATCAACTAGGTACTAAGTGGAAGACCAAGTTGGAGAAGTCATCAAATATTATAAAATTAAAATATTGTTATAATATAATTGTTTAATATAATTTTTATTTTGTGATTTGAAAATGTTAAATTATTTTTTGTATTTTATTTGAAAATTTAGAAAAGTTGTAATGATTAGGTAATGATTAAATAAAAAAATAAAAAAGTTGAAAAAATTGAAATTGAAATTGAAAATTGTTTATGTTTGTGGTGTTTGGATATTGAGATGAGATGTGATGCGATAAAATAAGATAAAATGTGTTATGGACGTGTTTCACACTGTCACACACGCAGTCACCTACAACCAAAGAGAGAAAAGGCTTAAGGGGTGTGTAGGAACGCCTCTAATACCTAAGTCAGGAAAGATAATAGAGATCTCTTAGTCAATAGAAGATGATGATGGTCATACCTGGGTGGCTATAAATAGAACCCACAATGCCTTTTATTTGGTGTTATAAACGCCTAATCTATCATTTGAAATTCAAGTGATGGAATAGCTATACAAACTTCCCTTGCCTTTGAAATTGTTAACAGATAACGACTTACCCAGGATTCTAGGGTGGTTATCACCATATCATCTCAATTGGCTGAATCCTCGACCCAACGCTTACCGAGCTAGGCTTGGGCTTAGGCCCACGATACGGTCCAACAGGCCCCTGAAATGGGAGGGGATTAAATCTCTTCCAGTTACCTCGCGAAGTCACATCACACATGACATGATGGGACTTATCATGATGGTGTCACTTCGTATTCTGGGTTTTTTCCCTTTGGCATTGCCCCTGTCAGAGTGTCGTTCCACTTTTGCGCCTCTTCCAATTTCCCTTTGTCGTTTTACGTTCAGTTACCTTTTTCCTCCAAACACTCCTTCATTTCTCCTCACTCCAACCCTTTTGGTACTCTTCTCTTCACCTCAGATACTCTACTTTCTTTACAGTTATCTTTCGAAATAATGACTTCTTCCAAATCTTCTTGCCCTTCATCCTCTCGAGTAGACAAGCCTTCACAACCCTGAGATCCTCCTCCTCCCTCTGAGGGGGTGGTCGCTAGTCCTCACTCTGCCTTTGAAGGCCATCGGTGGGTTCCGTTTGCAACCCACAACGAGCTATACTCTGCAAGGGATTGTTACGGGATCCTTGATTCTGTTGTTTTGGGCTTGCTTGAGCCGCGCCGTGGAGCCGTGGACATGAGAGATTTGTATACTTGGTTATGTTTTCAATGGGGCTTCATTTACCCTTCTTGGGTCTCGCTCTTGCCCAACTCGTACCTAATGCTTGGTGCATTTTGGTGGCTTGTTGCGTTCTTTGGCAATAGGTTCTGGAGCCCACATGTGATGAATCCCTCGATATAACTACCTGTGAGTTCCTCTCCCTGTGCAGTTTTAGGCTTTTGGATGGGAATCTTCATAGTTTTAGGGCTCACAATCGGTTGATTCAACTGGAACGCAAGTATTTCCACGCCAAAGACTGGCAAAGGAAATTTTTCTTTGTATATGGTGAAGGTTGGTAGTTTCCTGCAGATGAAGTGATGAACCAAGAGTTTCCTATCAGAGCCTCATGGAGCCCTGTTCCTAATGACTTTGGTTTTGAGATTATCCTCTTTGACCGAAAAGAGGCTCGCATCCATTTGGTACAGGTTTGGGTGGAGAAGAACAACAATTCCACCTGGTCGGATGTTAAGCTAACCCGTGCCAATATTGATAGATTTGTGATGACGCCCAGTGAGGCACATGTTTTGGTCGCCAATTTCTAGGTGCCCTTTCATTGTCCAGTGGTTCCAAGAGAGGTCTGTCATCGGCGGCGGAAGGCAAGAAGGCAAAAAAGGCTCACTTAGGAGCATCATCTTCTTCTAAGGTTGAAACAAAACCTTCAGACGAATTAAGTTCCACCATAGGTAGACCCTTGCCGCCACCCTTAGCGAGTGGTAGAAGAGACTAGAGATTCTCTCAAGAGTATGCAGCCAGTTCTCTTAACAAGATTATGGCTCAAGCTGAGGCCGATTTGCAGTTGGTGATAGAGGTTGAGTTTGCTCTATCACCTAGTGTTCCACTCAAGAGTGTTCCTTCGAATTCCCCCCATGTGACAACCCAGGCGGATGACTCTAGTTTGGATGAGGATGAGATCATCGCGACCTTAAATCTAGACTTCCTGGGAGCCCTTCCTATCACATTAAGCGGCTTCTCTTGTCCTTTTGATGCCTTCAGTGAGTCTTTTCAAGTTGAAGAGGCTAAGGGCCCTATCAACAGGGGTCACTCGTGCTGCATCTGGTTTGCCTGTCACCTCAACATTTTCCCTACTCTTTCCCCCATGGGATCCTTGGGGGTCGATCTAAGTGGGAGTAGGGTGTTAATCCCTTCTCCACCCTTCAGCGTTTCCCCATCATGGGTGGCAGGTCCTCTCCTATTTTCCCAGTTGACCATCCTCTCGTTGAGTCTTCTCGGGCGTCACCTGATCGAGAAAACATCGTGGCCCCTCTTGGTCATCAACCATCATCTTCTCAGGTAAATGCACCTACTAATTTTCCTCCTAGCTCTCCTAATCCTGCCATGGCTTCGTCCTTGCCCGTCCAGAGCTCTTTGCCTCTGGAAGGTTCGATACCTTTCACCGGTGTGTCCTTCTGATCCATTTATTTTTGTGGTTCATCAAGTTCTCTCACTGACGGTGCATCTCGACCCTCAAGTGCTTGTCGGGAGGAGGCCTTTCGCACCATTGTTCGTAATCTTTTTAGCATCCTGTCTCCAGTAAGTTTCTCCTGCATTTTCACCTTTTCATGGTCCCTACACACTTGATCCTGATTTAGTCGTGTTTCTAGGGGTGGATCGTCTTATGGCTGCTTTGGTTGACAACTGCTTGGACTTAGAAGAAGAAAACCAATCCATGTGTTCTTTTATTGGTCGTGCTCACAACGCTATTCTAGTCGCCAGAGTAGAGAGAGAGAGGAGATAGCCGAGGGGCTATCCCAGGTGGAATCTTACTCCCATCAACTTGAGGATCAAGTTGCATCCATGCGCGGGTAGGTTGATCTGCTCAAATCAGAGATGGCGCGCCCTTGGAAGAAGATAGTCAGCATCGTCGCGAAGTAGATGCTAGGGAAGCAGAACGGGATAGCCTACTTGCCCACCTTAGCTAGATGGAGAATGAGGCAAAGGCATTAAGGCAAAAGAATGCCGATTATGCCACTCGCCTGGTTGCTTCCAATGAGGGGCGCCGGGAGACGAACATTTGGCTGGGTATTACTGAGGGCAAGAAGGTCAAAGTGGAATAGGAGCTGGCGACAGCAAAGGCGGAGCTCAATGACCATGATCACCATTACTTGCAGCTGAGTGAGATCCTGGAGTCACCAAAAAATAGTTGTCAGAGTCAGAGTTGAAGGTAACCGAGTTGAATGTCGAGCTAGCTCGCTCTCAAGGTGAGGTTGCTCTCATTCTCCCTCAACTGACAGCCGCCTACTCCTTTCGGAGCCATGCCTAAGGCCTTGGATACAAGCTCAGGATCAAATAGCTGAGGGAATTCCTGCTCGCCAAGTCGGGGAAGGATCTTGGCACTATGAACTAGAAATCGATTTCAGCCAGCCCCTTTGCTTACCATGTTTTCGACTCCCTTGGGCGAGATACCTTGGGCGTAACTCTGGTGATGAGAGTGTAGTGACTAGTGAGAGGGTGCCTTGACTGTGTAATTCTAGCGATGAGAGTATAGCGGGAGTATGCCTCAACAGCGTAACTCTAGCGATGAGTGTAGCGGGAGGATGCCTCGACCGCATAACTTTGGCGATGAGAGTGTAGCGGGAGGGTGTCTCGACCGTATATCTCTTGGCGATGAGAGTGTAGCGGGAAAGTGCCTCGACCTTGTAACTTTGGTGATGAGTGTCGCAGGAGGATGCCTCAACCGCATAACTTTGAAGATGAGTGTCGCGAGAAGATGCCTTGACCGTGTAACTCTAGCAATGAGTGTAGTGGGAGGATGCATCGACTGCGTAACTCATAGAGATGAGTGTAGCGAGAGGGTGCTTCGGCCGTGTAAGTCTCGCAATGAGTGTAACGGGAGGATGCCTTGATCGCATAACTCTTTGCGATGAAGTGTAACGAGAGGATTGCTTGACCACGTAACTCTAGCGATGGAAGTGTAGCGGGACCACATAACACATGGCGATGAGAGTGTAGTGGGAGGGTGCCTCGACCACGTAACTTTGGCAATGAGTGCAGTGGGAGGATGCCTTGACAGCATAACTCTTTAAGATGAGAGTGTAGCGGGAGGATGTCTCGACCATGTAACTCTGGCAATGAGAGGGTAGCAAGAGGGTGCCTCGACCGCATAACTCTGGCAATGAGTGTAGTGGGAGGATGCCTTGATCGCGTAACTCTTTGCGATGAAAGTGTAGGGGGAGGATGTCTCAACTACGTAACTCTGGTGATAGGAGTGTAGCAGGAGGGTAGCTCGACCACGTAACTCTTGGCGATAAGAGTGTTGCGGGAGGGTGCCTCGACTGCATAACTCTTGACGATGAGAGTGTAGTGAGAGGGTGTCTCGACTATGTAACTCTAGCAATGAGTGTAGAGGGAGGATGTCTCGACCGGGTAACCATTGGCGATGAGTGTAGCGAGAAGATTTCTCGATCTCATAACTCTGGCAATGAGAGTGTAGAATAGTGAGACAACACTTTTTTGCAAATAAACAAGTTTATTCATTGTACCGATATTATTACAGCATGAATTAAACAAAATAATTTCTTAAGTGCTCGGCATTCCAAGGGTGAGGTAGCCCACGCCCTGTGGCGACCTTGAGATGATACGCTCCAGGGTGACGACAAGCTATCATGACATATGGTCCAAGTTTTCCTTCTTCTACTGTGGTTACTCTGATTTCTTTATGGACTAGGCCGCCCACCTTGAAGGACCTCGTTCTTACCCTCTTATTGAAGTATTGCTTCGTCTTCCTTTTGCAAGTTGCTACCCTAACTTCAGTGTCTATCCTCATCTCCTCCAACAAATCTAAATTTTCTTCCAACTTCTTGTTATTTGCCTCTCCTTCAAAATTTCTCATTCTATGGATTGGCAACCCAACCTCGACTGGTATTACTGTTTCTCTTCCATAGGCCAAGGCGAAAGGTGTTTCGCCAATTGAGGATTTTGCCATTGTTTTGTACACCCATAATATTCCTGAAAGTTCGTCCGCCCAAGTCCCATTTTTCTCGCCTACCTTCTTCTTCAATGTTCGCACAATAGTCTTGCTGGTTGCTTCAGCTTGTCCATTTGTTTGTGGATGCCCCAGAGACAAGTATTTTACCTTGATCTCCACCACCTACAAATAATGTTCGGAATGAAATTGTTTGCCATGGTCAGAGATAATGCTTTGCGGTATCCTGAACCTACATATTATTGCCTTCCACAAGAACTTAGTAACACTTTAGGTGGTCACCATTGACATCGTTTCGAATTTTGCCCATTTCGTGAAATTATCAATAGTGACAATGATAAACTTAGTTCCTCCCTTACTTGGAGGCATGGGGCTGACTAGATCTACACCCCACTGAGCAAACGGCCAAGGGGAGACAATTGATTTCAGCCTTTCAGGCATATTGCTCGAGATTGGTGCATGCAACTGGCACTGGACACATCTTTTGACAAATTCTCTGGCCTTTTTAGGGTGTTATGCCAATACTACCCTGCTCTCATGACCTTTATTGTGAGGGCTCTCCCCTTAGTGGTTTCTGCAGATTCTTTCATGCAGTTCCTCCATGACTCAGTTGGCCTCTTCTTTCAAAAGGCACCTTAATAGTGGCATCAAGAACCCTCATTCATATAATATCTTGTCCATCAGGGTGAAATGGGTAGCCCTGTTTTTTACCTTCCTTGCCTCTTCTCGAGGGGTGGGGAGGTTCCTAGTTTCTAGGTATTTGTCTATGTCATCCACTCACTCCAGTGTGCCTTTACCTACCTCCAGAATCTCAATTCCTATAGATGGAGTATTGATGGCTTGGGTGTTGACTTCCCACAGTAAAGCCTCTTCTTGCTTTGCTGAGTCTGCTCGTGCTAATTGGTTAGCTTTCTAGTTGTCAGACTACGGGATGCGCTCCATCAGGAAATACAAAAGGCGGTTACACCCCTCATGTACCTAATGGAGATATTTTATTAATTCTTCAGCCTTCATCAAATACTCATGTGTTACCTGGCCAAACACGACTTGCGAGTCTGCCCTCATTTCAACCTCCCTTCCTACCGAGGTCTCTGTTATAGCTAGCCCCGCAAGCACGACTTCATATTCAGCTTCGTTATTTGTCACTTTGAAGTTTAATCTTATTGCATGGTGCGTCTCTACCCCCTCATCTATTATCATATGCACGCATGTTCCTCCTCCTGTTCTACAAGATAATCCATCCACGTATACTTGCCACGACTTCCCATTAGGGGCTATTGGTACCTCTTCTTGAAAGTTCGTTAGCTTTGCTATGAAATCAGCCAGGATTTTCCCTTTTACTGTTGTTCTGGAAACGTAGCTGATGTCATACTTGCTAACTTCGATGGACCACTTGACTAGTCGGCCTGAGGTGTGGGGTTGTTGTAGCACCCTCTGCAAGGGTGCCACAACTCTTATGGGATGCACCTGAAAATAAGGTTGTAGTAGGCTTGCGACTATTACAATAGCAAAGGTGATCAATTCTATCTTTGGGTATCGCATTTTAGCTCCCCTTAGAGATTTGCTGATGTAATATATAGGCTTCTGCTCCTTTCCTTCCTCCTTTACCAATGCGGCTCAGCTGCGTAAATGCTTCCTCACATTTGGCGTCCCAATCCCAGACTTTCTTTAAGACCTCGAAGAAGGGAAGACACCTATCTGTTGAACGGGACACAAACCGGTTGAGAGCCTCTATCTTTCCTGCCAGCTTCTATACCTCATTCAGATTCGTGGGTGATTTCATTTTAATGATTGCTTGTAACTTTTGGGGTTTTACCTTGATAACCCTTTCTGACACCATGAATCCCCTTTGTGGGGGTTTCTTTAATGAATCCTACTACTAGCAGTCGGTCTACCTCTTCCGCAATCGGTTTGTACTTCTCGGAGCTAAAACTCATTTTCTTCTGTTTGATTGGTCATGCACCTGGGCTGACGTTCCACTGATGCTCTATAAATTCCTCGTCAATTCCGAGCATGTCTTTGTGACTCCACGCGAAGATATCCTTATGTTCGGTGAGGAGCTGTTTCAACTGTCACCTTTCTTCGCTCACCATCCTTGTCCCAATCTTTATGGTGCTCGCTGGTTCAGCTAGGTTGAGAATGACTAGTTCCAAAGGCTCATCGGCTTCTCCCTACTTCAAAGCATCTTTGTTGCTTATCTTTGCTTCAGTCATCAGTACTTTTAGCGGGGAGGGCGGGATCATCGAACCGCTTTCTCTTGACTGGAGCTCAACCGTCTTCACCTCTCTTTCTCCTTGCCTGAGTTATTGCACATAACACTCCTGGGCAAACACTTGTTCACCGCGAACTTCTCCTATCCCCGTTTTCGTGGGGAACTTCATTTTTAAATGATAGGTGGAGGTGGAGGTGATCGCCCTCAGGGCATTTAGTGTAGGCCGACCAACGATTGCATTGTACACCAATCGTGTTCTCACAATGAGAAAGTCTGTCATGATGGTGGAGATGTAGGGTTCTGTTCCTACCAATACTGGTAAGGTGATAGACCCCATGGGCTGCACTGCCTTTCCAGTAAGAAAACAGTTGGTGCTAGATACAGTTGGTGCAAACTTATTCCCATCTTTATAAACGCGTCCCAAAATAGAACGTTAGCTGAACTTCCATTACCAATTAGTATCCTTCATTTAATATAATTTGCTATTAACATCGTTACGACCAGTGTATCATCATGCAAGTAGACTACCCCCCACAATCATCGTTGTCAATAGCAGGCAAAACCTGTACCAGAGGCTGTTTCACCGGTCTCCCTACATTGTAGACTTCCTCGTATCTTGCCCACCTAGCATACACTCTTCGCTGGAGAAGGTGGGACCCCCCCACCCCCGCGTATCCCCCGGCAATTGTGTGTATCTCGCCCAAGGGCGGGTTCCCTCAGTTTGTGTCACTCCTAGGAGGTCGGTCTCGTGACTCTTGGGACCACCTCCCTCTTCTTGGTGAGCCTCCTCTCCTTGGGCTTTCGCTTCGTTGGCATTTCCGATCATGCCTCTTGTCACCTGGATGCTGTGATGGGGTGGTGTTTCAAGCAACAATGCGCTTAAGCTCGCCATTGTCTTTCATCTCTTCAATTTTTTTTTTCAATGTATGGCAGTCCTCAGTCCTATGTCCACTAACGTTGTGGTAAGTGCAAAACTACTGGATCTAACACCCCTGCTCTTCACCATGCCTAGTTTCTTGAGCTTTGTCTTAGGTATGCATGCTATAGTAATGCACATGAGGGCCATTGTGGCACCCCATGTGAGCCGTTGTTCCCGCCTTCCTTCGTGTTGGCCTCTTCTTCCTTTCGGCCGCCTTCTCAATCTCTCTTTGACTCCCCTTTCGGTGCTTGTCCCTCCTGTCGCTCTATTCCTGATCTCGTCGGTGCCATTAGGACTAGCGGCGTATCTTCAGCATTGACAAGATCGTCTGCCCTGTCCATGAACTCTCGTAGAGTGGAAGGGGTCTTACTTGCCAGTTCAGCCATGAAGGGGCTTCTTGGCCAAATTCCCCCAAGCAAAGCTGCCAATATGATCTTCTCATCTTGGTCGTCGGCCGTCATTCTTTTCCTATTGAACCATGCCAGATACGCCTTCAAGTTTTTGTCTTCCCTTTTTTTCATAGTTAGAAGGTATGATGCGGGCTTTCTTCGCCTACGACTCACCATGAACTGAGTTAGGAATTGTCAACCCAATTCTTCGAAACTATCGATGCAACTCGGCTATAGCGCTCAAAACCATCCTCAAGCCATTCTCTTCGGGGTCAAAGGGAAAGCTCTGTACGCAATTTCCCCAGGAAATCCATGAAGCATCATGTGAGCTTTAAAGGTCTTCAGGTGTTCCACAGGGTCTTTGGAAAGTCGTACATGTCTATCGCCGAGACTTTGAATTTTGGCAGGAGTGGCACCGCCATGATCTCTGCACTGTACGACAGATTGGTGTAGGTCAGTAACTGGTCAACTGAGGAAGATGCCCCTATCTTATGGGCTATTTCTTGGTACTTATCCATCAGGCTGTGCAGGTCGTGATGTGTAACACCTCACCTAATTACCCATTAGGATTAACCCTTAATCTTCCTTAAAATGAGCTTATAATGCTATATTATATTTTTGGGCTTTATATTTTTTTTTAACATAAGATTTATTATTTTAGTGAGTAAATTTGATTTGTTTTACCCATTAAATTATGGCACGAATGGGTGGTTTAGAAAGCGAGCCCTTAGTACTACTCTTAAGGTCCTAAACCTTTAGAATGTTATGGGCCAAGACTTAGAAGTCTTGAACCAAGCCTTATAAGAGTTCAAGTCTTTGTGGGCTAGCCTTAGAAAGATTTGGCCCAACTGTGAGGAAGGTATAAGGCCTTTTGGGCCTAACTTGGTTTGAGCTTTGACCCATGGCCCATTTATGATAAGGAAAGCATTTCAAGCTCCATCTTGATGGATCTTGAGGCCTCTCATGACCTCTTAAAATCCAGAACCAATGTCTCTCATCAACTCACACCCAAAGCCCAACAAGGCCCAAAGCCTGGTCTTGCATTTTCACACTTCTATTTGAAACCCACATACACCATACATTAGTTTTCTCAAGCCCATATTGTGCCCTGTGCCCTTGAGGATTTCTTTGGACCCAAATTGAGTTTTGAACTAGTGTTAAGAGCATTGATCAACTTCCACATGATTAGTGATATCTAAAACCATGTTTTAAGCTTAATTTCCTTTTTAATTATTTCTCACCCTTTTATCTGAAATTTTCTTGTTTTATTATCTAATTTCATCATTCTTATATCATACTAGAACCCTAAATAAATCTCCACACATGTCATTAAGGGTAATCACATGTCAAAACCTTAAATCCACACCAATCGGCACATGTGTGTCCTTGTGTGTAATGGACTGAACAGTCCTAGCCCAAACTTTTTGTGCCTTTTTCTCAAGGGCATTATTGTCCTTTGGCACCTCAAAAGACCCTTCTCAAGGCAGACTTACGGGTGGACAAAATTGGTTCCTACAACCAAACAAAAAATCCAAAACCAAATGCACCTAAACACTAGTTGGATGGAAACCGAATGCCTTGCATTTTGGTTTGATTTTCTACTCTCAAATGATCCACACCCTCACGCCACCTCCATCACCATCCAATTCCCAAGAGACCATCAAATGTTTATAGGAAATTCACCAAAAATTTTCCCGCAAAAAATTACACAAAACCAATGGCATCAAACCATCACCACTCGACAACACCCCTCCCTTCACCTTTTCCCTTTGAGCTGCCAATTCATCATCACTTGGAAGCCAATACCCCCACCTTCCACCACCTGAAAAAGCCTTCCAATAGTGAATCATGACCTGCATAAAACAACCATAAAGAGAGGACAAGATGGTGAGTCAAGGAAATGATCAAAACTGTCAAAGGATTTTAGCCTTGAACCCGACAACTACTATGCTTGATGTCATAAAACTTTTTTTCATTTTTTTTTTCTAATGATGCACCATGGCAACACTTGCACCCTTTCCTTGCATGGAAGCACCTAAAAATGAAGGAAGTCATTTGATTTGGGTCAATATTCACCTGCACAAGGTGATGCAACCAAGCTATAAATTTAAACTCCTTCACCACCGCCCGTCTTTGTGGTAGGTCTTTTTATAAAATATTTTGAGAAAGGACGACGGGAATTACTGTCCGATTTAAAACTTTTTGGTTCTTCCCAGGGTGCAAGACTCTATGTTTATAAAATAAAAATGTACTTATACAATAAAAGAGGTTTACAGCGGAAAACATCATTTTTAATAATAAAAAGGCCTCTCTTACATTTAAATGCTCGTGCCTAGACTTTCATGCTCTTCCCCATGAGCCGTGTCCGTCCCGACGCGTGCTTCATTTCCTTCCTGTGGGGGGGAGGAACATGCATAAAAACTAAAATGAGTCGAAGACTCGTAAGCATTACTTCATGCAATTAAAATATAATAACGTAGGTTTTCATTCATGCATTCATCATTCATACATACTATACTTACATGCATGCGTGCATACGTGCGTTCATTTGAAAACGTCACTGGACAGGGTTTTCCTTTCTTTTTGTAAAACGTGTCACCCGTCAGTGCCTTCATTTCTTAAAGTGCGTTCGTGCATTCATGCATACATACATACATATATACATTCTTTCTTTTCACTTTCATAGGCCAGTACACACTGTTACGCCCCGTGTGTTAGCGTTAGCAGCCCTATAGCCAATGGATTCGCCCGTGGCCACGGGTTGGAATCCCATTCCGTTAGGGTGCAGCACTGGGTGCACTACCAGTACTACTACCCGACATTGCAATCTGCCCATTCATTAGTACCCTTTCATTCATTCATGTGGCCGTTACGTATCTTCATACATTTCATGCTTTCATTCATTCTTTCATTCGTTCATGCCAGCTCTAAAGAGCTGGAGCTTTCATTCAGTTCTTTCTTTCATTTAACATGAGAAAACATTTCTTTTCATGAGAAAACGTCGTTTCGTGAGCATGGGCTTGAACGTCCTCTTTCATGATGTCCACGAGCATCACCTCGCGGCATTCATAAAAGTGTCAGTTTGTACCGTCCATAAAACATAAAGCACGGGCTCAAACTTCGCCTTTTACGGCATCCGTAAGCATCACCTTGAACATCGGCCTTCACGGCGTCCACGAGCATCACCTCGCGGCGCTCGCGACAGCATCGGTCCGTAGGATCCGTGAAGGTGTCGGCTCAAGCTAGTCTTTCGTGTATTTACATCAGTTCGTTTCTTTGAAAATACATACAATAGATACATTTTATAGTCATCCATTCGCATGCGTACAATTAATAACTTTGGGTGCGTAAAAAGGGGCTTTCATGGAGGGGCCGTACGTACTTATACATTTGAAAGCATAGCATCTTCTTTCGTAAGCATGTTCTTAAGGATAAAAGCTTTTCCTTTTCGTTTCGTAATTTCTAGAAAACTCTAGAAGGGCATGAACGTAATACTTACCTGGACTCCATGCTACTTTCATACCATGCAGTCCATTCATGCGCGTGTCAGCTGGCAACCTACATGCATACATAACCTTAACGACATTCTCTATCTAATGCATAAGCAACTGAACTAGAATAGAACTACACTATACTTGAAACACTATTATTCTATCTCGTGCACTTACGTGCCCTTTACTACGTTAAAACCTTCGGGGACCCATTGCGGTCACCGTATCTTCCAACTCAGGTCTTGCCTCGAGTGCTCATTCACTAAAGTGAACCCATGATTTACCTTAGGATTAAGACACTAAGACCTCTGTCTCATTCTTCTCATTAACCACGTTCTGATGTATGACTCAGACCAACTAAGTCACGCATCCCTTCCTTAGACAGTACACTCGTCACTATCTTCATGCATCTTAGCTCATACTAATCCTCATTCCCATCCATACAAGACACACGGTTCTATGCTAACTCTGAGGCTTAAGCACCGTGTAACTATGCTTAGGATAGATTACCCATTACATATGGTGAACCCATCCGGCACATGTGTTTCACCAGTTCACACATGTACCTTACCCATTTATCACCTAAGATCAGCATATAGCACGTTGATCACCTGCTTGTGTAAACAAGCACCATACTCCGATACCAACATTCTCTTAACCCAGCTAGCATGACTCTTCATGCTACCCGTCCCTTCGACAGTTCATCCTAACACTTAACATAACAAGACTTCGTTCACAACCATGCCTTGCGTCACGTCACATAGCTCGAGACTACTCTTAAGCTACACCGTGACCTTGTCATGTCACCTGACATCCTGTTACGTCACTTCTACGCCAACTTCTAACTCATCACGAGTACGGTTCCTCACGTACTCCCGTCATATCGTGACATCTTGTCACGTTCCCGTTACACCATTCCAAAGCTAACTCCTTATCCATCGTAAGCATGATTGTCAGTAACCACGTCACTTCGTGACGTTGCCCAGTCATGCTTCCGCTGCGTACTCTTATATTTGTTCTGCTACTTCACGCATACTCCTAGCCATAAGTCCATCATGGTGACACTTGTCACTTCAGACTACAGGCTGCACCATAACTACTTTGGGACACTGTTTCACAGTTCCCGACACTACTCATCACGTTTCACGCCCATCAACTACACAACCATCCTTATCTCTGCGACAAGTCATACGGAGTGTCGCTGCCTCGTGGAGTACACTCCACGTATACAACCTATCATCAATATGGCATATCCGCCATACTATGCATCACTCCACCACATGGAGTACAACTCCCTTCACATACTCCATTTACATGCACTACGCCACATCACTCTTATGACATACTCGCTGTATGGTGCATCTCTCCACCACATAGAGCACACTTCATGTGTATTCCATTCACACACCACGCCATACAGAGTACACTCTACGTGTACTCTTCCCATTCCACAATACGCCAGGAGAGTATATTCTACATACACTCTCTTTATCTCACACTACGCCACACAGAGTACACTCAGCATGTACTATTCCCACTCCACATACCACGACACCAATACAGTGCATGCCCCACAACTACACTGCACAGCACAACCATGCCATCATTACAACACAAACTCCACAACTGCATTACACAGCACAATCCACAACATTTCACACATACGCCCAACACTTCACAGTACATCACACCTCCATACTACACAGTCATTCCTCTAATACTAACAGCACAGTCCACAACCTAGTCCACTAATCAATATCTAACATAATTAAAAGGAATAGAGAGTTATACTATCGAGAGGATAACCCGTGCGTTGCTCGCTGCTCGTCACAGTCGATGACGTCGGAGAGGTCGTACCTGGTGGCTAACCCACGTACGTTGACTGTTTGGGCATTTGGATAGCTAAATGTGGTCTTGGAAGGGCTCGTGAAGGCCTTGTGATGGTGGCAAGGAGCGTAACATGGCGGATCTAGCCGTGTACAGTGGCGGTCAGTCACATGCAGTGACTGTCCATCACGTGCAGTGGTTACCCACCACATAAAGTGGTGTGGTTTGGGACCTTGGGCTTGGCTAAGGGAAATGCGGTGGAACTCGTGGTGGAGCCATGGTGGCTCACGGCGGCGGATCTGGCCACACAGTGGAGGAGAAGCCGTGTGAGAGTGAGAGAGAGTGTGCGTGCATGGATGACAGATCGGGGCCGTGGGTGGTTAGGTTGGCTTGGTGGTGGCCTGAGGAGGCTGAAGGTGGCGGTCATCTGCCGTGGGTGGTGGTGCACGGCGGTGGAGGAGTGCAAAGTCATGCGTGCGTGAGGAGTGTCTGTGCATGGAGGAGAGGCTATGGGCCTCGGGTCCAAGGGAGGAGGAAGGGGGAGGCAAGAGGAGTCTCACGGTGGTGCCTGGTGGCCGTGGGAGTCATGCACGGTGGAGAAATGGGTTTTTACTTGCCGTGGAAGGAGAGGGAGGGCTGCGTAACAGGGGCTGGCTTCGGTGGAGGATGATGGCCGGTGGCAGAGGAAGCTGCCGTGGAAGCGGTGGCGCTGGAGAGGAAGAGAGAGCGTGAGGGAGAGATACCGGGATGGGGGAGCTCGCTGGAGTGAGGTGGAGCTGGTGGTGCCGGCGGTGAGGGCTGCCAACGCACGGCAGCGCCGAGCTGAGGCATGGAGCATTCGGCAAGGGAGAGAGGGGTGCTGCGTGTTGTGCAAGCCGAGAGGGAGGAGAGAGAAAGGGGAGGGAAAAGTGAGGGAAAGAGAGAGGGGTCTGGGTATATAATCCAGTCCCTTCGTCTTGGGGGTCCTCAAAACAATCTAACGTTGAGATATTAAAATATTGATTTGAAAATACGTAAACGTTAACTTAATTAAAAACACTTAGAAGAATTAAGGTAAATATTATTTTATTTTAAGCTAACTTTAGTTTATAAAATAATATTTCTTCATCATTAATAAAATGATGAAGTCTTATTTAATATATTTAAAAGGATGAAACCATTTAATTTAATTAAAGCTTTCAACATACTTTAAATCCCAATAATATTTCAAATAACTAGAATCATTTTAATAATTAATTTATTAAAATGATCTCCGAAAATTATAATATTTTGGAGCTCTTCAAAATATTATAATTGTCTCTTTTAAAAACAAGTTTAACTCAATGATATTAAAAATACCTCATATAAATATTTCCAGTACATTTAAAACACTGGGCGTGCCTTAGAAGTCACCTAATATCTTGAGTCACATCATCATAGTTCGGCACACATAACGATGCTCGCAGTCGCCAGAAAGAATGGCAGACTGTTGCATAATTCCGTCATTAGAATTTGCTTACGTTAGAAAGGAGGAGCCTTACGTAAAAAAGAGAGAAGCTTACGTAAGAAGAAAGGAGCGGGGTTACACTGGTGGACCCACTATCATTCCACTCGGAATGATAGAAGTTATGCAGGACCCGACGAGGAAGGACCAGTGGATCCGTTTGATTGAAGAGAGCCGGATCTTTGCAAAAGATTAGACCTCATTTTGATTTTTATAACCCTAACCCTTTGTGCATTAGAATGCATGAAGCAGTTGATTTAGCCATAGAGACTTTTTATCGAGAATAATTGTACTAAAATTATGCTACCTTCTTATTTGAACTTATGATGGTTATGAATAATATTGGGATGTTTTAGCTTATTCTGACATAAGTTTTATTTAGTCATCTCTATTCTGTTACAGTTATTGCATACTGCTAGATACATGTATAAGATGTATTGCATATTAACTATCATAAACGGGGGTATGTAACCTTGTGTGTTTCGACGCTTCTAAGTCTCCGTTCCATCCCAAGCAGAGGTTGGGAGCGTCACAAGATGCATCTTCCTTGTCTCGTTTTCATAGGGAGGTCTGCATGTGCTCTGTGCTTCCGTCTCGACCCTGTCGGCCTGGCTAGGCGATGTATCTTCCCCTGACGGTCTATTCCTCACCTTGAGGACTTCATTTTCCTTTCGGAGTGATTTGACTTTGGTGGTGAGCTTTTTCATGATCTCCTCCATCTTTGCAAGTCTTCCTTCCATATTTCAGGACGATGTCTCTTAGTCTTTGGTCGTTTGGGATTGAGTGGTGGCGGACATGTAAAAAACACACTAGTTATAGGAAAATATCTCATAGACGGCGCCAACTGTTATGGACGTCTTCCACACTGCCACACATGCAACCAAATAGAGAAAAGGTTTGAGGGTGCGTGGGAGTGAACTAGGCCTGCAACCTGACCACTTTTCTTCGGGGCTGGAGCCGACTCGACCCGACCCAAACAGTGCAGGTCAAGTTAACAGTGCAGTTTTTTCTTTTTTTTCCTCCATAATTACGTACATCGGAGCTAAATACAAGTTAGGAACAACAAGCAAAAGAATAAAAGCAATGGGCATCCAGTGCTGCTACAATAAAACCAGTTAAATGCCTATTTCCTCTGTTTCCTAACGGACCAATGGTGATATTTCAATGTTAGACAAACTCCTGCAGCGTGCATATCTGGAGTGAGACTTTGAATCTCTATGTCATTTTTTACATTTGCAGTCCTAAACAATATACCTTTTAAAAAGTATATTTTGCCACTTATCAATAGAAAAAATCTATATTTTGCCAGCCTCTGGACCCTGTGACTAATGGATCCTTCTTCAGGTTTCTCAATCCAGAGGAAACAACATATATCAACATGAGAAATAAATGAAAGAAAATGGGTGTGCGATAAAGGGGAATAAAGAAAAGAAATTATCAAATAATAAAAAAATCTAATAAAAAAATGTACAAAAGCTATCTATTACAAAAACTATCTAAATTACAAAATATAAAAATAAACTGATAAGGATTAAGGAGCATCCAACGATCAAATTATAGCAGCTTCTCATCTCTTCCTCCATATCTGCCATTATTAAAAAGTCAACACCAAATCAATAATAACACATCAAATAATTCAAGTATGTTGGAATATACACCAAGACCTTCATGTATTATGCTTAGATGTAATAATGCAGATTAATTTAATGCAGGTGATGATTGCATTTCCATTGGACCCGGGTGTTCAAATGTTCATACAAGCATAACACTGAAAAAAGCAACAGGGGAGGATAGCACTTGCATTGAATTCATCTAACAAAAGAATTAAAAGAAAAATATACCCATAAACAATGTTGCATTTAGATTTCAAACTCAAAACATATATATGGGTCAGAAATTAAGATGGGGATGCCGTATTTTTTTTACAAACAAAGGGTTGCTCATATGGGTGGGATTAATTTAAAAGTAGAAGGATGGTATCCAAGGTTTAGCTTCATATTCCCCTGACTGTCTCTCCCCCACAAATAGAAAAACATCAATTATCTCAAGGTTAATGTTGTTCTGAACTATCGTTTTACATTTAATAAGATTGCATTGCATTTAGCGATCAATGGCCTTTAAGAGATCAATGGATGCAATTCTGGAGCCTAGCCACTTGAAATTGAACCAGAAAAACAGGGATGTGGTAAATACAAGGTGGAATGTTTCACGTTCTCAATTTTCGACATCTTCAAATAATCCTATTATTATGCATCAGGTTCCCAAGTCATGTCAAAAATTGACAGCCTAGTTTCAATAAAAAAAGTTTTGCTCTAACAAAGTTATAAAATACACATCAAAACGATACATCATACCTTTCCCAGCTTCACTGCATCTTTTATTCGAGTTTTGTCCTCATGATACTGTAAATAAATAACTAAAAATCTTAGTGATGAGTAACAATCTATTGAAAATGAGAACAATAAATTGTACCCATATCCACTTCTACCCCTTCTCAAAGATTGCTCATAATTCTCCAAATTCTGGGCAAGCCCCACTCAAAGAACCAACTCCGTGATTCTTCACAGCCACAGTAGAAAATAAAAGGTACCCGGAAAGAATAATAACCCAAAAAGCTCATAAACGTACAATAAAAAAAAGGTAACTACTAAGCCAAAATACAATCTGGTTCTCTCTTTACAAATATCGAAGACATTGAAGAAGCTTAGATCATCCCCAGACAAAAGAATATACAGGAATTCAGATCTATTGAGCCAAAATCTGATAAGGAAACATAGAGATCCCACATAATTTCGCGTAAAGGTGACATTTCACCCCAGTCGCCCAGAGAAAATAGCAATCGGCCCATTTTTTCCCATTTTTGTGCATGCAATCGGCCCCAAAGAAAAATAGCAACTCTCCCAAATGGCAAATATCATCAGGAAATATAACAAAAATCAATACAATGAAACGTTCGAGAGAGACAATGACTCAGAATGAAACATGGAGACAAAGTTAGACCTTAGAGAGAGAGAGAGAGAGAGAGAGAGAGAGATTACCAGAAATAACGAAAGCAAGCTTTTCTGTTTTACTTGAGGGACTGAAAAAAGAAGAAGAGAGAATCGAAACAGAGAGAACCGAGAGACAACCTTGAAACGAGGTAGTGGAACGGAGGCCTGGAAGCTCAAAGTTGAAGAACGATGATGCGACAGCGACGGAGAACGTTGACGGTGATGGAGAACGGCGACACTGACTAGGGTTTGCAATGGAGAGAAGACCTTTCGCCTTTCGGTTTTAATGGGTTTCAGAAGAGAGGACTTTCGGTTTCGACGGGTTCGACGGGTTGATAGTTTAAAACCCGCTATCAAACTTTGACTCGATGAGCCCGTTTTTATTCGGGTGGACTAAGTCAGTTTTGACGGACGGATCGGGTCCAAGGCCTTTTTTGCACAGCCTTAGAGTGAACACTTTTGATACCTAGGTCAGGAAAAATAATAGAGATCTCTTAGTCAGTATAAGATGATGATGGTCATACCTGGGTGGATATAAATAGAACCCGCAATGTCTTCTATTTAGTGTGATAACTGCCTAATCTATCACTTGAAATTCAAGTAATAGGATAGCTATACGAACTTTCCTTATCCTTTGAAATGATTAACAAATAACGACTTACCCAGGATTCTAAAGTCGTTATCAACATATCATCTCAATGGGCCGAATCCTCGACTTAGGGCTTATCGAGCTAGGCTTGGGCTTAGGCTCATGATATGGTCTAGTAGGCCTCCGAAAGGGGAGGGGATTAAATTCCTTCGTGGATGAGATGAGAGTATCTTGGTATCTAAACCAAGCCTAAGTTTAGATCAATATGTAAGCATACATAATAAGGTAAAAATTTTATGTTATAATTATTGTCTTTATAATATTTATCATATATTAGAGAATATAATACAATGATGATATAATATATGTTCATGTCCTTTTCGGTCCACTCATGCCTTTGATGATAACATAACCACAAGTGAATTTCCTCATTGGCACGAGCGGGAGGCTTTCAGATACTCTCCTTTTGTTTCATAGGCATCATTCATCAAAGTTTAAAGACGAGATTAAGGAAGGAATATAAATTAGAAGTCTTATATTTCAAAAGTTAAATACTTGAAGATGTTTATAAAGATAATTATACACTCGAATTCTCTCGATCAGTAAAGAAACAACGTAAGCAAAAAGAAAGAAAAAGCTAAAAACTGAGCACAACTCTAATGAGTAGATTCGTTTGGATTGTATGATGATCTCATCTCATCTCAATATCCAAACACTTTAAATACAAATATTTTTTCAATTTCAAATATTTAATTTTCTCATATATTCATTATCTAATCGTTACAATTTTTTCAAACTTCGAAACAACACATAAAAACAATTCGACTTTTACAAATTTCAAAATAAAATAATATTAAAAAATTATATTATAACAATATTATAATTTTATAATATTTTTATTCAACTTGTTCTTTTTCTTTTTTTAAAATTTCATAAAATATTTTAACTCAATCAATTTCACTATTATTAACAAATTTCTTATCTCAACTCGTCTCAATATCTAATTGAGTTCTAAATAAATCCCATTTTGATTAAGGTCTCGTTCACTTTTATAAAACTTTTCATCTCATTTCATTTCATCTAATTCAATCATTATAATTTTTTCAAATTTTTACACAAAAGAAAATAAACAATTTAACTTTTTTAAATCCAAAAATAAAAATATTTAAAAAAAATATTTTAATAATATTTTATTCAACTATCTCAATTCAACTCATTTCATCTTAAACCTAAATTATACATAAAATATATCTCAAAAGTGAAGTGCTATGTCTACCACAAGAATTAGGTAAGAAAAGTTTACAATTTGACGTTTCTCAACTGGGTACATTTCTTCCGGTGTAATGCTAGGTCTATAAAAAGAAATATAAAAATAATATTACAATCTAATAAATCTTATCAAAACTAGTTAATTTGTAAATAACTTTTATCCGACTTTTTATCGGGGAAATATTTCTGAAAATGTAAGTTTCTAAGTTCTAACCCAAACCAACTGTATAGACATCATATGCTTCAATGTCGTTGGTCCGTCCTACCATACTGACCGTCGGATCCCAGATTCTCCCACTCCTGCCTCTCCCCTCCGGATCTGTGTCCTCTCTGTTTACACCATCGATAACTTTCACTGTTGAAACTCAGCCCAACACACAGAGCCGCCCAAAGCTTCCGGTCCGTCCATTTATGTTTCAGAGTAAGCTTTCTTTTTATGAAAATTTAGTCTTTAAGTTTCACTTTTTTCCCACCAGGTTTATCGGATGTTTTTTTAATCTTTTCAGATATGTCTATTTTTTAGAAGTTTTCTTTAGATTTGTTAAGTTAGTCTATACATGTCGGAATTGAATAAGATTTCTTCTTATTCTCTTTGTTTTTTGGTAAGTGGGATTGAATCAGATTTCATACGATTTATGAACATGGAATATAAACTGGTGGTGAAAATTGAAATGAATCTGCAGAATATGGATGTGGGGGGATCTTCTTTGGTGAGCTGAAAATCCATACATTGTGAAACGGTTATATATAGATATTAAATCTTTAGTATTTTTGGAGCGTAATGGCTGGGATCGCTGGTGCACATGACCTTCTAGGCAGTGATGATGGGGTTTCTGATGAGGAAACCGTTGAAAACGCTGGAGAACTCGAAGCCACAGAAGATGGGCTATTGCAGCATTGTTATTTAAACAGTGTCTCGAATGATCATTTGAGTCTAATAGAACCTTCACGTGGAGATTTAACTGTGGAAAGCTTAGAACCATATATTGGGATGGCTTTTCCATCGTTGGATGATGCAAGGGATTTCTATTATGATTATGCCAAGCAGATGGGTTTCACCATAAGAACAAATCGGATCAGACACTCACTAAAGAACACGGCTATAATAGGGAGGGACTTTGTTTGTTCAAGAGAAGGATTCCGTGCTGCAAAGCATTCACTTAGAAAAGACAGGGTTCTTCCTCCGAAGCCAATTACGCGAGAAGGGTGCAAAGCGATGATCAGGCTGGCCGCAAGGGATGGAGGTAAATGGGTTGTTACCAAATTCGTGCGAGAGCACAACCACAAGCTGATGACTCATTGTAAATTTTCTGGTGAACTGCCTATCGTAAATATACTTAGTGAGGTATGCCTGATGACTGATATGCATATGGTATTATGAATCAATTTTAACTTATTCCAATTACATTATGGATTTATAGTTGCCTTAATTTGAAGTACCACAATTTAGCTGTTTTTTTTAATAAGAAACTCACGGCTTCAATTGGAAACTCTTTGAGATAATTACACCCTCTAGTGAGTGTCCAATTACAGAGCTTATTGCCTGTTACATTGTATGGGTGGTATCCATACTCCATAGAGCAGCAAGTAAAATATAGAGGATTTTTCTTAGGCTCCTTATAGTGGCCAAGTGTTAGGTTGAGTTCATATCTTTCACCTATAATCCTCAATATCATAACCATGTGAAAGCACATAAACCAAGGTTTTGATGGGATAATGAAGATGGTTTCTGTGGCCCCCTAAGATGGTCCAGTGTGGCTTACTCACCTACTTAATAGGGTCTTAGGGAGGAATGTCTTGGAGATTTTATTTGGAATCTACTGCTAATACGATACTCATGTAACAAATTCACAATTTTAGTCTGAATAATTGTGGCAGGGTGGCTTTTTAAAGTTTGATGGATGAGCATTTCTGTCAGTAAGCCACCTGTACAATTTCTATAGACTAATATTGGAAGACAAACTTTCTAAAATAAAATTTGTACCAGGGATAAAAATTACGGAAAACTTCCATCGTAGTGCATCATGATTGTTTGGTCCAATTCACTTCATTTTTACTCTCACTGATTTCTTTTATGTGGTTTATATTGTTTACCTCTCAGTTTGATTTAGCAGCTGCACTTCCATTAAATGGTTAACGTTATATCATGTGGACAGGCTGTAGTAAATTTTATCTCCAGTGTACAAATATAAGATGCAGGATGGCCTGCAATGAGTGAGATCTGTTGGTGTGAAATACAGGGATAAGAAAATATAGTAGCAGCTTTAGTTTTCTCTTGTCCCTCATTTAAAAGTGTAGAGCATACACCTTTTCACTATCACTGGAATATTCTGAAAGTTTTGGAGTATCCTATTAAGCATCTAAAAGTTGATATGTATAGACTGGCAAAAGCTGCTATTAGAAGAGATTGGAAACATATTAGGGCATGTGGAATGCCACAGCAAGGCAGCAGTTGAACTGTTCAGGTTTCATGTACAGTTGAGAGATCATCTCAGTAACTATCTTTGATGCAATGAAGATTAATTTGCAACTGTATTAGAAAAGAAACTGTAATTTACATCTGTATTCTAACCATTTAGGAATGATAAATAAGATGTATCCTTCTTGATTGATAGTTCCTTCCCTCCTAACCTAGCCACTAGCTCCATAGGGACATCTGATAAAATAAAATTTGAACAAAAAAATTTCTTCACTACAATAAAGCATTCAATTTCATTCCTTCTGAATGGCCCAGTTTACTCAATAACCCTACTTCTTGTGCCTTGAGATCTGAAACTAATACGAATCACAATTCCATCCACTTTTGCCTGAACCAAGCATGGGGGCTGCATAATTGTTGGTTTCTTAGCATTGAACAGTTCCTGGGGAAGAAGTGATTGGGAATAATCGACAATTAGTATAACAAAATACACAAGGCACTCAAAACCCATGTAATCTCGAGATTGTGATGTTGAGTTACATATCAATTGTTCAGTACAGATCCCTCGTTTTAAATGCTTATATATTCATATTCTCCTCTATTTACACATGTATGCTCTTTTACAGGGGCTAACCGCTCTAGTGTTAAACGTGTTTTGCAGGAAGAGAAGGATAAGAAGATCCAGGATCTACATGATGAGCTTCAGCATGAAAGAAAGCGATCTTCAGCATTCCGAGAACAGCTATGCTTGATTCTCAAAGATATTGACGAACATGCTCAATTTATGTCCTTGAGAGTTGAAGACATTGTTAATAGCATGAAAGAAATTGAACTCGGCAATACATAGTTTCAAGCATGAGTTTTTGAAATTTCGTACTGATCTTTTGTTTGTAATATGAAAGAAGAAATACATTGCTGGGGTCCTGGCAAACCGAAGAAAGGAAAAAGAAAAACATGTTGACTTCTCTAATGTTTTCCAATTCAGTGAGGTTCAGTTTGAATTGAATCAGGTAAAGCTGGCTGATGTTGAGCTTGGTTCTATTTTTTTTTCTCTTCCTTCGCTATACTTTTCAGTAGAATATAGTGACATATTTTCTTACTTTGGAGTTGACTCTTCAAGAAATTCCGGTAGAGGAAAGTGTCTTGAATGACAGCACATTCAGATTGTGACTTTGGAGGCATGATAATAACATCGATTTTGTATCTCTTTCTTGCTTTACACCGTTTGTCTGGCAAGATCGGTGCGAAGTATCTATGCAATTGACGAGAATTAAACTGATCTGGGTGCTTTCTCCACCTGCATTCGGGCTTGTAGAATCCTCAAAAACATTGAATCCGTGACATCACTAGTCTATGATACTTCTCTATACTACAGAAGTTAAACACAGAGTGTTTGTTAAAATGCCCCAGTGAAATCGTGAGAGCATTGAGAGTCTATTTGCATTATTTATATGATGCATTACATCAATACAAGAAGTATTGTACCGTTGGATACAAGAGCTATACAAGGAAATTTTACATGAATAAAGATTTGACAAAGTACGGGAATTAGCCGTTGCATGGATTGATGTTGCTAGGGGTGAGAATCGGCCGGTCCGGATTGGAAAAACCGACCAGACCAGCCACTTTGGTTTGGACCAAGATCGACCGGACCAGACCGAATGAATAAATAAAAAATATATATATTTTTTATAATTTATATATTAATTATATAATAATTGTATAATTTATAATTTTAACTAATACTAATATTTATACTTTTATAATAATAGTAATATTTATACTAATACTAATAGTCTAGACTCTAATATGGTATAAAAAAAAAATACTAATAGTCTAATATAGACTATAGTTATACTTATACTAATATAGTTATAACTTATGCTAAATCACTATAACTGATATTACTAATATATAGCTATACTATATTACTAATAGTCTAGTACTAATACTAATACTATTATATAGTTATACTAAATTACTAATCATAATAAGTTAATAACTAATCACTATAAGTCTATAGAGTATAACTACATATATTTAGTATCAATGTATTATTATATTCATTAATGCATTACTATTACTATTAAGAGTTATAGTATAAATTATAATATATGTATAATTTATAAATTTATAATAGTATGGATAATTAAATATTTTATGCTTATTTATAATAGTTTGTTAAGTATGTATCTTTTTCAATTATGGATGTAATATGTATGGATAATTAAATTATTTATGCTTATTGCTTCGTATACAAAATATTAAAAGTTGTATATGGCTCATTATGCATTAACATTTAACATACTTTAAGTTAGTAATCAAGTAATAATTAACATCATCAATATAATTATAACTAAACTAAATCACTATAGTCTATAACTATAATTATAAATTATAACTAAATTACTATAAGTCTATAAGTCTACTGTCTGTATATAGTATTAAATTATTAATATCACTATGAGTCTATGAGACTATGACCATATATTATTATATAGTATTAATATCACTATTAAATTATTAATATAGTATATAGTAATAATAGTATTAGTAATCATTTATATCAATGTATTATTATATAATATATAGTATTAGTATCAGTATATCATTATAATATATATATATATACACACTATAAGTCTATATGTAGTAGTAACAGTAATACTATAATAGTATAATATATAGTATTAGTATATATTAATATATTATAAGAGTTATAGGATTATAGCATAATATATGTATAATAGACTAATAGTATAGTATTAATATCACCATAACTATATATACCTAATAGGCTTATAGGCTAATACAATGATTTATTAATCATAGTATGTCTTTATACCATATTTAATTACATATACAAAATGTAAAAACTTAAAAGTTTAAAATATTGAAAAATTGAAAATTATCATAGATTCATAGAATCATAAATTATAATACATTGAGTCATTAACAATTTGACATACTATAAGTTAGTAACAAATTAACAATTAACATCATAAATATAATTATTATTAATTATTTTTTTAATGAGTTAATTAAATAATCCACATTAAATAGTTTGTTTAATTTTAATTTTGCTAATTAAAATAAATTTTTTAATTAATTTATGTGCCAAAAATATACAAGTAAAAAATACACATGTGAGCTGCCTTCCCAGAAACGGCGCCGTTTGGTATAAAATTGGACCTAAACGGCATAGTTTTTGTCACTGCAGGCAAAACAAATAATTGGGTTGCATGACTCAATTATTTTTTTTTCAATTTAACGTTTCTAAAACGGCGCCGTTTGGGTCCAATTTTGAACCAAACGGTGTCGTTTCGTTCTAACCCAGCATCTTCCCTGGCCCCCTCCCCCCGATTCATTTCTTCTTTTCATCACTTTTTCCCAATTCTTCGTGAGAAACCCTAAGCGCCGCGATCACCCCTCTTGCCCCTCCGTTCCCTCCGTTGCAACAGGCTCGCAGCTGATTAGTACCCTCTCTCTCTCTCTCTCTCACGACTCACAGTCGCAGCCCCTAAAGCCGATTGTTTTGAATCTTTGATCTTGAATCATTGGTGTATTTGTTATGTATTTTGTATTTGTTGAGAACTTGAATGTTGATGTATTTGTTGTTATGGTTTTTTATCTTGATGTATTTGTTTTGATCTTAAGTATTTTAATTTGTACTTGTATTTGTTGAATCTAAAAACCCCAATATAGAACAGTACTCTTACATATAATTCGTACTTGTATTTGTTTTGATTTTATTTTCACTACATGAGTATAATAGTTATGATCTCATCTGAACATAGCCATTGGAATTTATTCTTAAACATAATATAATAGTATAATAGTTTTGAACAGAGCCACTGGAATTTATTCTTGAACAGAGCCACTTTGTATCCTCAATTTATACTTTCATGTAAAATTACTTCATATGTTGGTAATTGAGTTAAATGGATTTCATTTGAACAAAGCCCAATGGAATTTATTTAGACACTGAATTTTCATTTATTTTGATCTCATTTGAACAGAGTCCAATGGAGTCTTCTACAAATAATGTGCAAGAGTCAACACAAGATATGCCTCCACCCCTACTCCCATCCAATGTAAGTAATAAATTGGTTGGTGAGTCACTAAGTGGTAGAGTTAGGTCAATAGTTTGGGATCACTTTACAAAAATACCAAAAGGTGACCCCACTAATCCTAGGGCTGCTTGTAATTATGGTCGTGCTTCATATGCATGTGATACGAAGATCGACTGTATGAAGTCCATGAAGTATCACATTAAGAAACAATGTAAGAAATGTCTGTTTAAGAAGACGGATAAGTCCCAGACGATTCTTAGTTGGAAGGTGGAGGGAGGAAGTGGTAGTGGAGGACTTGTGCCCATTTCATTTAGTGTTGAGGCTTGTCGACAAGCCATAGCAGAGATGATTATTTTTTATGAGTTACCATTTAGGCATGCTGAATGAGAGGGTTTCAGGAAGTTTATGCTTGTGGTTTGCCCTAAGTGGGTAGGGATTCCATCCCATATGACGGTTGCCAAGGACTATTTTACTTTATTTTTTTAAAGAAAAATAAAAGTTAAGAAATGCTCTACGAGGGTAGCGAATTTTCCTCACCACGGATACATGGACATCCGTGCAAAACCTAAACTATATATGCCTCACAACACATTTTATTGATGTTGACTGGAAATTACACAAGAGGATTCTTTCATTTTCTTTGGTTGAAAATCACAAGAGTGATACACTTGGTAAGGGTATAGAGGTGTGGTTGCATGATTGGGGACGACAAAAAATACTTGCACTCACTCTTGATAATGCAAGTTCTAATACTGGGGCCGTTTCTTTTTTGAAAAAAAAAAAACCAAGTATAAGAGAGACATGGTCTTGGAACATGAATTCTTGCATGTTTGATGTTGTGCCCACATTTTGAACTTAATTGTTCGTGAGGGGTTGAAAGAATATGATGAGTCTATTACGAAGGTGAAGGGTGTTGTGAAGTATGTTAAATCCTCTCCTCAAAGGTGGAGTATATTTAAGAAATGTGTGAGGTTGGAAGATATTTAATCCAAAAGCCAAGTTTGCCTAGATGTACCGACTAGGTAGAACTCCACCTATCTTATGTTGGAGAGAGCTTCAAAATTTTAAAAGGCTTTTGATTGATTGGAGGAAGAAGATTCGTGCTTCCTTAGTAGTATTGGAGATGACGATGTCGATGATGAAGATGTGGTGAATAGGAGAAAGTCAAAGAAGTTAGGACCTTCCAATGCATCTGATTGGGAGAAGGTAAAGTTGTTTGTAAGGTTTCTTTAATTATTTCATTATGCAACTTTACGCTTCTCGGGAGGTGAATATGTTACTTGCAATATTTTTTTCCTGGAGTTGGTTAGTATTAAAGATGCTATTAACATGGACTGTGAAGACTGAAACCTCATGGTGGGATTAATGGCCACAAATATGAAGAAAAAATTTGAAAAGTATTGGAAGAACTTAGAAAATCAAAATATATGGCTGTATGTTGGGGTTCTTCTTGATCCTCGCTACAAGATGCGATATCTTAATTTTGGGTTGGGACAAATGTATGCACATGATTAATAAAAAAAAATTGATTTCAGTTGGAGGGTGAGAAATGCATTTATCCGCATGTATGAGACATACAGGGAAAATGAAGGAGAGAGTTCTCCTCATAGTCAGTGCGCAAATTCTCCACATGAAGATATAGATCTTTTAGTTGACAAGATTGCGAGTAGAAAGGCACATTTGATAGTCCAATTTAAGCAACAGTTACAGTCAGAAGACAATTTGAAAAGTAACTCAGAGGTTGATAGATATCTAGCTAAAAGATGTGAAGATCAAGAGGATAATTTTGACCTTCTAAATTGGTGGAAGGTGAATTCAGTTAGATATCATGTACTTTCAAAGGTTGCACGTGATGTACTTGCAATACCGGTATCTACTGTAGCCTATAAATCTACATTTAGCAATACAGGTCGTGTACTTGACCCTTTCTGAAATAGTTTAAATTCAATGAGTGTTGAGGGTCTCGTATGTGCATAAAACTGGCTTCATTCTTCTTCTACTCTAATAAGTCTTAGGACTTTAGTGGATGAAGTGGAGGAATTTGAGAAGCACTTGGATATGGGTATGTAATGCATTTACTTTTGATATCTTTTGTGGTTTATTTTGTTTTATCTTCTATATTATATAACTTTATTTAACTTGTTTTGTTTTAAATTTTTATGGATAAAACTTGTTAGGAATTTTGTTGATTCTGTGGAGGCATCAAATACAATGCCTACCGGCCCTACACCCAATACTGATTAAAAACTAAAGAGGTGAGAAGATTGTTGGTTATGGTTTTTTAATCATGATTAATTGTTGACTAGTAGAAGAAATAAAGACTAGTATGAAACTTGATTGGGAAATGGTGATTGTTCAAGTAGATTTTTCTATTAGACTTGGAAGTTTTGGCAATCAGTGAAACTTCCATTAAAAGAACCTTAAATCCTTATGATCTTATTCCTTCTTCAATTAAGATATTATGGGGATTCAATTAATTACTTGTCAGCCATACAAAATTATATTATCTATTGTTGTCTTGGTAATTAATTGGAAAATAAAATATATTATAACTGGATATATATATATATATATATAATATAATATATATACACTACGAAATGCATGCCCCCTAGCTAGCTTGGCATATATATTAAGAAGTACTTTTAACACTCAAAGTGCTGATCCACAGTATAAATTAATCAAGCATTAGTTCAGACTTCAGATTTATATAAAAATTGGATGCATATATTGCATGATCTCATTAATTGTTTCTTTTTGTTTTATTACAAGCTGACATCATCTCATGTATTCGCTTATTTACTTTTATTTTGTATAGAACCATAAATAATAAAAGGCTGTATTTTTCCATAAGTTCATAACAACCCAGTTTTTACATGCATAAGTGCATAAGTTCATAATAGTTTTAACCTCTTGTTTTTTTATAGGTAAACTATAAACATTGAAGACTTAAGTGATGAAGACTTGGAGTAGGTTGTCATTGTGCAGATGTGTTCTTACAGTGATGGAGTAGGGTTGCAGACTGTAATGCATTGTTATTTGTTTCTTTAATATGACTAATGTAGTAATGTTTAACTAATGTTTTTTATATTTGTATTAATATGACTTTTTGGTTTATATATATTTGTGTTTTGTATTGATGTAAATATGAGAGGCTGAGACAGTGAGAGCTCTGTATTGATGTAATAATGTAAATATGCCTTTATTTTTTCTTCTTTTTTTATTCGGAATTTGAAATTTGGATAAATTAGATGATTAGTTATTTGTTATTAGTTATTAGAGTTTTTACTAATTAGGGAATGTTTTAAATTTCTTTATCTCTATTTTTTTAATTTTATTACTATAATTGATAATCTTGTTTCGGTTGTTTGGATGGATATAGAAAATTTATATTATTTTGTAGTAAATCCTTTTATTAAAGTTTATTGTATATAGACAATTTTCTTTCTATAATTATTTTTATTTTCCTTCCAAATTCTTTTTTGGTATTTTTGGACTTAAAATTAGATAAAATGTTAGTGGGCCGAAAAGTTAAAATGACTTTTGGGTTGAAAATTATAGGATTTAGGATTGGGCTATTGGCCCATTTGGCCCGAATGGACCAAACGAGACCGGACCAGACCGAAAGGGACGGGACCTGTTCCAATGCCTATCCAGTCCGGTCCAGGGTGGAAAAACCTTGGACCGAATAGGTCCGGTCCGGTCTGGTCCCCAAAATCTACAGGAGACCGACCGGACCGGACTCGACCGAGATCACCCCTAGATGTTGCAATATGGAGTGATGTAGCCGTTGTGACTGCTGTCCTGGGTGATGGGTATGCTCTTGGTAAGTTTCATTTTGTGCACAAATCTGGTGTTGTGTTATCATGGTTAGTATGAAGTTCTGGAAGATTGTTAGTCTATTTACTACTTTTATTACAATGCTTAATATACGCAATCCATTCTCTGTGGCGAGACAGGTAGCAATTATTCACGTTTGCTAAGGCATTACTACCGCACGAAATAATTATCACAACCATAGTTCTTTGTTCTCAAGAAACCAAAAACAATAATCATTAAAAAACCATAATATTGTCTTCCATACAGTTACAGAAGTGCAATGCGTCCAGTGAGACTATCAGAATCAGTTTCGAGTAAGGAGTGGTGTAATTCATGGGAAAATTGTTTGTAATATCTATCTAAGAAAAGATCTTTATTTTGTGGAAGTGGTACCGGAACGTGGGTTCTTCTTGGATCATTAATCAAATCAATAGCATAAACAACTGGGAAAAATAACACAAAGCAATAGGAGAAAAACAACCAAACCAAACCCAAATGTCCAATACATAACAAAACTCACATATAAAACACAGTCACGTTCTTTGGTGATATGGTTTCACTTTCCCATTACCTTCTCACTCCCTTTCCTTCCCTTTCCGGGAAAAAAAAAAAAAATCTATATTAGACACTGTGTCCGACATGTGCTCACAGTCCAATGCCCATCCATGCCTTCAATTGATCGGAATGTGGGATAAATGCATATTCCCGGCAAGAACGAATAGAATGATGGCACGTGCGCACAATGTACAAAGCAGAGGAGTACATAAAATTTCCAAATAGACCCCCTCAAACCCAAATGTTAACAGTGTTATCCCAATGCACTAAACCCACCACCCTTCATCATTTGCTTAAACTCCTTATAATTTACCATACCATCTCCATCCACATCCACCTTCATTATCATTTTCTTGCAATCCTCCAAGGCCCTACCTTGTTTAAGCCCAAGAGAGGTTAGAACCGACCTTAATTCATCGACGGTGATAAATCCGTCACCATTTTGATCAAACACTTTAAAAGCATCCTTCATGTCCTCCTCCTCATCTCGCTCCTCGATTATCGTTTGGTACAATTCTCCAAATTCATCAATATCCACGCAACCATCTCCATTGACGTCAATTTTCTCGATCATTTGGGTTAACTCCTTATCTGGGATAAAGATACCCAAGTTATCCAACGAGTCATTCAATTCTTTTTTTGAGATACGTCCATCTCCATTTCGATCGAACAATTGGAACACACGCTTTAGCTCTACAGGATCCATTATCTTCTCAATACGAGAAGATAATACAAGTGGTGGTAAAGATGACAATAACAACGATGTTGTCAATATTTTGTTAATAACAAGAACCTTGACGACAAAAGAGAGGACGAGAAAATCAAGGAGTTTGAGGAAAGGAAGAAAATGGTTAGCAAAATAGTTGGGGAAACGAAAGAAAGAGAGAGAGATTGTGCGGTGGGATGTTGTTTGCCTCTTGGTATTGTTGAGAAAAGCCTGGAGAGAAATTTGGGGTACTTAAATAGGGAGGAAGAGAGAGAAGTGGGAGGACATTGGATCCATGTTAGAGCAATTGAATTGATGATGTTGTTGGGACTTTAGAGCTGTCCTTTTGTGGCATTTTTTCACGCGGTATTAGATGGTATTATTACAATTAAAAATCTTACAAATTTCAAAGTGCAAAAGACGCGTAGCTATAATTGTCATTGCTGCTTAGGCCGGGTGTCACCTTTTAAGTGCAACTAAAACAATTGCACAAATGAAAATGTTAGGTTGTCTGTCTAAGTTGTCCCCCTCAAGTGTACTGTTAGAATAGTTTTTAAGATGTTTAAAACAAGAAAAAATATTCTCATTAGTGACTATACATTATTACATATTTCACACTCTATGACAAATATCTTCACATTTTATGAAAAAAAAAAAGACTGTAAGTGTAAGGTATGAAAGTAAATAATGACTGATAAGTAGAATTTCTCTTGAAATAATTACTAATAATAAATTTGTGTATATTTTTTTAATATTTTAAAAAAATAAAAATACATTAACGAGAGAATAGAGCAATTTGAGGAACTGAGTAACAGCATCTTTGTACAAACATATGATTGGGTTGGAAAATGTCTCCGAAATTGTTGTTCGAGAGAGGGAAATGTCATTAATTCTACAATTTTAAAATAAGAAGACGCGTCTTTATAATTGTAGCTGTTGGAGAAAGTGGTGGCCCAGCTGCAACCAAACAAAGCAAAATTATATAGAAAATTAAAATGGTGAGAAAGAGACATTTGACCGTTGATAACGGATCTGTATTTTGGAAAAAGAGTTAAATAGAAGAAAGTAACGTTGGGGATTGAGTCGCGCCAAATAAAGAGGCCGGCCGTAGTGACCGTTGGATGTTCTCAACGGCTACTTCTGCTTTGACTTCTGGGGTGGCGACACGTAGGAGCGGTGGCCACGAGCATTGGTTGCCAGGTGGATTGATGGCAAGCTACTTTCGGTGGTGTTTGGTCATTTGATGCTGATCCGCTGAATCTTTGGACGGACGATTCCAAGAACCATATATAGCCTCTGTGTTTCGGCTGAATTACAAGTCGCTCTCTACAATGATCTCTACAATGGTTTGGAGCTTTGGATAGCAAATGATTACGCCAAAAGTTTATAAAAGGAATTTAAATAATATAACAAGAAAAAAAAAAATATTTTAGCTACAAAATAATTTTACAAAAACTAAACTATAAACTAATATATTAAAAGTTTATTTGACTTGATTGACATAAACTCTCAGTCTCTAAAATGAAAGTCTTAGATTCGAAACCCAATATATATATAAATTAACATGGTTTAATATGATACATCATATTATAAAATTATTTTTTCTTATAAAATATATCTAATATATCACATGAACTCACAATAGTTTACAAGTTTATTTTTGTAAAAATTTTTTACGAGTATAATACTTTTGTTTTAGATAAGAATTTAAAGAAGCCGTTGGAAATAATATAAAGAGAGGTTTTTAGCAGGGTCATCTTCATTGGTGGCTAGAAGTCTTAATTTAAATTTTTAAAATAAGAACACAAGGATCAATAAGTAATTATGCATTAACATAGTTAAATAGAAATGAGATAGAAGCCTAATATATAAGTCATAGCAACAGTTGGAGATCAAGCTACTTGTGCTTAGCTACTCCCTTCTCTCTTGTATAATTTAGTTAGCACTAAAATAGATATTGTTGGACTAATTAAGCTGCAAAAGAGACAAGTAAGGTCGCTTTCACACATTTGAATTACAGCTGGCCATTGGATTAGTAAACATTATCTGTCTGCATCTGCTCCATCGTGAGCTGGTAATTGGTATCTTTCTCTTAGCGCTCGTGCGCACGCACATTACAATGGAATCTAGCATCTACTTCGGCCTTGAATCACGGAGGCACGCACACCAAAGCTAGTAGGCGATAACAGAGATGTCAACGGCCACCTTGCTTGCATACAGTTACTTAATTTAATTGTCCCTGTAGTCAAAAGGGTATTACAGGAATAATAAACGCATGGTTTGGCTTGCAAACTTTTTATGGGTTTGCTATATATCCACACGAGTAATTAAAGAGGGAAAGAGAATTACTAAATGCCTCCACAATAGCTAGATCTGTTAGAAATGCAATGGGAATGGGGAACCTCTTGCCATTAACACACCTAGCTTGATTTCGTTGACTTAAAAATTTATGTTTACTACAAGAAGTAAAGATCTTGTTGTCTAGGGCAACCTTTAAATGGATCTTTTGAGTAAGGTTTATAAATTGATCACGAAGATTAGTTGGTCATGCGGCCTGGGGCAAAAGGGAGAGTCTTGTAAGACCATGATCACGAAGATATAGCGGTCAAGGGCCCATTATGGTTTTTGGTGGGAGAAGCTTTCGAGCCTAATTTAGCTTATGGAGCAATAAAGTAATTAAAACAAAAACAAATACATTAGAAGAGATGTGGTTTCTAATGTGAGGACTCCGCCGAAACAAGGGAAGCGATCTCCTCCCAAAGATGAAGGATTGGCGAAGAAGAGGCAACTGGGTGGGCAACATATAACCGAAATGAAAGTAAGGCGAGCAACATATTGTAGAAAACCTAGCTAATAAGGTCCAGCAATGGGTGATCAAGGACTTTTCACCCTATGCCATTTGGGAAAATACTATACAAGGGCGAGAATGAAGAGCTGAAGAGACTAGTAGTTTTGAAAAAGGACGTCTCATAGTACAAGGACGAGCAATGGTAAAGAACTAGACCGATAAAAGGGTGAGAGCTCTCCAAGATAACATAGAGGTACTTAAAGATGGCAAGTGTCGTACATAGAAGCCCATACTCTAGAAGAGTTGTCATGTCTGGAGTGAGCTCGCAGAAAAAAGATTACGAACCTGCAAGCCATATTGTCTGATCATAGAGGTATGGTTTAGCACCACATGGAAGACAGACTACAAGATTTGACCAAAGGCAAACTATAGAGGACGTGCATGCCTAGGAACTATCAGTCTCTACCATTTTGTAAGGCCAGAGGACAAATGGATGGATGAGATCAAAATCTGGAGTCGTACGGACGTTAGAGATACGAGTGACAGTTCTCCAATTTAAAATGCTTTGAATAAAAGTCAAAATCTCACTTTTGTGGTTGTTAAGTGTTTGCCCTTGCATCCAATCAGGGTTTTCAAGAAAGCAAGTGATTTCAAAGAGTGCGATGGAAGGAGCAGCATTAGCGATACCATAGTAAAAGAAATATTGTTCAAGTAGGTTAGCTCCAACAACCATACTGAAAATGTGGGGTAAATGTTGTGAGTATGTCATAAAAAGTTAGGCTTTGCATATTTGTAACTTACCCATTTTCTACATGAAAAATAATATATTTTCTTCACTATATTTATTAATTATCTTTATGATGTGATTTTGAGATGATGAAATTGAATGATGCGGGCTGATGATATTGCGGGTTGATGATGGGTTGAGGAGTCCCCCTGCCATTCATACAGCATGTTGCCACGAGTTTCAAATGGGTAGAATGAGTCTACTTGATGATCATAGTGGAACGTTTTCGTATTGACCTCACTTGATAACACGAGTAGAGAGATTCTCCAGGTTGTTCATGCATGGTGTTTTTGAGTCAATTGACCATGTATAGAGATTCCCTACGTTGATCATGTGTGTTGTCTTCAAGTGTGTTGACCGGTTTGAGTATTTTTTCGAGTCGGTTGGTTTGGTTTCAATGAATGAGCTCATGTGTTGGCCAGGTAGAGTGAGTCCCTGAGTCAAACGGTTGGAGCGATTTCCTGCTATGATTTATATGATGAGATATTGTGAACTTTATGAGATTGGACAAGAGGGTGATTCCTCGCATTGATAATTATATGCATACATAAGTTTGTTGAGAGGGTGATTTCTTGTCATACTTATATATTTGGGTTTTATTCAGAAGGTGATTCCTCACCATGACCCTTGAATACATGATTAAGTTTGCTGAGAAGGTGATTCCTCGCCATACATAAATATATGTTTTCACTTATTCACTTACATGAAATTGTGCATGCATATTCATCGTCATTGTCTCTCATTAATAGTACTTTCATGGGTTTTAATCTACTGAGATTTTTTAAAAGTCTCACTGCAGTGGTCCCACCTCTGGTTTCATTTACCGGAGCTGTAAAGCTTGATGCAGATGTAGCTCAAGCGGAGTTCCTTGAGGAAAAAGGACTGATCTCGCCCAAGTTGTAGATACAGAACCTTGTCTACAATATTAGATATTTATATTTGTTAAGATGTATATTTTAATTAGGCGATGAACCATGTTTGGTTCGCTGTATTTAGATGTAAGTGATGACCTGCTGAACTAATGACGATATAAAATTTAATTTGGAAAAAAATTAACAATGAAATATGTATATTATTATTATTATTATTATTAATGGACGAGCTTCCTATTGATATAAACCTCTAGTATAATTAGTATTAGTCTCTAACTAATCATTTACTTATTACGCTGCGACTTATTTTACTTATCGCATACTCAGATTATGAGCCTAGACCTAACAAGCATAATTGAGGTGTTGCTGACCGGCTGATATCCCTAGCACCACGGATCCTTTCTAGACTCTTTACAGAGAAACAGAGTGCCACACCCAACAAACCCCCAAAGCAATAGACCCAGTGATAGAAATTAAAACAACAACAAATTGGGAAATGGACCAAATAAATAATCTGGTCTCATAAATGGTATTCATCAAGGTAGTTTTTGGAGCAATACATTGGTCATATTGTTTTAAAACGTCTATTATGAGAGAGTCACGCAATAGGAAGATGCATTGAATCTAGCTACTACACTAAGACAATGCTTGAGTATCTTCTGATGGGCACTAAGATGGACCTAGTCTTAAAGATCCTTTGCAAGTTTCAGATGGACTAATTACAAGGTCAAAAGCCAAAAGATCAATGAGGCAATGCAAGGATTAGTGCAATCCACTTGGGATGAAGCTAGCAAGACTCCAACACTCAAGATGGGCTATAGAGAAGGAGATCCAGTTTTGATCCACTTGATACAAGCTATGGAAGACATGAGCTAGAGTTATTGTTTGGATCTTGTTTAATTTATTAAAATGAGTTATTTTATTAGTTATAGGAATTAGTCTAGAATAATGGGGCTTGAGAATGTTTGATCTACATATGTTTTATGTTTTATGAACTAGGGTTCCAGGAGAAGTTTTTAAGGGTAGTTTAGGTGTTGTTTTAATTTGCAGTTAGAGTTTCATTTGGGAAGGCCTTGTATTTCGTCCAAGGGTATTTTGAGAAAGGATTTTACGTTAACCTAGAGTTTTTAGGGGATTGAGATATGTAAGTTACTGTAGCCAAGTACTGTAGTCGCGACATTATTCACTCAGGAGTATTTTTGGAAGATGAGTATTTATTTTGGTTAGGGTTTTAATTAGGTTTTAGTTTAAATACTCTTTGTAGCCTTATTTTAATTAGTTTTATGAAATTTGATGAATTTATTTATTGTGAGTTGAGTTTATCTCCCCTTGTTCTTGAATGAACTTTTGAATTTATCAAAGGCAAATCGCATTCTTCTTTATAATTTAGGTTCTTGAGGCAAGTTTTTTAATGGGTCTAGATTTTCATATAATCTAGGTTTTTTAAACGAGTTCCTCAATGGGTCTAAACTTTTCATTGGCTTATTTTGGCTTTCCTGGGTGAATTTTCAAATAGATTGTGGGTTCAAGGAATTTCATTCCCACGGATTCATATCATCTTCAATCCTATATCCTTTGAATTATCGTATAGAGGTGGGTAGGCAAATGCCACTACTTGACTGAAGAGAGCATTGATGTACTCTCAAAAAGTGTAAAAAGCTTGATCCAGTGGTAGATTGAGCTCTCAAAACACCTAAAAACCAAAAAAACATATATATGCTTTTTGGATGGGTGTGAGAGGGGTTGAAAAAGGTATACGGCGGCCAGAAGTGTAGGCGAGTGTGGCTCACTCATCGTACAAAGAAAAGATATGAATGGTGTGCTTCACGATCTTGGTTGGAGTAACAAATGGGTAACCAAAAAAAGAGTACCAAATGGGGTGGTGCATGGGAAATAGTGAAGGCTAGGGAGGATCAAAACTAAAAAGAACTACAAGTTATGGGAAAACCAAAAATACAAGAAATACTTTAATAGAGTGGTCGGTTGGATATGAGCTAACCAATAAGGTGTTTAGATTGGTTTATTGGTTTATTTGGTTGGTTTATTGTATTGGTTTTTATTTTTTTATATTTTTTATTTTTAAATGGTTTTGATGCTTGGGATGATTTTAGTGAATATTTGTAAATCTTAAGTGTCCAGCTTGTTATCACGGTATTCCTCCGTCATAAGTGAGGGCAATAAATAAAATTGGGGATATCTTCTCTAAAAAAAAAATTGAGTAAATTCCTCTCTCTACCCTGATGAAGTTCAGGAAAAGGTAACCAATGGAGCTTTCTCTTTCTTGAGAGCTCTCTCAGCTAGGAAAGGCTTGGGGGAGGGGGGAGGAAATGTGATGCAAGGGTCTTGTCTTATAGAATTGCTCCCCTGATCAGATTTGTTACCCAGTGACGCAGTAGATTATATTGAGCAATAGAGAATTAATGTTGAAGTAGAGCGTGTCAATAAACCACATTACATAATCATGATTGACTTTCCCTTGAAGACATGGATTGAGCCCAATTCTCGACCTTGCTTGTGACTTTGTCTTCTTAGTAGAGGTGTTAAACAATCGTGAAAATTGATCAAAATGAACCTAGTCGACCGGTTCAGTCCAATTCTATATAAGATTCACGGTTGGATTGGTTACACAAAACCAAACTATCTTATCCCATCTCATCATTACAATTTTCTCAAACTCCTACACAAAATATAATAAACAATTCAACTTTTTCAAATTTCAAAACAAAATTAATATTATAATAATATTTTATTCAATTTTCAACAAAACATCTCATCTGAACTGCGTAACTATATGAGGCCTCAATCTATTTCAGTTTCTAATTTTAGGATTTTATAATATTTTTGTTCGTAACTTTGAGTCTTTTTACACCGGATCTAACTGAACCGAACATAATATACCACATAAGTTTTTAAATATTTTTTAAAAGATAATAATTATAGCATAAAAATTTGAACTTTATTATTTTTGCTTACCTATTAATATAAACTTATTCCTATGCATGAATATTAATATTAAGTCATTAGTTTGCTACTACATTTATAATATATTAGTATTATAACTAAGTTATATAGCATCATGGTATATATTGTACGTACAACATGTATAAACCAATCCAAATCGATTGAAATTGAACCATTCAGTTTTACTACTATATCAACTGGTTTCTATTTCTAATACCGGTTGGACTAGTTTGCCAATTTGCTAAAAAACCGACTGAACTGAAATGATTTCAACCCTACTTCTTAGCTTGGGAAGTTCTCTTATTTGGGCTTCCTATTGGTTCGGGTCCTACTCGGAGGTATATGCTTGGATTTGACACCCTTTAACCCAATATTAGGTTTCCTAATTTTTTATTTTATTTTTATACATGGGGAGGGAGATTTGATCCTTAGTTCTCTTAGAGAGAAACCAAGATGTTGCCAATTGGTCCAAAGGACCTCAGTTTCCTAAATCTAATTTATTGACAACTAGCACTTGGAAATGAGTATTGCTACTCAACCGCCTACTGTTCAGCAACCTCCACACACCGATTTTTTTTTTAATCAAAACGTTTCATTTGAAAATACCCCCCCCCATATTACATCTCCCCCCCTCCCCCCATATTACATCCCGATTTCTCCCCTCGCCCCCAACACGATTTCAAATTTCAAGCCGGATTCTGCGTCGTCCTTCCTACCACCTATTACTCGTCCTGCATTGTTTTGTTTTTTCACAAAAATATTAGTTTTGTCTCTCTATTTTTATCATTTTGTGTGTTTTTGTGTTTAATAGATATGTGAGTCTGTGTTTTTTTTTTATCTGTATTTTTGTGGAGTTTTGTGGGGGTGTTGTGTTCTGTTTTGGGAGGTTTGTGGGATTTTGGGAGGTATTTTATTATGTTTTGTGGAGCATTTTATTTTGTTTTGTGGGGTTTTTTGTTCTATGGGAGTTTTGTGGGATTTTGTAGGACTTTTTGTTCTGTTTTGTGGGAGTGTTGTATTCTATTTTGGGGGTTTGTGGGGTTTATTTGTTCTGTTTTGTGTTATTTTTTACACAGAGAAAGGCACGAGGCTACCTAGCTAGCTAGCTTATGTCTTTAATTGGTGAAATCTTGTGAAGGTTTTTTTTTTTTTGGGAAACTGCTAGGAATCACCTATTGGTTGGTTTATCAATTATTGGGGTTGGAGAAAAAAAAGTACAATATACAATAAAAGACAAATAATAAACAGAAAGAAAATAAACCCCATGAAGTTTGGTTGACCTTGGATGCATGGCGAGGGGTGGGGTAGGGTTGGGATAAGTGTTTGTTGTTTGTACAAAATAGGTTAATGGTATATTTTCTGAATTTTCTCTTTGGTTGCTTTTCGTGAGAAAATGAATGACAATCATGATTTTGATTGATCCATCTATCATTTCAGTGCTGTGGCCTCTATGATTTTAACATCTTCCTACACTTTATGTTTGCGTGTGCAGTTGAAGAGGTGAATATTAGTCACCTGTAATCAAATTTGAGTTAAATAGCGTGATGGGCGATGGAGAATATAAAAGGTCACCCATGCCTTTGACATCGATTTCACCAAATCAGGTATGATACACATTATTAGTTGAAAATGTTGTTAATATTTTACATTACAACATTAAGTTAATGCATTTTTTACACTTTGTTATAAGGATACCATGATTCGCTAATTCCACACCGCCCGCCATATATGCTACCATAAAATACATATCCAAATTCATATTCATATTCATATTCTTGAAGTAGCTAGGTAGACATATTTTTTTTTTATTAAATATTTTTTAGTTGCATGCTCTATAATGGGGTCTTTCTAACACAGTTGGTAATTGCAGCAACTGCAATTCCACCATTTCGACCAACTATGCCTAACCCTCATTCGAGTAATCCGGAGGATTTGAGACTTGTTGAAGATATGATAAAGGTAGGTAGTATGTTTTTATGTTCAAGAAATGTTTTCTTGTACATGCGTGCATCCGATTTGTTCTAACCTAGTGGGTATTTGCAGCATCCAACGATGCCACCATGCGGACCAACTATGCCCTACCCACACTGCCCAAATCATTCATCAACTATGATAGTTAGTGCTGAAAGTGAAAAGCATGTTGGAGATATGTCACAACTGAACGATCAATATTTTTGTCATATTCTTTTAGCCGAGCCGGATGCGGAGGGGACAAATGAAGTATCACAAGATGATGAAAGAGTTGAGCCTCCAAAATTTGGGATGATGTTTACAACTGATAAAGATGTTTTAGTCTATTACAAACGATATGTGAAGCAAGAGGGCTTCAGTGTTATCACAAAAAGGACGAAGGGAGAGGTAGATGAGAGTGCGAAGTATGTAACGATTGGATGTGCACGTGGTGGTAGGTACTATCCTAGCCACAACAATTTATCAAAGCCACGACCAACAATTAAAATGGATTGTAAGGCGAAGATAAATGCTCACTTGGCGAATGGGGGTATGGATCTTGACCACCGTTGATCTTGTACATAATCACGATACTATGAGCCCACAAAAGTCTAGATTTTTTAGATCTCACAAATATTTAGATGAATATAATCAGAGGATGCTCGACTTGAATGACAGAGCGAGTATTAGGATGAATAAGGATTTTCAAGCACTTGTGACTGATGCTGGGGGGGGGGGTTTGAGAAGTTAGAATTACAAGAGAAAGATTGTCAGAATTTTATTGAGAAAGCTAGACATTTGAGACTAGGTAAAAGAGGTCGTGAAGTATTGAATGACTACTATAAGAGAATGAGGGTGATGAATGATGGCTTTGTGTCAATCATGGATGTGGGTGATGAATTTAGAGTCAGGAATGTGTTCTGCACTGACGCACGAAGTCGAGTGGCATACGAGTATTTTGGATATGCGATCACGTTCGATATGATGTACCTCACAAATAGGTGCGGGATGCCGTTTGCTCCCTTCGTTGGTGTCAACCATCATGGACAATCCATACTATTAGGGGCAGGTTTGATTCCAAGCGAGGATACAAGTACTTTTGTTTGGTTGTTTGAAGCATGGCTAGAGTGATGAATGGACGGGCACTTAAAGCAACCATAACAGACCAAGATCGGGCAATGAAGAATGCTATTGTCATTGTTTTCCCGAATAGCCGCCATAGATATTGTGTGGCATATTATGCGGAAACTGCCTGAGAAATTTGGATCACACGTGGCATACGATACAAGGTTGAAGACTACTATTCAAAGTGTACTCTATGATACACAGAGTTGCAAAGAATTTGAGAAGTGGGGCAATTAGTTCATAAGTATAACCCTACTGATAATGCATAGTTGCAGGGGTTGTATAACGAGAGGTCATTTTGGATACCAGTTTACTTGAAGGATGTATTCTGGGCTAGTATGAGCACTACACGGCAGTCTGAGAGCATGAATGCATTTTGTGACGGGTTTGTGCATTCCGTCATGACACTAAAGGAATTTGTCCATCAGTTTGACAATGCTTTAAGGAAGAAGGTGAAGGTGGAGACGACTGCTGATTTCCATTCTTGCAACCAAATGATACGATGTGTGTCCTCATTCAAGATTGAGAAGCAGTTTCAATCATTGTACACGAATGCAAAATTTAAAGAGGTCCAACGAGAGGTTTGGGGGATGATTATGTGTAACCCTGCACTCGTTAGTACACAAGGTTGCATTTCCACATTTGATGTTTTCAAAGAAATTTCCACCTCCGATGAACATGTAAAAATTGTCAAGTTTTCAGTTTATTATAATGAAGATGAGTGCGAAGTTAAATGCACATGTGCCCTATTTGAGATGAGAGGGATTGTTTATAAGCATGCATTTAGAGTCTGCTGGATGAAGTACATCCATGAGCTGCCAGAGAAATATGTATTGGATTGATAGAGAAAAGACTTAAAGAGGAGATACACATTGGTGAAGAGTAGCTATGATGACTTGAGGGCCAATGTAGATGCATGACGGTATGACCTTGTGGTTAAAAGATGTCTGAGATTGGTGATGCGTGTATCCCCAAGTGATGAACATGTGAATGCATTCTTACACCATTTGGATGACTTTGAGCACAAGTTTGCAAGATTACAACTTGAGTCCGATTCAACCAAGGTAAAAGAGAACACAGTCGCAGACAATGATAAGAAAATATTAATCCCTCATGTAGTTCGGGGGAAAAGGAAGCCGCCAACAAAAAGAAAGGTACCGCCAATGGAGAAGGCTATAACGAAGAGAAAAAACAAAAAAGTATTATGTTTTATTTATGTACTTTGTGTAAATATTAGTTTATCTACATGTTACTTTCTGACGATAAATTTTTTTGTCAATTTAGACTCGCAGGAAAATCTTTGACGACAAAGTACAATATAGTGACCCCCCCGAATCACAAGTAGGTGGTAGTCTTGACGAGACTATTATCCCAACCCAATGTAGTACTCTATCACAACCAACGCCATCGTGCATGCCCCATGGGAGGTAGTGCAAAACACTGGTCGTGTTTTTTTAGCAACAATTAGTTTAGATGGATTACTAGAAGGGGTGTTTGTAAATAGTTGAATAGGGTATGGAAAAATATTTTTGGTGTGGTTTCCATTCTAGAAGGGGTGTGAAAATGATTATAAAATGATTGAATGGGGTATGCAAATTATTTTTGTTGTGACTTACTAGAGCTGGTATGGAAATGATTGTAAAAAAAAATTGTTGTAAATTTTGTTTTGAACTGGTATGGGAAATATTGTAAATATTTTTTAGTTGATCATATATGAAAATTGTAAATACAAGTTATGGTGCAGTGGTAGTGTGTGTAATGGAATTCCTCCAAGTTATGGTGCAGTGGTAATTTTTTTGTTGTAGTTTTTATCACATTTTCTCTTACACATTAATATTTCTATTAGCAAAGTGGAGCCTAAAAAAATATCTAATGTTGCGGGATTTGTTATTGTAACCCCTATGTTTCCATCTGGTATGGGTTTGCCATGAGAGGGTGATGTAAATAAAACTCTGAAATGAAGAACTCAATTATTATTTGACTTTTCTTGAACAATACCTAAAGTATATTGAATGTATTGATGATATATTTTAATTGTTTTCTCATTTAATTGTTGTGTACAATTCTTAACTTGTTTTTAAAAAAGAGAAGGAAAACATTATAGCAAAGGAAGCTTCAATTTTCAACATGCATCACTTAATTGAATTTGAGAAGTTGGCAGTCTAGTAGTATTTTGCATGTGCAGATTTTGCTGCCATGTTTAGTGCAGTAAAGCCAAGATTTCTACAAGTATTTAGCGCCTTTTTTTGCACTATGAACAGTAATGAACAGATTGAGAAGATTGAACAGAACTACATTTTCATAGATTTCTGCAAGGCTACGTTTTAACAACATCATCCTTCGTGTACTTTAGAAATGATCTATTTGCTATCCACAGCTACATTTTCAAAATAGATTAGATTACACTTAATACTATCCACGGAACTATCCACAACTACATTTTCAGTACAGATTAGATTACATTTAAAACTATCCTCATACATTCTTCAGTTCGATTCAACCAAAAACTATTACAAGAGATATGATCTAGTAGAAATATAACAATTTCCAAGCACCCCTATTCTCTACGATCTACCTTTGAAGTTTCTGTTCTTGCTTATGAATCTCTTTCTCTCTCTATTAGTTTATCTTTAGTTTTTTTAACTTCATACTCGCGTAGCAATAAATCATCCTCCCTCTTCCGAACAACATTCTTTCTTTAAAATATTTCCCTCTACTAAGTGCAATATATCTGCCCATATAAAAAATTTACATCTTGCATCTCCCTGCATAGAATTCAAAATTTTCAAGTTTCAAATATAATGCCTTGCCTAATAAACAGTCACAAAAATGGCTAACAAAAATGCTAACAAATATGCCAATCTTGTACACAATGTTTTGCCTAATAATATGCTAACAAAACTGCCAACAATATGCAATGGCTAACAATATGCTAAAAAATTCTAATACATTATATTTCTGCACATCCACACAACTTAAGCACAAAAAGAAAAAAGAAAAAAGAAAAAAAAAAAACTTAGCCAAAATCTACACAACCAAACTGTCCTTATGAACCTTTCCTTACAATACACAACCAAACACTGTTGCCAATACTAATCCTATTACAACCAGAAACAAAAGAAACAATACACAACCAAACACTACTGCCAATACACTTCTACAAACATCACAACAGAAACAAAAGAAGGTCCATTCAACGCAGCAACTCCATTCCATCCATCCATTCAACACAACATTCATTCATTGCATTTTCCACATTACAAAAATTTCCCAACCAGGTTCATAACAACTTCACAATTAGTTTACTACAATAAACTTAGACAAAATCTACAAAACACAGTATTTAATGCAACAACTCCATTCAACTCAACAATTCCATTCAACTCCGCAACTCCATTCCATCTATCCATTCAACACAACATTTATTCATTACATTCATTACATTTTCCACATTACAACAATTTCCCAAACAGGTTCATAACAACTTCACAATCAGTGTACTACAATAAACTTAGACAAAATCTACAAAAACAGTGAACATTCGTACACAAAAAAAATTACCTCAACCGATAATTTTCTCCATCATTTCCTCAATCGGACACCAAAATGTAAAAAAAAAAAAGAAGAGAGAGAGAGAGAGAAATACAGAGAAAAAAATGACCAAAACCCATAGAGAGGGCGAGAGATTGAGACAGACAGAGAGGGACTCACCATAGCACCGAATCTATGTCTGCGATGTTTCAGGGGTGACGGGTTTCAGGGGTGCTAGCTGGGTGAGATGGGTTGCAGGAGAGAGGTCGTGGGCGAGAGAGAAGAAGAAGGGTTGAGGGAGAGGTTAGAGTGAGAGAATGGGTGAGGTCTGGTTGGGAAATTTTGCAGAGAGACCTGGGCGAAGCCACGAAAGTCCCGATTCTGAGAAGAAGAAGAGAAGAAGAAGGGTTGGAGAGAAGAGAGAGGCCTGGGCGTCGAGTCTGAGAACACAATGGAAGAAGGGTTGAGGGCATCGAGTCTGAGAAGAAAAAGAAGAAGGTAGAAGGGTTTGAGAAATGAAAGAGGTCGGGGGAGAGAATTGAGTGGAAGAACCGATGGATGGGGGAACCGGGTTTGCCACGTGTGGGTGGTGTGTGTTAATGAACCGGGGGTTGAATGGTTTTTTCCCTTGGAAATAGGGCTGTCAATCATGTCAGGTTATTTGGGCTCGTGTCAATTTCAAGTCAAGCTGGACCCAATATAAATAACTAACGAGTCAAACCCCTCGAATTGAATGTGGCACGATTATTTAACGGGTTATCCCTACACTACTTGTTTTTTTAAAAAAAGTATTGACAATATTTTCATCATTGCTACTTACTAGTATTATACAAAAAGACAAAGGCTGTACAAGAAGAATTTAACAAAATATTTAAAGCAGAAGCTATATTTTTCAATTTAAGATTCAAATTTCTAGTTAAAATTACATGGTGGGTCAATCGTGTCACGGGTTAACCTGATAGACTATCAACCTAAATAACTTGAAATGATCCGAATGACCATTTCCTTTGGACTAATCAAGCTAATTGGGTCAACCCGTGAATCCGTGGATTAACCTGACATGGCCCGATTAACAATCGGGTCAAACTTGAGTCAAACCAAATTGAACAAAATTCGATTATTACATGTTGGTTATGTCAAAAATTGACAACCTCACTTGGAAGTGGGGTTCACTATAACCTTGCATTCAGCCACTACATTCACAAAGATTTTAATTATAAACAAATTATAGAACAATTAAAAAAGACATAATAATTTCTACTTTAATTATTTCACGTTCATTTTTTTATCTAACTGCTTTCTGTATCTACTAGTTGCACATAATAGATTCATTTCATTACTCTCTACTTTCTCTTTTAGTTATGATTTCAAAAATAATAATTTCATGTACTAGTTAGAGTCAAATGTGATAAGAGTGTTCATGCTAGAGAAAATTACTAGTATTTTCGTCAATTATACAAATGATTACTCTATATTTAGCTATTTATGAATCGTTCACCAAACTCATAAGCCTGATCTAAAAGCTAGAACAAATATGGGGATGTCACATCTTCCTAGTCAACGCTGGCAGATAACTTAATAATTTAGAGAACCCTTCCACGAAGCTTCTATTGTAATCGACTAGTCCCAAGAAATTTCTAACCTCGTGTATCGTGGTAGGACGTTGCCAATCTACCACTGTTTCAATCTTGCTTGAGTCCATTGTGACTATTTCTTTGGATAGCACATGACCAAGAAATTTAACTTCCTCTAGTCAAAACTCAAACTTGTTGAGTTTAGTGAATAGATGTTGTTCCTTGAGCTTTCCTAACACCATCCTCAGGTGGTTCTCATGATTCTCAACATTCTTAGAATATACTAGAATATTATCTATGAACACCACCACAAACATATCCAAGAATGGCATGAACACCCTGTTCATAATATCCATGAATGCTTCAGGGGTATTGGTTAACTCAAATGGCATCACTATAAACTCAAAATGGCCATACCTCTTTCAAAATGTTGTTTTTGGTATGTCGTCATCCTTAATCCTCAACTGGTAATAACCGGATCTAAGATCACTATTAGAAAATTCCACATGTCCTTGCAATTGGTCAAACAAGTTATCTATCCTTAGTATGGGGTATCTATTCTTTATAGTCATCTTATTCAACTCCCGATAATCTATGCACATACTAAGGGTCTCATTCTTCTTTCTAACAAACAACACTGGCTCCCCAAGGCGATGTACTCGGCCTAATGAACTCATTTGTTAACAATTCCTGCAATTGACTCTTCAACTCTTTCAACTTAATTGGGTTCATCCTATATGGTGTCTTATATACTGGAATTGTCCTAGGTTCCAACTTGATAAAAAAAAAAAACTCAACTTTTCTAGGAGGTGGTAATCCTAGTAATTCTCCGAACACTTCTGGGAACTCCCTTACTACTACTGGTATACTTTATACCTCCTTAGGCTCTTTCTCCTTAAACACCAAATGCACTAAATATGCTTAAGCCTTTTTTACAATCATTCTTAGCATTGTTCGTAATTTACTTAGGGGTTGCAATTCGTGTGTGAAGCCCAAATTCTGAAGTTTAAGTGGGTATTTCTTTTTAGTGTGTGTGAGTGTGTGCAGCGGGCCCAACTCTTGTGGGAGCCCATGTTGTAAATTTGAAGCCCAGTCCCTCACCCCTTGAAAAACGGCACCGTTTGATGTTTGAGGGCTAAAAACCCTAATTCCCTTATTTCCATCTTTTCTTCTCTCCCCCACCCATCTCTCTGTGTGCCACACCCTCATCCTCTACAACCCATGACCCTACAGCACTACCTATGCCCACCTTAAGCTTGCCTCCACATGTCAATCGATGCTCAACTCTCTCTACACCTTCCTGTCACTATTTGCTTCCCCAATCTGTGCCGCCCATCTCTCTCTGTCTCCCTGTCATTTTTTATTCATGAACCTACGCACTGCCGCTGTGCTCCAGCCGATTTTGTGCCATACGTTGTAAGGCTTGGACCCTTTTCCATCGCCTCACCCACCGTCCAACGTCCCCAATCATAGCCGAGGGCTGCTTTTGTCGTGGATAGGCCTCTCGACCTATAAATAGGTCGAGCCTCCACCCCTCTCGAACCCATCCATCCATAGCCCTTCTCTACATCTCAGTCTTAGCTTTTGCCTCTCCAAATCTCTCGTTCTCCCTCTTGGCCTCCTTTCCTGTTCGTCTTAAAAATTTTCTCTTAGGGTTCCAATGCCGTCGTCGCTATGATCCCTGAAGGTCATCTGACCACCCACCACCTCCTCCTTATTTCACAGCCTCACCCTTTTCATATCCCATCTTTTGATTTTGGCTTTTCTCTCTCCAAGGGTTTTTGCCGCCACCAACCACTACGGGCTTCTCTCTTTCCGACCCTCTATTCTCACTAGATTTTTCCTTATCTCGTTCCTCATTCTGACACCACAGTCACAGCCCAGATCAGCCACTATTCACGATGCTCACCGCTGCCCTCCTTCGTTGTGCTCCTCCCCTTCGGACACCGCTATAGTAAGCCCTTCTACCTCTCGCCTTGCCATTTTTTTTCTGGCTTGAAATCAAATCTGAGTTTGAAATATGTTATTCTGTGCAGTGCATGTGCAAGCACACAAGCACTGATTTTTAGGAACAACCACGATTGGCAACATAGGACTCAGCACGCTGCGATCATCCATAAATTTTACCTTCGCAATAGTAAGTGGTCCTCGAGCTAAACTTTAAAATGCTCATTGTTGGAAGATTTGTGAATATCTGTTGTGCAGTCTTGTTGGGAAATGTAGAGCCGAGGTCGTGGTTGTGAAGCATTGGGAACAAATTGTAGTTAGAACATTTTATGAATTAGTGGGAACGAATGTAGTTGAGAAATTGCAAAATTGTGAATCTATGAAATTGTGTTATTTTGATTTAATTAATAATTATTGTCATGCCATGTCCATAGGGGAGACCATGTCATGCACCATGGTCTCCCCTATGGACTATCCGCACACTCTAGCTCCTTTCGTCACACTCTGGCTCCCTTCGTCACACTACGGGTAGCTAAAAAATCACTCTTTAATTGTGTTTATGCTCAAGTATAGAAAATTGGTGGTTTTGGTGTCAAAAAGATTATTCTTTGGGTGCGTGTGTATCACAACCCCAAACCAAAATAGGGCATTATCTTAGTGAAGCTCATCTGGTTACTTGGGAGTGTGTAAAACTGAGTGATATCTTTTGGGTTGTCGCCGAGCGACAAAAGGCTCGGGCGAGATGTTAAGGCTATCGGGTTGACTCCATTGCCTTTCTGCTGGCAGAGGCTAGAGGATGTATGGTCACGTATGCGTCAGGCGCGGAGTTGGGCATTGTTCGTTACAAAGTCACATGCACGGTCATTTCTCGTACTGTAACGAAGGGAGTCAGAGTGTGCAAATGGTCCTTAGGGGAGACAATGGTGCATACCTTAATCAAATGGTTATTTTTAGTAATAAAAACGTGATTTTCGAGTGCATAGTGTTTGGTGTGAAATTGGGAAATGTACTTGTGACTGTGTAAATTTGTAAACGTTATAATTCTTTGAATTTTCCATTTGTGCATGACTTCATATTTTTCTCACATACTTGTATTTTGGGTGCTAGTTTTGGTTTCACTTATTGAGATTTTGTAAAAATCTCACTGTGGTGTCTCCACCTACGGTTTCGCAAAATTGTAGACTGTGATGCAGAGAATGGTTATAAGCTTGGAGGTTCAGCTTCGCGCGAGAAGTGAAGACTTGGGGGCCCTTTTTCCCCTTTGTTAAGTGTTGATTAGTTGGTTTAATTTTAAATTGGATGACTATATTATTTAAATGCCAGAGTTTGGAAAACCTGTGGCTTATGGATATTTGTTTGGTGATGTAGTTTTAAATTTTTGGTACTGTTAGATTATGACTTTCCTTTATTTTTCTGTTGCAAATTAACTGCACACTATTTGTGATGCCCCTAACCTTCATTGGGGATGTAACAGATACTTAGAGTGATGGAAAATGCAACACAAGGTTATATATCCATATACATGACAGTTAATATGCAATGCATCCTACAAATGCAACTAACAATTTGCAATAATCGCAGCGAAAAGTAAGCGTGAAAATGAACTTATGCCAAAATAACTAAAACCATCCCAATAATATTGATTAAACCATAAGCTCAAATCATCAGGTAGCTTAATCTTAGTACAAAATACCAAGTTTCTAAAACAAATCTAAACCAGCTAATTTATGCACTCTATGGAATGAAGGGTCAGGTCTAGAAATATCAAAATAAGATCAAATCTCCTGTCGATGTCCAGTTCCTCCTCAATCCTCTTGATCCACTGGTCCATTGAGTCCATCTGCATCTACAATTTCTTTCATTTTGAATGAAATGATAGTAGGTCTACAAAGGATGAGATTTACTTGAAATCTCAATAAGTTAGACAACTAACGTACACAAAGATAGACTATGTATGAAGAATGATAAACATGAAATGCATGCAATGCAGAAAAACTGTATTCGTCTCTCATTCAGATTTCTCAAGAAAAAATGATTTTGATGCACATTTTCTTATAGAGAACATAATTTCACTTCCGTCATAAAAAACTTATTCTTTCATCACATAAAATCATAGAACTAACAAAATATATGATATCATCACAGTTCTCCATATGCAGTGTGAGTACCAGTCAGTGATCGTAGTACAACTCATGTTAAAACTATGTTTTCTGCAGACTTATTCTTAGTGCATTGGTATTTGGTAATATAACATAAAATTGTAAAAATCATAATATATACACCCACCAGCATTATGTGTCGTAACGTATGACTTCACTCCAGCGTTATTTAAAGAGAAACCATTCGAAGCCTTTTGACTATGCTTCATCAACCCGGAGGTTACCACTCTATATTTAATCACTATAGAATGGACATAAGAGTTCCACTAGGATACTTCTCCATCCTAGTCTTTAGGGTTGTGATAAAATAAGTTTTCATGCAATACTTTTAAAAGATAATTTTCATGATATGCATGTATTTGACACATTTCAAAAATGATAGTTGTATGCAAAAAGAAAAAAATGGAACATAAGTTATGACATTTCATGCTCAAAATGACAGTTATAAAATGAATGTGATATTTATTAATAAATCATAAATAATCATCAAAGTATAAGTTAGACAACAACTTACAGACTGTTGAATTTGGAAGTGAGGTCGTGGTTGTGATAAAGATTGTACTAAGTTAGAATCTATACTAGCTCAAGGAAAAATTAAATTTTCGAGATAAAGGAAAAATTACGAAAATACCCCTAAACTTCCAAATATTGCTACTAATGCAAATGCCCTCCAATCTCAACCAAAATTCATGGTCCTCATATCTTGCACATTCTAAGACTGTCTATGCCTTAGAAATTAAAGTGATCTTAGCCTTTTCATCCTCAATTCGTGGCATGCTCTCTAGTTGATGCCTATATGAAATTTTTTACTATTGATCTTCATGAATGCATGAATGACAAATCCTTCCAATAAAATATGATCACTATAAATCCTCAATGATGAAATAAAAGCTTAACTTTGAGCAAGTTCATCCCAATACTTAATCATGCCTAATAAAATCCTTAAATTCTAACTAAACCTCAAGTAATGCACGATATGACCTTTCTATCAATGACATGCTAGAATTAAATCATGTATTCTTCTTATCCCAATCAGAAGATTTTCTAAATGCTCATATTTCAAGCCTAAATAAAATAAGTAAATTTCCTCAAATGAAGCATGATTAAAAGTCAAACCATACATGCTTTGATGATAAACACAAGATAGAGATTAAAACCTATTATGGCATGTTTCTAACCTCAAACTAAACCTTTAAAAATTATTCTGACATACTTGAATCATAGCATGAATTATCAAGGCATGCCATATCTAGTATTTTCACCAGATATGGGTGGAGTGAAGTTTATGTAGGCTCCAAGGGGTGTGGGTGGCATTGGCAAGGTGGCCTCCCATTGGGGGGTTTGGGTGGTGGTGATGATGTCGCCTAGCCTAGATCCTCCTTGCGTGGTTGGCTCACTTGGTGATCATTGCACCTTAGAGTAGGCTGAAATGGCTATGGGGAGAGGGGCTTGCCGTGTGGTTGTGGTGAAATGGTGGTGCAATTAATGCAAAGGCTTAAGGGTTAGTGGTGCCATCGAGTATGGAAAATCACAAGGCAAAACTTTTTGTCTTATTCATTTGGACTACCTTCTTGGCATTTGTGGCTAGTTTAAAGCATACTTGAGTATCCTCTTTAGGTGGTAGACAGTGGGGATTGGGTGGTGAAGTGGTGATCAAATAAAATCAAATAAATGAGAAATTTTCATGGATGGTTGCCGAAAATTCAAGGGCATTTTCAGATTGGACAAAAATTTTGGGGTTTTACCTAGGATTTTCGAAAATCAAGCTTGGTAGGAAATTTCATGAATAAATTAAAGGGCCAATGACTGAAATGTCCTTGATAAAAATGGTATAAAAAATATTCGAGCTAGAGGCACATTAGTCCGTTGCACACAAAAGTACACGTGGGTGCCGATTGGTATGGTTTTAAGGTTTGACATGTCATTGCCCTAAATGACATATGTAAGGGTTTATCTAAAATTCTAATATGATCTAAGAGTAGTGGAAATGGATGACCAAACAAGGAAATTTTAGAACAAAAGGATGAGAAATGATAAAAATAAAAATCAAGCTTAAAACATGGTTTCAAGATCACTAATCATATGGTGATCGATCAATGCTCTTAACCAAGATTCTGAACTTAATTTAATTCTTTCTAAAGCTTTTAGGGTCATGGACTACTCTAATGAGCTAGTCTTCTAAATTAATCTATAGGGATAAATAGGCAGGATGTTACATCCTCCCCCCTTAAAACAAGATTTCGTCCTTGAACTCGGAGTCCTAGCAATCAAGACATACAACAAACACAAAGTCAAGCATGACTCACCAACTGTACTATGATGTTGGGCTCGATGGGGGTCTGTCAGGATCCTCATCAGAAACCTCGTCCTGTGAATGATAGTAATACTCATCGTCATCAGGATCATAAAAAGCATTAACATGCTCCTCATGAAATCTCCACTACCTAATCTTGTCACTCTCCAGCCAAGGATCTCCCTCCTCACGGAATCATGAGCAACTCAGTGAAGAGTCAAAAAGGTCTGACGAGTCGAGAGGTGGGGAGTCAAGACTAGGCAACTCCTACTCAGCCTAGCGCTGCTCAGCAGCTCAGCTTGACTATGGCTAATCAAGTATAGCCGGAGAGGTAATCCTAATATGTCATCTAAACCAAGACACTGTAGACTCATCCATCCACTTAATGGGATCAAGGGGCTGACGCTCCTTGTGCAGTCGTGGTCAAGGATGTAAGTCCTATGGTACTCCAATCTCTCCAGAGTCTCCCTCATATGCTCAAGCCATCTACGTCTCCTCTTAGCTATAAGTCTCCGAAGTCGACTGGGGGTCAAATATCCTCATTGTGCAACTCTGTTAGTTTCGGCCATGGCGTAACTGTAAATGATGAAAGAAGTTGCGGGTCATAAGATAGAAATGGAATGTATGCCATGCGTGCATGAATGGATGCAATGCCTTGATGATGTCATGCAAGTTCACAAGCCAAACAAATAAGGGTATTTGTTTCTCATATCGACTTCCTTCTCCCAAGTTGCTTCTTCGACATCGTGATTTCGCCACAGAACCTTAACTAGAGGAATTTTCTAATTCCGGAGTTTCTTATCCCTCCAATTTGTGATTTGAACAAGAATTTCTTCATAAGTTAGGTCGGGTTGGAGCAAAATATCCCTCGTATCTACAATTGTTGGTGTCTGTTTCTCAAAGCTCTTCTTGAGGGAACATACGTGGAAGATGTTGTGAATTCCCTAAAATTCAGTGGGAAGATCCAGTCCATAAGCAGCAGCTTCTACTTTTTTTAGTATCTCATAGGGTCTTACGTATCTTGCTTCCCCTTCTTCTCAAACCGAAATACTCCTTTCATGGGCGATACTTTAAGATAAACCTAATCGCCAACTCCAAACTCAAGGTTCCTTCCTCAACATTTAGTAAAGCTCTTTTGCTTATCTTAGGCAGCCTTCATCATTTCCTTTGTCAACTAGATTTGATCCTCCATTTCCTGAAAAATTTCAATACCAAGAATTTTTCCTTCTCATACTTCATCCTAGTACAAAGGAGATATGCATTTCCTTCCGTATAAAGCTTCATAAGGTACCATCTGGATGGTAGCCTGAAAACTATTATTGTATGCAAACTCCATGACTGGCAAGAGCTTTTTCCAATTGCCCTTTTCTAGTAATACACATGCCGTTAACATGTCTTACAATGTTTGAATTGTCCTCTCCGTTTTCCCATCAGTCTGAGGGGTGATAGGCACTACTAAATTTCAACTTGGTGCGTAAAGCGTCCTGAAGGGCTTACCAGAAACGAGAGGTGAAACACGTATCCTTACCAAATACAATCATTTTCAGAACTCCATGTAGTCGCACTATTTCTGATATAGAAAATCGAGTTAGTCGCTCTAACATGCCGGAATTCTTTACTGGTAGAAAATGAGTACTCTTAGTTAGGCGATCAACTGTAACCCAAATAGAATTATTTTTTGCTGAGGACCTTAGAAATCTGACTACAAAGTCCATAGATATATCCTCTCATTTCCATTCTGGGATTGGGAGTGGCTGCAATTCTCCAACGGGTCGTTGATGCTCAGTCTTAACTATTCTACAAACAGCGCATCTATCAAAATACTCCACTACATCTTTCTTTAAGCCTTCCCACCAAAAGTGTTTTTTTTAAATCCCGATACATCATTGTGCTTCCTAGATGAGCCGTGTATGGGGTTTGATGTGCTTCCCTTAGTATTTTATCCTTGATCTTTGGATCTGCTGGAATTACCTTCCAGTTTTGGTAATACAGCAACCCATCATCCCTAAAGGTGAATCCTTTTGGCCCTTCCTTCCTTTCTACTTTCTACCTAACTTCTGCCTATTTGGGATCTTTCATTTGCCGCTTTTTTACTTCTTCCCACATAACAGGTACAATCTCTTGTACTGTGGCGAGAGATGCGTCTGGATGAAGATCCTTAATCGGTAAGTTCCTCAAGTTGTGCAGAAGTGATCCTTCTTCCAAATCGATATCGTCATTCCTCAACTTTTGACTTAACGCATCGACTACTATGTTAGCCTTACCAAGGTGATACTTGATTTCACACCGGTAGTCGCTAATCGTTTCTAACCACATTCTCTGCCTCATATTTAAATTCTGCTGACTAAACAAGTATTTGAGGCTCTTGTAATCCATGTAGATCTCACAGGTTGCACCATACAAGTAGTGCCTCCAAATCTTTAAGAGTGGCACTATAGCCAACGAAAAATTGTCTCAAAGGATGTCCCGAATAGTGCATTTCACTTTTTCATTTTTCTTTTCTTTTCTTTCATGTATTTTTTTAATCATCATAAACATTTTCAAAAAAAAAATACAACATCATTAAAAAACATTTCCTTCATAATTAAGTCAAAATATAAAAATATAAAAATATAAAAACCTTTCGGGAGAAATGTTCAGGACTCATTTTCGGGATCCCAAGCATTTCTCAATCTTTAAAGCAAAAACTACGGTGGCTAGCTCCAAGTCATGAGTGGGGTAATTTTGTTCGCGATTCTTCAGTTGTCGTGAGGTGTAGGCAACAACTCACTCATCTTGCATAAGTAAGCATCCAAGTCCTAATTTGAATGCATCGCTAAATACAACGTAAGGCCTATGGGGTTCAGGAAGAGCTAATATTGGCGCGGTTGTGAGTCTTTCCTTAAGTTCCAAGAAACTCCACTCACACTTCTCTATCCAAATGTACTTAGTGATTTTCTTTGTTAGGGTAGTAAGGGGTCCTGATAGCTTGAAGAATCCCTTTATGAAACATCGATAGGAGCCTGCTAATCTTAGGAAACTTTGGATCTCATGCACACTAGTCGGAAGCTTCCAACCTACCACAACTTTGACCTTGCAAAGGTCAACTGATACTCCTTGACTTGAGATTATGTGACCTAAAAATTTCACCCCCTTAAGCCAACATTCACACTTACTAACTTTGGCGTACAACCTATGTTCTTTTAGCATTTCCAAAGCCAAACAGAGATGTGTATGTGCTCTCCTTCGCTCCTAGAGTAGATTAGTATGTTGTCAATGAATACGGCTGCAAAGCTATCTAGATAGGGTCTGAACACTCAGTTCATCGTATACATAAATGCAGCAGGGGCAATAGTTAGACCAAAGGGCATGACCAAAAATTCGTAGTGCCCATATCTAGTTCGAAACGCTGTTTTAGGAATATCATGTTACCTAATCTTGAGCTGATAATACCCAGACCTTTAGTCTATCTTTGAGAACACTGATGCTCCTTGTAATTAGTCTAATAGATCATTGATATGTGGTAATGGATACTTGTTCTTAGGGGGTAAAAATTAATTGGAAAACTGGAAAATCGGTTTGGATTGGCCCAAACCGGTGGAATCGGTCCGGTTTTGGATAGGTCCGGTTCGGGACCTGTTCCTTTAGTTCCAAAACTGGTCGAAACTGGTATGGTTCCAGTTCTACACTTTTTAGGACCGGACCGGACCGGTTCACTATATTATATATTTTAAATTAATTTTTTTAATATTATATATAATTTTTATAAATAATATATATAACAATATAAATTATAATTTTATATAATATAATGTTATTATAATTTATAACATAAAATTTTAATGTTAAACATGAAAATTTATTTGATCATATGCTTTAAACATAAAATATATATATTAATAACCTAATAAATTCTCAACATATTCATTTTCATAAATACATAATACATTAGTATATTAATTGCGTTTCGCTTTAATTAATTAGTATACATTAGTATACTAATGTATATTAATTCTATTTTATGTCCTAATACTAATACTAATAATATTAGTAATCTACTTTAAGTCTATATATAAAGAACTATATAAATCATTATAGTATTAGTAGTTATACTAATACTATATCACTATATGATACTATAGTGATATAGTTATATTGATAGTTATACTAATACTATTATATAGTTATACTAAATTAAAATCACTATAACAAATACTAATAAATAGTTATACTAATCGGTAATCACTATAACTTTAACTAATATTTATACTAATACTAATATTGTTATACTAAATCACTATAATATCACTATGACCATATATTATTATATAGTATTAATATCACTATTAGTATAGTATATAGTATTAATAATTTAGTACCAATGTATTATTATATAATATATAATATATATTCCATAATTTATAACATATGGTATTAGTATCACTATATCATTATAATATATATATATATATATATAATATATGTAGACGTAACACTACAATAATATAATATATAGTATTAGTATATATTAATATATTATAAGAGTTATAGCATAATATATGTATAATAGTATAGTTAACTTAATATGTTAGTATTAATATAATTATTATTATAGTATATAGTATTACTATTACTATTAGTATTGGTATAGTCTATAGTTATTTAATATTATATAGTTATTTAATAGTGATATATTTATATTGATAGTTATACTAATACTATTATATAGTTATACTAAATTAAAATCACTATAACTTTAACTAATATTTATACTAATACTAATATATAGTTATACTAATAATAATATTATTATATAGTCATACTAATCTCTGATTCACTACAATTAAATCACTATAACTATATATAATATTAATATCACTATTAGTATAGTATACAGTATTAGTAATAATTTAGTATCAATGTATTATTATGACCAAAGGCGTGTCCCAGATATAAAATAATAAGGTATTAGTAGAATATAATGTATTATTAAGAATTAAAGGCGGTAAGACCGGCCATATGCATGATAGCAAAGTAGGCAGGCGGTATAACCGACCATATGCATGAGGAAAATTAAAGAAAAGAGATATGAAATAAACTTCTTCATTAAAAATATAATACTTACAAGGAGATTAATTCTCAAAGGAGTTGGGAGCTGAAGAGATGAGGGAATGATGATTGAAGATTTACAAAGAGAGGAGGACAGGACTTGGACTGGAGAGGTTTGGGCGAGAGAGGAAGGGATATCAGATTAGAATTCTGAATGCCCTTCTTGCCTCGTGAACCCCCCTTATATAGACACTAAAACAGTAACTTTAATAATACATGAATAGTACCGGCCGTTATAATAACAGTATTAGCCGATGCTAAAGACAAACACAGTACCGGCCGACATTAAAGACAAGAACAGTGTCAGCCGACGCTAAAAACAAACATAGTACATAACACGTAATCTAGTACAGAATTATTTGTCGCTTTGCTGGGCAATAATCTGTCGCGAATAACTTTTTAGAGGGATAATATCTGCATGTCATGCTGGCTAGTCAGATAATAATTTTTTTGTAGTCACAAATTCTGAGGATCATAATTTGCTAATTCCAGTTCAAACGGGTCTTGAGAATCTATCAGTTGTACCGGATGGTAAGGTGAATAATTTTGAGAAGGAGATGCAGCTTGGTTGCCTTGAAATTGAGAGGCCTGTTGAGAAGGAGAGGCCTGATGGGCTGGTGATAATGCGGGTTGCTGTGGTGGAGTTAATCTGGGTTGTGCTTCTTCTTCATCGTCACTGTTTGATATTTGTGACATTACTTCAGCTAATTTTTTCAAATCCTTTTTGTTTGTAATGGATGCCAATTGTGCTTGGAATCTGCTTCGCTGGACTAGGACTTTCGGAGCTTTGGTAACTTTTGAAAACATCTTCAGTACATGATCATAATTGTATTTTTCCCACCATTTGATGGAAACTTGACGGGCTAGGAACATAATGGTTTTGAGAGAGGGATGAGGTTTGATAACGTATTCCCATTTCATAATCCAATTTAATTTTGTTTTGAGAAAGAAGAGCAAGAGGGGTGAGCAATGGTTTAATGCTGGTGGGCTGTCATTCTGTGAGATGAAATTTTGGAGACTTTCCTGAAGGGGAAGAGGAAGGAGAAGAGGTTCAGGTCCATAATATTCCCACTATAGTGAGAACCATTTCGGGAGTGTTTTAATTTCCTGTAGTTTATCAAAATGAAGGAACCATGAATGACGCAAATTTTTGTTTTGTTTTAAAAACATTTTTGTCCATACTTGCTGGTAATCGTAATAATCATAATAAGGAGGATCATAGGGATGAGAGAATTTTCTTGTCAAGTAGGGATTTTTTCCCCATTGTTCCAGGGTGAGAACTTGCTTAATAGTGACTTTATGAAAGGCAATAATTGGAGACGCTGGTGGAGAAGGTTGAGTTTGAAGGGAACAAGGAATTTCTGAGAGAATAATTGAGTCAGTATCTACTAATATAAATTCATAAAAATGCTGGGTTTTCTTAATGTTTTGTGGAACATAATGCCAGTCAGGTAGGAGAAAGGCATCAAGTAATTTCTGAGGGTCAGACAGACGTTGTATTTCAGATTCAATAGGAAAGACCGGATGCCAATGAGATTTGATAATAATAGGAGATGAAGAAGGTTGAGATAATAATGGAGGATTAATAATTTGGGAAGGAGAATGAGGAGAAACAGCTTTGGAATAGGTTGGTAATTTTGGAGAGGCTAATGGTGAAAATGGATTGTAAGAGGGTCTAATATTTTGTGGTAATGATCCCAATACCGTATAAGGTCTTGGAGTTGCAGAAGGACAAGGTGAAGGATAGGGAGGATATGGCGGCCGTGCATATGAAGATTTGGACTTTATTTTGGACTTTGAAGATGACATGATTTTCCCTATAAGAATTCTCGGGATAGAAAATCAGGAAGAGAATTAGATTCTCCTTTAATATGCTCAATATCAAAATCAAAAATACTTAATATAGCTTGCCATCTGGCAAATATTTGTTTGGCAGCCAGGTTTTTCACATCTTTAATTAAAACTTCCTTGGCTGATTTGCAATCTATTCTAAGCAAAAACTTTTGATTCAACAAATCATCTTGAAATTTAGAAATACATAATACAATAGCTAAAATTTCTTTTTTAATAGTACTATAATTCTTTTGAGTAGGATTCCAACATCCTGAATGGAATCGAACTATTTGTTCCGAGTTGGATGATAATTTTTGTTTCATAATTCCTCCATAACCTATATCAGAGGCATCTGTTTCAACAATTTTAAAAGTATGAGGAGATGGAAGCCCTAAGCATGGTAATTTCTTAATATGAGCTTTAATCTGTTTTATAATACTAGTATGTTTTTCTGTCCAAGGAGGTGGATCCTTTTTTAATCTTTTAAATAATGGTTTGCATAATGGTCTGAGAGATTGGTAAAAATCTGCAACATAGTTGAGACTTCCTAGAAATCTCTGTAATTGATTTTTATCTTTTATTTCATCTGGAAATTTATCAGCAAATTCTATTGCTCTACTAATTGGTGTAATAGTTCCTTGATAAATTTCATGTCCAAGGAATCTAATTTTCTCTTGGAATAGTTTTATTTTTTATGAGGAGACAACTAATCCATTTTGTTTGATAACTTGAACAAAGATATTTAAATGTTTCCAATGTTGTTCAATAGATGAAGAAAATATTAATACATCATCTATATATACTATTGAAAAATAAGTGAATGGAGTAAAGATTTCGTTCATAATATTTTGAAATTCACTAGGGGCGTTTTTTAATCCAAATGGCATAACATTCCATTCAAAATGTCCAAAGGGGACTGTGAAAGCTGTTTTATACCGATCTTTTTCAGCGATTTGGATTTGCCAAAACTCACTTTTCATGTCGAATTTTGAAAATATTGTAGCATTATATAATCGGGATAATAAATCTTTTTTATTAGGAATTGGGTATCTAATCCATTGTAATACCTTATTTAAAGGTTTATAATTTATTACTAAACGAGGAACTCCTCTTTCTAATTCTGCCTGTTTTTGGACATAAAAGGCAGCACAACTCCATGGTGATTTACTTTTCCTTATTAATCCTTTTGTTTTTAAATCATTAATTTCTTTTTTACAATATTCTAGTAATTCGTTATTCATTTGGATAGGTCTAGCCTTAGTTGGAATGTTTTTCTCAGAAAATTCTTTTTCATAGGGTAATTCAACTATGTGTTGTTTTCTATTCCAGAAGGCATTGGGTAGGTTAGCACATATTTCATTTTCAATTGTAATTTTGAAATTATCAATTTTTTGGGTTAATAATGGGTCTTTTAACTGTTCTCGAATTCTTTTATATTTTAATTCTTGTTTTAAGAAGTTTATTTGGTTTTCCTTTCTTCTAATTTTATTTTTTGTTAAGAAATTAATTTCTCTGGTTAATGAAATTTTCTTTAAAGAGTTAATTTCTTTTGGTACTGGGGGGAATATGAACTTAAATTGTATTTCTTGTCCAAGTATTTTAGTAGAGATTCCTTCTTCTGTTACAGAGAAAGGGTAAAGTAGTGCAAGAAAGGGATTTCCTAAGATTACTTTGGTATTAATATTTTTTACTAAGATGAATGTTGTTTTAAAGCAAAGTCCATTATTACATATATGTGCATTGGATAATTTATAATTTATATTTAATTTTGTTCCATTGGCTTGAGATAATGTTTCTCTTGTTTTTTCAAAATATTTAGAAGGTATTAATCCCTCTTGTATATAATTTAAGTCTGCTCCTGTATCTAATAGAGCAATTGTAGTAAAAGAGAATTCTTGATTAATTGAAACTGTTACTTCAACATACCATTTTTGAAAATTTATCTTATTAAGAATATTAATGAAATTGTCCGTTTCATCTAATGTTGAACATTCTCCTTATTCAATATTATGTTTTTCTTCATGGAAGTTTTTCCCATTTTTCTCTATTTTTAATAATATAATTTCTTGTAATAGTTGTTCGTTTGAAACTTCTAATTTAAGATTGGATGTTTTTAATTTCTAATTTCCTGTTTTATCTCATTGATTTCTTGTTGTATATCTTGAATCGTAATTTTCTGTTTGTCAGTTTTAAATCTACTTATTATTTCTGAAAAATTGTAAGGTGTTGAGAATGAAGTTATTGCAGTATTTTGATTATTAAATGTATCTTTTAATTTTTCTAAATAATCTTTTCTTTCTTGAGGGTTGTTGATTTTATCTATTAATTCTAATATAATGTCTTCTTGTTTTGAAAGTACATTAATGGTTTTGTTACAAATACAATTATCCTTACTTAGACAATTACAGATATGTACTTCATCTTCTTCTAATTCACTATCGGAAGATTGTTCTGAAAAGCTTGATTCTTTTAATTGATAAATTTCTTCTTCTTCTGAAGAACTAACCTCATCTTCACTTGATTTTATTATAAAAATGTCTATTAATTTATCTTTTAATGTTTCGGGTATATCTAATTCATTAATTTGTTGTTTAACTTTACAGTTTGATTTGTAATGTCCTATTTTTCCGCATTTATAACAAACAATCTGCTTTTTCTTTTTATTAGTCTTTTTAGGATTTTTTAGTGGCTTATTATATATTTTTTTTCTTTTGTCTTTTTATAAGGTTTTCTGTATTTTCATTTTTTATTGGAATAATTGTTATAAACTCTTTTTCCCTTTTTGTGTCTTCTTGAGGGGGCTAATAAAGGAGTGTAACCAAATTGTTCACAAAAAGTACCTAATTCTTTTCTAGCAAACTTCTTTTCTTTCTCCATTTGCTTTTTTAATCTTAAATCATTGCACATAGTTAATCCAGTTCTATTAATCTTACTTATTATATCACCATATGTAAGATTATGAAAATCAATAGTACCGTCTGATCTTAATAATGATTCTCGTACCTTTTGGGCGAAGTAATATGGAAGTCCGACTATGAACTTTTCCTTCCAGTATGGCTGTTGACAATCATTTCTGATCATAACTTTAGTTAGAAATACATCTTTATACCAACGGAAATCAGATAATTGAGGGCATTTAAGATTAATCAATAAATCACTAGTTCTTTCTTTAAATTGAACGGGATCACCTACAAAGTGTTTAGTTAATGCATATATTAATGTATTGACAGCATCTTCTAGGGGTAAATCATTTTCCGTTTTAATTATTTGCATATTTTCATCATATTTATAGGCTGTTAATATACGTGACCTTTCATCATATGAAAGATAATGATCCCACCAACCCTTTAGTTGGCCAGTAAATCCTGTAACAATAATGTGTGCTACCTGATGATCAGTTTTTCTGTTACTTTTATAGACGTTGGCTACCATAATCATTTCTTGAAAATGATTTAGTATTTCGTATTCAGATAATCCGTCTATATTCCATTCGTATAATACATCTGGTGCGAAGGCTGATCTTACTATATGTTCTCTTTCCTCGAATTGCATATCCGGTGGAGTAGGTCTCGGATATCAATTACGAGTAATAGAGACATGATGTTTTGAATCTCTAGCCGAAAAGTTATTAACATGATCTCCTCTAATCTTATCTGTAAATCTAGATTTTTAAATTGGTTTTCAATATTACTAATTTCAGAGTCAGATATTACGGGTGAGTCTATTTTGCTTAATACATTAATATGCGGTTGTTTTGAGGTGGTGGCAGTGTTGCTAATAGTTAATTTTTCTAATTTACTAGATATCTGTTCCAATAAATCATTTTTGTTTTTGGAAAATATTGATTTTAAATGGGATGGAATTTCGTGGGGAACAAATAAGGGAGTTTCTTCTATTTCTTTAATAGTGGGTTTTATAGGAAATATTTGGGTTTCAATCCTTTCTAATTGCTTACCCATGATTTTTAAATATAAATTAGTATAATTGTTTTGTTGTATTATATTATCAAGGTTTTTTTTTCAGTATTTGCAATATTATGTTTTTTTATTGGTGTAGCCAGAATTTGAGTATTCCTTTGATTGTACTTGATGGCTTCAAAAGGGGGATATTCTTCATAAATAATTTGGTTATTTTCTCCTTTAATCCATTGATTAGTAGTCCTGTTTATGGTAGATAATTGGTTTGATTTATATATCTCAAACCATGTAAAGAAAGGAATATTGATCTGTATTTTCTCTAAATCTTCGTAATATCTTTCTTGAATATAATCTCTTTCTATTTTTGTAAAGGTTGAGAAAAATATTATTCTTTTGTGACTATTTTCTTTTTTCATATAATCTTGTTTGAGATATTCTTTGTTAATTTTAAATTCTTCTTTATTCAGGGTATATATTTGGGCATCATCTCCAACTACTTGAGAATACGTTGGAGAAGAGGGTTCTTTTTCAGGATTTTGGGAGGTAGGTGCTCTATCAGGATTCCTAATAGCATATACTGGTGTATCAATAATGTTTCCAGGAATGATCCCTCGAATCTGGGTGTCAAGATTTTGGGATCTAGTATCAAAAGATCTGGTGTCAAAATTTTGAGATTTATTTCTAGAAATTGATGTAAGAATAGATCTGGGTGTATGATAACTGGAAGGTGCTGGAGAGGAATAATGTGAGAAAGATCTTCTGAAAGGCTGAAATGCTAATTGAACCGTCCTATCCGTTTTTTGATCTATATATTCGAGATTATCTTTAGAATTATTTTCTATTTTGGGTGTTGGAGTGATATTTTCTAATTGCCATTCATTAGGAAGTGTGACTTGATTCCAATTGATTTGTTTAGGAATTTGTATACTAGAATTTTGTGTGCTAGATTGTAATAATAATGTATATCCTTTAGGGCTAGTAATTAAAGCTTGTGGTTCTAATGTTGTTTTCATTAATTTATAATGAATCCTGTAAACTACTGTTAAAGCATGTGACCCTTTCATCATTTGATAGCCATTTGTTTTAATATTTAGTATTAAGGCGTGTAAAATGTTACCATCAAATAATGATAAAGAATAATTGGGATAACAGTTAAAATAGACCGGTCCTTGGAACAAGCTGGATTCTACCATTTCAAGTAATGAATCATGAAAGTTATAATGTCTTCCGTCTCTTAGACAAAGCAATACTGAGGTATTTAAGCCGTTTCGAGTGAGTGGCTTTATAGCTACTTGTACTAATCCAATATGAATAAAAGAATAATTTTGCTTTTTGTGTTGATCAATAGCCTTTTTTGTTAAGAGATGTAATGATTCATAGTCATTATTTAAACTAATAGTTTTCTCTACTGTTTTAATTGTGTAATTTGTAAGGAATGAAAATTTAGAAGAAAAAGTTGAGATTTTATATATTTGATTGTTTGGAACATCGGGAATTGTCCAATCTTGTAGATTTCTTTCTATATCTAATATACTATAGTCTTCTTGATTAATATTATCAGATTCTATAGGGATGCTAGTGGTAGATTCATTAGGTTTGAATAAAGAATTCATTGATTCAGATTTTCAACAAAAATTTCCTATTTCCAAAGAGAAATAAGTAGATTAAGAACTTGAGGGAACACCACCGGGACCACCCTGAGAGCCCTCTGGCTTAAATGGGCTGACCATCGGTTTTTCTTGGCTTACCAACACAAGCTTCCCAATATACATTTTTCTCTCTAGTTATGGGTTATCTTTGTAAAAATTATATCAATGATTCTTTTACTCTTTTTTTTTTTTTTTATAAAGCAAGTATTTTTAGATGGTTTCTTATGGCATTAATTTCTTTCTAAGGAAAGTGCAGTCAGCTTCATAGTATTCTATTGCAGACTGCCTACTTTGATATACATGGTATTTAGTCATCATTAATGTATAATTTTGCCTCATTAATTGTTGTTGTCTTTTAAGATCTTTTATATTATCCATCAAGATTTGTAGATTCATTCTTAAATTATATTCTGTACATTTTAACTCATACAAATCGCGAAATCCAGTACTATGAGCATAATAAAAATCCATCGTAAATATCAGGAAAATAAGATAGAAATATCAATAGCAATAAAATAAGCAATAAAATAAAATAGTAATAACAATACTATTACCAATGGCTCTGATACCAAAGGCGTGTCCCAGATATAAAATAATAAGGTATTAGTAGAATATAATGTAGAATATAGTATTAATATCACTATAACTACATATAGTATTAATATAACTATTAGTATCGTATATAGTATTACTATTATTATTAGTATTGGTATAGTCTATAGTTATTTAATATTATAATATATATTAATTTTGATAAATACATTTATATTAGATAATTTTTTTGTAAAATACCTAAGTTACGACTTGCAAGTGACAATTACAAATTGTAATTAGTTTATAGTTATTTAATATTATAATATATATATTAATTTTGATAAATACATTTCTATTAGATAAATTTTTGTAAAATACCTAATACAATTATTTATTAATCATATACAAAATGTAAAAACTAAAAAGTTTAATATATTGGCAATTTTCATAATACATTGACATACTCTAAATTAGTAATAAATTAGCAACTAACATCATAAATATTATTATAATTAATTATTATTTTTTAATGAGTTAATTAAATAATCTACATTAAATAGTTTAGTTAATTTTAATTTTACTAATTTAAATAATTTTTTTATTAATTTATGTGCCAAAAAGATAAAAGAATCACAAGCTAAAAAGAGGTCATCATTCAAGAATCAAGAAACGATGCCGTTTAGTATAAAATTGGACCTAAACGGCGCCGTTTAAGATCACTAGGGGCAAAATTGAAATTGAGTTGCATGAAATGGCATCTTTTCATGCAACTCAATGTTTTTTTTTTAAAAATAAACTGTCTATTGAAATGGCGCCGTTTGGATTCAATTTCAATCCAAACATTTTTCATCCCCCTCCCCTGAATCTCAAAAAACCCTAGCCCTCCGTCGCATCCCCCCCGCCCTCTAGCCCCTTCGTGACTCCATAGCATCCCCTTCCCACTCCAGCCCCTCCGTCGCAACCTCTCCCTTCTCTGAGTCTCCAGCCACTCCGTCGCAGGTTCGTAGCCCCTGCCCTGCCCATTCCGAATCTCCATCCCCTCCCCTAAAGTATGGTTTCGTCGTTGTTTTCCTTTGTTTTTCTGTTAAATATATATATATATATATTGTGTGATGAATCTAGTTTGTTTGGGTATGTGATTATGAATTTTTGGTAAATTATTATGAACTGGTTCTGTGATTATTATGAATTGGGGCTGTGTTTCTTAGTTTGTTTGTAAAAAAATCCAAGTCCATGGTGTTGATGCTCTGGTTTTGTATTGAAAGCCAATGGTGATGTGATTTAGAGCTGGTTTTTTTTGGGTATGTGATTATGAATTTTTGGTAGATTATTATGATTTGGGTCTGTGATTGTTATGAATTGGGACTGTGTTTTAGAGCTTGTTTGTGAAAAAATCCAAGTCCATGGTGTTGATGCTCTGGTTTTTGTATTGAAAGCCAATGGTGAAGTGATTTAGAGTTGGTTTTTGTTTGGGTCTATGATTATGAATTTTTGGTAGATTATTATGATTTGGATTTGTGATTGTTATGAATTGAGGCTGTGTTTTAGAGCTTGTTTGTGAAAAAATCCAAGTCCATGGTGTTATGCTCTGGTTTTGTATTAAAAGCCAATGGTGATGTGATTTAGAGTTGATTTTTGTTTGGGTCTATGATTATGAATTTTTGGTAGATTATTATGAATCGGGGCTGTGTTTTAGAGCAGGTTTGTGAAAAAATTCCAAGTCCATGGTGTTGATGCTCTGGTTTTGTGTTGAAAGACAATGGTGATGTAATTTAAAACTGGTTCTTGTTTGGTTTTTGTTTGTTAGAAACAGTAAACCGTGTAGTAACTTCGGTCTATTAGTTGATGGAAAATGTTAGTGGGCCAAAAACAATTTGGTACAGGGTCGAAAAACACAATGATCATCTACTTTGTTGAGTTTGACCATTTTATTAACCTGGAAATCAATTTTAATAGAGGCTATAAAGCTGATTTCGTTTGTCGCTATAACTTATAGCTGATTTTATTTTATAGATTAGAGGTTTTTGTTACTATTGATTTTTTCAATAACAGATTTTTTTTTATAAGTCAGATTTTTAATAAAACATATTTTTTTAAAACGGTTTTTTTTATAAACAGTTTTTTTTATGAAAAAATTGCATTTTATTAAAACTGAAAAACCGGACCGAACCATACTAGAACTGGTAAAACCGGAGGAACCAGTTTAGGAGGGTAATCAATGCGTAATCGGTTTCGAAAATGTAAAACCAATGCATACCAATTCGGTCCTAAATTTGTCTAAAATCGGATCGGACTGAACCAGTTACACCCCTACTTGTTCTTAACTGTTTCTTTGTTTAATTCTTTATAATCAATGCACATCCTTAAAGACCCATCCTTCTTCTTTACAAAGAGAACTAACGCACCAAGGTGACAAACTAGGCCGAATGAATCCCTTCTCCAGCAATTCTTCTATTTGCTCCTTCAGTTCTAAAGGGGTCATACGATAAGGTGCCTTATGAACAGGGGTAGTAGCAGATTCTAATTCTATCTCTATATCAGGGTGTAATCCAGGTAAATCGTCCGTGAAGACCTTTGGATATTCCTCAACTACAGGTATCCCTTGAATCTCTTTACTATTACTACTTTCTTCTAGTACGAAAGCTAAATAAACAGTGGCTCCATCGGCGATGCACTTTCTTGCTTACAAAGCCGAAATCAACAAGGGGGTAGCTTTCATTAACCTTCATGTATAACGGATTTTCCCATCTGCGGGTGATTCAAAGATGACCTTCTTATTTCTACAATCTATTCTAGCGAAATGCTTGGATAGCCAGTCCATTCCTAAGATAACGTCGAATCCTAATGAGTCGAAGACGATTAAGTCAGCTTCCATCAGTACTCCTCCTAAGTTCAACGGGTAGCTTCTCATTACGTGATTACAAGTGATCGAGCGTCCATCAGGAAATGACTCTATTATAGCTTGAGGTAACGTCTGGGTCGGCAGGTTACACGTGCGTAAAAATGCCGCGGGCACAAAAGACCTCGTAGCGCTGGAGTCAAACAAAACACAGATTGTATACTCGTATAGCACGACATTACCTAATGCGTAATAACTACCAACTACTTAGGAGTTATAACAAGTAAACTACTTACTAAATAGAGGTACTTAAGGAAAAATACCAGTGATGACTCTCGTTTTTTTATCACTAGGGATTTCCTCATTAATCGCTCCAGAGGTGATAGCATACACACGGGCTTAGGCAAGTGGCCTCTGATTGGGCCGGTTGCTAGGAGCGTTTCCACCTTGCGTGTTCTGAGGGAATTCACATATCTTATGCCTGGATTGATCGCATCTGTAATATACTCCTAATTCTACTCGACATTCTCCACCATGATTCCTTCAACATTTCTTAGAAGTGGCAAGTGGGGTCATCATAACGCATTTGCCTTTGTTGATACTTTGAATAATCCTTCTCTTAGCATTATTTCCTCCTGAAAAATAAGCCCTTTTTTTGTTCTAAGTTAATTTGAGCTACCGTGTTTGCTTCGGTTATCGCAGCCACGTTAACTAATTCTTGGAAATTATTGATACAAAATCTGGCCACGTAACTGCAAATTCGGGGTTGCAGTCCTCCTTAAAATTTCTCGGCCTGCATCTTCTCTATAGCAATCAAGTGGGAGCGAACCTTCCTAATTCCATAAATTTTGCGGCATATTGTTCGACAATGAGATTGTCTTGTACCAAAGTGGTAAACTCTTAGACTTGTGGGTCTTCATCGATTCAGAGAAGAACCGATTATCGAACTCCTCTTTGAGCTTATCCCAAGTCAAAGCAGTGATATGACACAATTCCCTTATCAATAGGCCTCTTGGTGTCCCATCAGATGCCAATTTCCCCTTAAAGCAGATGTCCTGCATATTGTAGTACTTTATGCTCTTTCGTGCAGCCGTTGATCTCGAAGGTCTTGTTGAGATCTAGTAGCCACTTGTTGGCTTTTAGGGGTCCCTTGACACACATAAAAATAATGTATCGGTAAATCAGGAATTTCTCATACGAACAACCTCGATTCTCCTGCCTCTTAACTTAAGGGTTCCGTCTCAAAATTAACTCTTATTGCTGCTTCAGGGTCTCCGTCATCTAACAAATTGCGTCTACCAAATCTCACCCTCCATCCAAACAATGATCCTGCTCATAATGAGTATTGGATCCTTCGAGCTTCCTTTCCCTTCTTTCACGTGCGATCCTATCAGGTATGTGCGTCAGATCCAATCTTTGCTTCATGATTCAAGCCTACCCGATCTAAAGATCAAAACCTATATTCTGGTATATACCTAAGGACACGTGGGTTTACCCAGAGATATAATTGCTATGATACCACCCTATGATGCCCCCAACCTCTACTTGGGATGTAATGGAAACTTAGAGCGTCAGAACATGCAACCCAATGTTACATACCCCTGTACATGACAGTTAATATGTAATGCATCCAAGAAATGCGACTAGCAATATGAAATAATTGTAGCAAAAAGGGTGAAAATGAACTTATGTCAAAATAACTAAAATCATCCCAATAATATTGATTAAACCATAAGTTCAAATTATCAGGTAACTTATTCTTAGTACAAAATACCAAGTTTTCAAAACAAGATCTAAAGCAACTGCTTCATGCGCTTTATGGCACGAAGGGTAGGCCTATAAATATCAAAATAAGATCAAGTCTCCTGTCGACGTCTGGTTCCTCCTTAATCCTCTTGATATACTGGTCCATTGGGTCCATCTTCATCTACAACTTCAATAATTTCGAATGATAGTGGGTCGATAAAGGATGAGATTTACTTAAAATTTCATTAAGTTAGACAACCAACGTACACAAAGACAGACTATGCATGAGAATGATAAACATGCAATGCAGAAAAATTGTATTTGTCTCCTATTCAGATTTCTCAAAAAAAAAAAAAAAGATTTTTGATGCGCATTTTCTTACAGCGAACACAATTTCACTTCTGTCGTTAAAAACTTAGTCTTTCATCACATAAAATTATAGAATTAACATAACGTATGGTATCATCACAGTTCTCCATATGCATTGTGAGTACCTGCCAGTGACCGTAGTACAACTCATGTTGAAACTACGTTGTCTGTAGTTCGTTCTCAATGCATTGGTAATATAACATAACATCGTAAAAATGATAACATGCTCATCCACCAACATTAGGAGTCGTAACGTATGACTTTGCTCCGGCATTTTTAAAAAAAAATTATTCGAAACCTGTTGACTGTTCTTTATTAACCTAGAGGTTACCACTCTATATTTAATCACTCCAGAGTGGACAAAGTAGTTCCACCAGGATACTTCCCCATCCTAGTCTTTGGGGTCGTGATAAAAATAATTTTTCATGCAATACTTTTAAAAAATGATTTTCATGTTATGCTTGTTTGTGACGCATTTTAAAAATGATAGTTGTATGAAAGAAAGACAAAAATGGAACATAAGTAATGACATTTCATGCACAAAATGACAGTTGTTAAATGAAAGCGACATTTATCAATAAATTATAAATAATCATCAAAGTATAAGTTAGAAGCCAATTTACAGACTGTTGAAGTTGGAAGTGAGGTTTTGGTTGTGATAAAGATTGTACTAAGCTAGAATCTATACTAGCTCAAGGAAAAAATAAAATTTTCGAGATAAAGGAGAAATTATGAAAATACCTCTAAACTTCTAAATATTGCTACTAATGCAAATGCCCTCCAATCTTAACCAAAATTCATAGTCCTCATATCTTGCACATTCTAAGACCGTCTATGCCTTAAAGATCAAAGTGATCTTAGCCTATTCATCCTCAATTCATGGCATGCTCTTGTCAAATCCCCTCATCCTCCTTACCTCTTGGCCTCACCCTTGTCAAATCCCCTCTTTTGATTTCAGCTTTTCTCTCTACAAGGGTTTTTTGCCACCACCAACCACCGTGGGCTTCTCTCTTTTCGACCCTTTATTCTCAACAGATTTTTTCATATCTCATTCCTCACTGTAACACCACAGCACAACCCATATCTACCACTGTTCACGATGAGCGTCGTTGCCCTCCTCCCTCGTGCTCCTACCTTTCGAACGCCGCTATAGTAAGCCATTCTACCTCTGGCCTTGCCATTTATTTTCTAGTTTGAGATCAAATTTGAGTTTGAAATCTGTTATTCTGTGTAGCGCACGTGAATGCACACATGCACTAATTTTTAGGAACAACCATAGAAACCTTCTACTGCATCAATTATGCCTAAAGACTAATCATCCTACCAAACACAATGGATACGAATGACTGGGATGCACCCAAATCAAATAAGTTAATAGCGTAATATTATGATACTCTAGCTCTTCCTCAAATAACCGAATAACTAGCCACTTACACTACGTTCCTAAATTATTAACTAATTACTAAAGTTGGGGTCTCGTACCTTTGATGACACTTGCTTCCTGAGTTTCTAGGGCATCCTCATCAACTTCTCGTACCTTTGTTCTCCCCATCCTCTGCCAAGGCTGTTTCATTGTACTAACATTGACTGAGGAAAATCCTTGGCGTAATGTCCCATCTGCCTACATCGGTAACATGAAAGTGGGCCTTGATGACACTCTCCCTCATGAGCTCTATAACAAAGACCGCACACTGGCATCCTTCCTCCTATACACACCATGAGAATAGTTGGCAAGAGTACTCTCGTTCTCAACACAAATTTCTAAGGGAAAGCGAACTACTTCCCTCTCTCATAAACATCCTCCCTTTTAGGCCATTCCAAGCAATCAACAAATTACGTTGCTCACATTCAGTGATAAAGGCCACATGCACCAACTTCAAAAAATCCTTAATCTTCAAGCACGCTACTTGTATCCTAGTATGCATTTGTAGCCTGTCTTGGAACCATTCAGTTCTCATACTCTCCGTAGAAATAAGGTGAAGAGCAAATCTTCCTAACTCCAAAAACCTAGTAGCATACTTCTCGTCTGTCATGCTGCCCTGAACCAAGTTAGCAAAATCCTTCGGCTTCTGCTATCTCACGATGGTGGGAAAGTATTGATTGTCAAACTCTTTCTTAAACCTTTTCTACGAGATCCTCTCCATGAGTCCTAGCTCCATGGTAAGAAGTTGTCTCATGGTACTCCACCATAGTGCCACCTCTCATTCGAGCAAGTAGCTTGCATATAACACCTTTTGGCTTTCGGTGAAGTCACACACCTTGAAAGTCCCCTCAATATCTATAATCCACATTTCCGCCTTTATATGCCCTTCTTTACCATAGAATCTTGGGTAATGGTCGGCCAAAAATCGTTTGTACGTGCACCCTCGCTGCTCATCCATTGGGGATTTGACTTACTGAATCGACATGTGATGCGTATAAAGCTCATGTTGCTACTCTAGTATGCTCGAAATACGATTAAGGCCCTCAACCTTGTTATCTCTCCCTCGTGACTACCCAATGACAGTTCGCCTCGCGGAACTCGCAGTTGCACTATATTCAGACCCTACCATTGAACCTTAAACCTATCACTTTCTATCTTAGCCCTCGCCTACTAGACGGAGATCAGGCCTATAATAATCAAAAGTTCAAGTTTATGGTACTAAAAATCAATTCCTATATCTCCGTACTATTACTATATGACACTATGGATTTACCTAGAGTCGTATAAATGCTCTAATACCAAGCTTTGGCACCCCCGTTCCTCGGTAAAGGATCTAGCGAGGATTTGTGATGCCAAGGGTGCCAGCCGGTTGGTAAGATCCAGGATTTAGGTCAAGATTAGGTGTACAATGTTCACAAAGAAGTGCTTGTGTACATGAATGGTAATTTAAACCATAGTGAAATAAGTAAAGATTAAGTGTTATTTGTACTACAGTTTAAACTGTAAATAGATTCATTCGATAAACACCTAAATATCCATATTATTTCTCCAAAATAATATACGGACCCAATTGTTTGTTTCTTAAATCCCAATATGGCAAACCGAACACAGTTGGTTGTGGGGCTAAATAATACAACTCCAAAAGGAATATCATAACAACTACTAACGGAGACATGCCTCCGTGTATATTGCTTGGGCGAGATTGGTTCTTCTTCTTCGGGTACCTCTCTTGGATCTACCTCTACATCAAAGTTTACAGTTTTGATAAACGAAACCATAAGTAGGTTAAATAGTTATGACAAGACTACTCACTCAAAAATGAGTAACACAAATGTTATCCCAAATGCAGGAGGGTGTCGCGTAATAATTAGGAATAAATTCCTAGATCGTCTCCTTAGGAAAAGTTACTTAACATCAAACTCGTTTAAAATTGTGAAAATATTCACAAAGAGAAAATAAAAATGATGGTATATGTAATGGATGGAAGAGTGCAATAAGAATGAAAATGGCACTAGTCATGGACTAGATTCATATTTTTGAATTTTTGAGTATTGAAATGAAATGTAAAAGACTAACAAATTAAAATTAACAATCAAGGAATCAACTAAACTAAACAATCTTAATTAATCTAAAAATTAAACAATAAACTTAAATTATTTAAGTCCTAATTAAACTTTAATCAATCTAATATGCAATGGAACTAAGAGATTAATAAAACTAAGTTAAGAATTAAACTAGATTAGAAAGTAATTGACAAAATACGAACTGAAAATTGAAAAGCCCCAAAATCAAGATTCTAGGGTTCATCTTTGTATTCAAATCACAAATTCTCAAAATGAATCTATAGCAATTGTAATCAATGTTCAATGAAATCTTAAAAGAGCAAGAAAAATAGCGACATTAAGCAAAATAAATAGCAAATAAATTGCCCAAATTTCTAAGCCAAAAATCTCAAAATTATTCCATAAACTTTAAACTAAAATTAAATAAATAGTGGAGAGTGAAAAGAGCAAGCCAAATGAATGGAGATGGAGGTGGTAGGCAATGGAGGAGGCGGCTGGAGTGGCAATTGGACTCTGGAAGAGTTCTTCAAATGCATGGCGACGCAATTTCGTGCTGATGATATGCTTCAATAGGGCAGGAAAGAAACCCTAATGTCTTCATATTTCCGCACACAAAATCGCTTAAATTTTAGTACTGAACTTGGCAGCCATGTAGGCACTTCAGGAGTTATAATTTGGAAATCTTTATTAGAGATAACTTTGTAGCCCTTTAAAATAGCTTTTCAACGCATTAAGAATTGTATCAATCCAATATTGGAGCGAAAAATTATGATTAAAATACTAAAATGTGTCCATTCTGTAAACTTGACTTTTCTCAAGTTTTTCATTTCTTGACCTTTTGGTACCTTGACTTTTCTCAAGCTTTTCATTTCTTGACCTATAAAAACAATAGAAATTAGAAATAAAAAAAAATAATAATAGAATCTCAAAAATATATTGTGTATGTGAATGAATTATCCAATTAAATCACAAGTTATAAAATTAAGCATAAATCATGCTATTAACCAATTTAAATCACAACTCGGATTTATTCATCTTAACCATTTTTCATCTAAAATCAATAATAATGTAATAAAATAAATAAAATATATTGGTTCTAAATGTATAAAATATGCAATAACTCAACTCAATCAATAAAGATTAAGTGCTATTTGTACTAGAGTTTAAACTGTAAATAGATTCATTTGATAAACACCCAAATATCCATATTATTTCTCCAAAATAATATACGGACCCAATTGTTTGTTTCTTAAATCCAAATATGGAAAACCGAACACAGTTGGTTGTGGGGCTAAATAATACAACTCCAAAAGGAATATCATAACAACTACTAACGGAGACATGCCTCCGTGTATATTGCTTGGGCGAGATTGGTCCTTTCTTTGGGTACCTCTCTTGGATCTACCTCTGCATCAAAGTTTACAATTTTGATAAACGAAACTATAAGTAGGTTAAATAGTTATGACAAGACTACTAATAAGAGACAATGTACGTGATGATGTAATGCACAGTTTCATATAAAAGGAAACGTGAACACGTGTATTATTCATGGCGAGGAATCACCTTCTAATCAAAACATGTGCATTCATGGTGAAGAATCATCCTCTGAATAAAACATAGGTACATAAGCATAGGAATGAATCACACTCTGGGGAATTACCCTCTGTGCAAAACTCAAGCATACATACATATATATATATATATATATATATATATATATATATATATCGCCAAGGCGATGAGTCATCATCTTCCTATGCATGTAAAACTCATCTTAATTCAACATCGAGAATTTAACACATGAAATCATCCAATCTCACATAGAAATATTTGAAATCATCCGATCTCACACACAGATGTTTCAAATCATTCAATCTCACACATAGACGTTTCAAATTATCAGATCTCACACAAAGATATTCAATTCGCCAGATCTCACACAGAGATTAACAAATTACTAGATCTCACATAGAGTTTATCAAATCACCAGATCTCACATAGAGAAGTACATGTTGGTCCGTGGAATGCATCAATAGACCAACCAACTTGAGGACACCACACATGATACACCCGAGGTATACTTCTTCCCCTGTCTATCAAGTGAGTCCAATACAAAAACATTCCACCACAATCATCACGAGGCATTCTCCTTCCCGGAGAATGTCTACCCGTCCATGATGATTGACACATAGTAAGACTCACACACACACACACACACACACACACTCACCCAAAATCACCACTTCACAAATCCGTGTCATTCAAACATCAAGATCTTAAAATCAAGAAGTAAAGATATTCAAACTCGAAGTAAAAATGATCATAAACATAATGAGGAAAAATATTCATTTATACATGATCAAAAAGGAGAAAGATTACATAATATACAATGCAAATCCCATAACATACCCACAACATATACTCCACACTTCTCAGTTTTGTCTTAGAAGTTAGCATACCTCATAGTAGTACACTCACTATAGTGGCATTGCCTTGCTCTTCCTCTTCACTCGTACTCTCGAAGTCACTTGCTTTTTGTGAAGATTTCGGCTTCAAAGGAGATCCAACACTTAGTTTCTCAAAAGTGAGATTTTGACTTTTATCTTAGGCCATTTACAGAGTGGGACCGTCAAGTGTCCTTCTGACTCTACGCATGCTTAAATAGAAGCCCTTTGATTTTGGTCATCCCACTGCAGGATGACAGAGACAGACTATCAGGTCAAGAAACGCATTTCCTTACGGCCTGCCAATTCACAGTTGCTCATTTAGTGAGGGCCTCCCACGTGGCCCTGAACCATGTCTCTGGGTTTAGACGGCATGGTTTGTAGTCCGTAGCATTTTCCCAACAGGCCCACTCCAAATGTGACCTTTCAGACGGAGTATGAGCGTCTATGTTCAGCAATGTTACCCTCTGAGCGTTTCCATGTTATCTTGAAAAGCTCGTACATTTGCATGGGTCTTGTCTTTGATCATTTCTTGTCTTAGGCTTATTCCTCTCCTTTTGTAAGAATGATGCATTTTCAAGAACTACGAGCATCTTTAGCTCCTCGTTCCTTGCCTGGGTACTTGCTCCCTCAACATGGGATAGAAATCTTTATTACACCATGTGTTAAGATGTGTCTATCTGGCTTCTAGATGGTGCTGCTCAGACTTTCGTTGGACTAGTTGCTTTCCATAGACTACCACTGCCTTGTTTTCCACCAAACTAATGGAAGGCTTTCATCATTGCCTTCCACTAGTAGTCTATCCCCCTTTTCACTGGCTCGATTCTCACACTCATCACCAATTTTTCATCATACCAATCAAGCTAATTACACCAATTATGTCCCTATCAAAAAATAAATATGAACTTGCTTCAAGACAATAGATGAACAAAGATAAGACATCTATTTTTTCAGTAAGAATACTAATTGGAAGCAAAGAGAACAATAATAGATGGAGTTGGGGTGAAGTGTATTCAAAGTTATAAGAAGTATTTAGGATTACTAGCTATGATTTGAAAGTCAAGGGTTAAGGCGTTCAAAGGCATATGTGACAGAATTTGGGGTAGGATCAGTAATTGGAAATTCGGAAGGTTGAATTTCACAAGCTTGTAACGAAGTACTCTTAAAAGTAGTGGTACAAGTAATTCTAACATATGCTAGTGTATTCCAAATAAGACTCTTCTGAGTGATAAATAAAATGATGCAATGATTCTAGTGGAGGCAGCAAGGACAAGCCGGCAAAGTACATTAGACAGGATGGAGAAAAATGAGCAGGTCAAAACAAGTGGGTGATATTGTATTAAGAGATTTAGAAGGTTTCAACAGAGTTCTACTTACCAAGCAAGGTTGGAGATTACTCAAGAATCCCACATCTCTAGTAGCAAAGGTTATGAAATGTAAATATTATCGAAACAGTGATTTCTTGAATGCCAGCTTGGGTCATCATCCATCTTATCTTTGGAGAAGTATCATTGCAACAAGAGGTTTGCTTAGAGAAGGAATAGTATGGAGGCTCGAAAGTTGGAAAGATGCGTCATTTTGGAAGGATAAATGGATTCCAAAGCCTATTTCTCTTGAAGTTCAAATTCCACCTTGAGGACTTCCACTTTCTGCCATTATCAAAGACTTGATTGATGAAGCTACTAGAAGATTAATCTTATAAAGGATATATTAGATGCAGAGGATGCAAAGACAATAGTACAGGTGCCCCTATGTATACAGGAGTGTGAAGATAAATTAATATGACATTATATCCCAAATGGATAGTTTACTATCAAGAGTGCTTACCACCTAAAAAAGCAGTTAGAAGCAAGAAGTATAAGGGAATCTTCTATGTTGACTTCTAGACAAAAGATTTTGAAGTGGATTTGGTGCATGAATGATCCAAATGTAGTCAAATTGTTTCTATGAAAAGCATGTAATATTGGATTCCTAGCAAGGCAAATTTGGCTAAAAGAAAACTAATGCAAAATGACAAACAGACCAGAGGAAAATATGAGTTCATACCCTAATTGAAGAAGCACCAAGATATATTAAGGGAGGCAGGCCATGGCAGGTGGTTTGTGTGAATAGGAAAGCTAATATGTTGGTCCATAATTTAGCTAAAGACGCATCATGTTGTGTTGATGAAAGTTTATGATTAATGCAAGTTTATTGTGATTTAAAAACAAAATTGCGCAATTGGATCATCAACTTTAAATATAATTCAATTAAAGGGAATATTTTACAAGGCGACTTAAATTTAGAAATTTCTAAAAATTATTGTTTAAATACAGATTTCAAGTCACAATCTTTCATAATTTTTTATCCGAGTTTTAGGTCTCGTTTGGAAGTGAATTGAACTAAGATCAACTTAGTATAGTCTAATTTTAAACTGAGTCTAACATTCAAAAACTAAACTCTCAAATTACTAAACTCATTTCAACTCAACTCAAAACCTATTTACACGTGAGACCCACAACATTTTTCAACTTAATACCTTTTTACACGAGAGACCTACAACTTTTTTCAACTTTCCATAAATATATCTAAACTCAACATAATATCTAAATACATCTAAACTTATCTTAAGTGGGCTTCACAAAACTCACTCCATCATATTAACTTATTACTATTCATAAATAACTCAACTCATCTCAACTTAACTCAACATCTAAACGGGTCTTAAAGTTTGGATTTCATATATAAACAAATAAAAATTAAAACTCGCGTCTTGAATAAAAAATTAAATAAATGTTTTAGAATCCACATTGTAGGGATATATAATATTTTTGTGTTTACGAAAAGAGAGGTGTGGTTCACACAGAGATCTTGCCAAATAAAGTTCATAAAAAAGTTCATAAACTAATAAACTAATGAAAAATGATAGTATGACTCTAAATGTAACCATTCGTGTATTTTATTTATTTTTTCTTTATAGTTGAAGAAGTAACTGTGAGTTTGTATTTTTTTTAATTTTTTTCTTAAAAATATTGAAAAGAAATCCATTTGCACTAGTGTGCATATTTAAAATGCACATCTGGTGTCACCCCTAGTATTTCCCTATGCTAAGTTAACTTCTTGTAGTTCACCAGAGATCTCTTTTTACCGCAAAGAAAATCTAATGAATTGCGTCTTACTAGATTAACTTGTGAAGTTTATTTTTATAAAATCTTTTTTGTAAATGTTAACTTCTCAATATAACGTCTATAATTGATTATAAGTTTATAGGGCTAGTTTGGATTCAAAGATGAGATGAGATAGTTTTAGATGAAAGATGAAAGTTGAAAAAAATATTATTAGAATATTATTTTCTAATATTATTATTATTTTAGAATTTGAAAAAGTTGAATTGAGATTTAAAAAAGTTGAATTGTTTTTGTGTGAGAATTTGAAAAAGTTGTAATAATGAGATAATATAAGATGAGACATTTTCCAAATCTAAACGGGATCAGAATCTGAAATGAAAAATTACTTTTGAGTTTAACTAACATGTTTACAAGATGAAAATCAAATTACTGATTTTAAAAATAAAATTTGACATATACATATGGAATAATTTTACTTATTATCTCCACACATCACACATCACACCTATTTTAATTTTTTTTATAACAATTATATAGTGTATAGATGTAAAGTAGTACTATACATCAGCCTATGTAGTATTGCACTCTTTACACACCTTACGTGGCGTCTATTTTCCCCTCCCCACCCAATTCTCTCTCCCCCACTAGATTCCCTCTCTCGGCTCACTGCCTCACCCAGCCCCGCCGTGCACCACCTACAGTGCCACCCCCCACCACCATCGGCTCTCTCTTGCGCCGGCAACCTCCAATCACCTTCAAACCTCCATGGAAGCCCCCACGCGTAACGCCCCCATGCGAAACCCAAAATGGGTTCTCCTACATGGTTTGCCGTTGCTACTGCCACCGTAGTCAACCTCTAGCCCTACCGTCGAGCACCACCAACCCCCTTGACCTCCCCTCTAGCCCCGTCGAGCACGACAGCCCTCTTCCTCTCTTTCCCGAAATGGGTTTCACCCATACGAGGTCTGCCCCTTACCGAGCAGTACACCGCCACCCACGGCTCCAGCCGCCACTTCGAACCTCCCTCAGCCACCACCAGCTCCATCACACCTCCCTCAGCTGTCCATGCTCAACCATGCCTCTCATTTGGCCTACGGGGGGTACGGGTGAGGGAGACGATGGCAATGCTGGGTGGGGGTGGGGGAGAGGATACTGAGGTCGGGTGAGGGAGAGGATGCCAACACGGGCAGGTGGTGGGGGTGGGGGGAGAGGATGGGCAAGGGGTGGGGACGGAGGGCTCGGGCGACACGGGATAGAGGAGCAAGATGGGTTTTGTGTTTTGTTGTGGGGGTTTTTTGGTCATTTTACTTGGAGACACGTAAGGTGTGATCCGGATGTTCCAAAACAGGAGTTGCTCCCAATATTATTTCAAGAATAAAATAAAATATAAAATAATAAAAATATAAAATATGTGTGATGTGAGCATCGCTCCTCATCCCATGCGCTCCTCCTGATTTGTTAAACTCTTAAGCGTTAAGATTAGTTACAATTCCATGGGTTCGCCTTCACCGGTACAACTAATCTTTTTCGGCTACAGCTAATAGCCATTAGCCATTTGTTGGACAATTATTTCAAACCTTTGATTACTATACAATCAACGTGTCAGTACATTACTAACGTGCACTTTACCGTAGAACATTACCACTTAAAAATGTGCACGCTGAGACTAACCCCTAATATCCCTTGTTTTTACAAAACAGCCATTTATCGCATCGTTTTCCGTCTGAATCACATTCACACCAAAGAAAAACGAAACCAGATTTTGAGACCCGTTGCACAGCGTAGACGACTCTCAAGTCTCAACTCTTCTCTGTCTATATCTCTATAATCAAGTTTTCTTGCAGTTTCCGGCACATTCTCAGCTGCTTTCCTGGCGAATCTCCGAGCAGGTACATCCCATCCTGATCTTTCTTCCCACTTGTTCTCTTTTACCAGTACCGAGAAGATAAAAAGTTTAAATGAATCGTTTGACCCCCTGTTTGGTCACTAGGAAAATGTAGGTGCACAAAAGAAAATCTTGCTTCTATTACTCGATTCTTCTTGGTTCGGAAGAATCGATAATTGTTCACAACTGTGTGTTATACTTCAATTTTGTTTAGACGTTTTTTGAACTTCATGTTAAGGAAATCAATTTAGAGACTAGGATTCGGGATTTTTTGTATTTTATTTATTATCCTACGTCTTCTCAGCTGCCAAAAGGAGGGTTATGATTGGGAAACGATAAGAAAATAGGTAAATGGATTTCTCATTTTCCTGGTTTCTTGTTCTCCAAGGAAATATGAACTTAATTTTGGGAAAAAAAAATCATATATTGGTTTCAAATTATGAATTCTTATATTTTCCCATTTTCTCAGCCGTCAAACCAAGGGTGTTCGTTTTTTGAGTGGACGCTTTTGTTTATGGGTAAGTGTGTATCCCATTTGATAAAATCAGGGTAAAAGTTGAGCAAATTAGTTTAGCTTGTTAGAATTGTATTGATCAATTTTGTATATGTTAATTGTGCTGTACAAGGTGGCCTATATATAGGAGGTCAAAGACTATACAAGAGCATTACTAAACCAATGTGGGACTTTGTAAAGATACATACTAACAACCCCTCTTAAACTCAAGGTGGATGAGAAACCACCTCGAGGTTGTCAACCAAGTAACGAAACCGAGCTGTAGGATGAGACTTTGTAAAGATGTTGGCAAGCTGATCTTGAGAGGAGATAGAGAGTAACTAAAGAGAATCCTGTAGCAAATGATGATGAACGAGATGACAATCAATCTCGATGTATTTGGTCCGCTCATGAAAAATATCATTATGAACAATCTGGATGACACTTCGATTGTCACAGTAAAGAGGTTCAGCGGTGGTGTCTGCCAGGGCACGATACTCGGCCTCAATGTTGGATCAAGAGACAATAGTCTGTTTCTTGCTACGCCAAGAGATCAATGAGGAACTGAGAAGGAAGCAGTAACCTGTGGTGGAACAACGATCAGTGGGATCACCTGCTCAATCAACATCAGAGTATACTCGAAGAACTAGTGGAGATTGAGTAGAGAAGTGCAGACCGTGGAAGAGAATGCCCTTAAGATTCCGAAGAATGCGCAGGACAGCAGTATAGTGGGCTGTTCGAGGGGCAGACATGAATTGGGCCACCTGATGCACAACATAAAAAATGTCTGGGCGAGTGACTGTAAGGTAAACCAGGCTGGCAACCAACTGTCGATAAAGTGTGAAGTCAGACAATAATTCCCTACATGAGGGGGTCAGATGTGCATGAAGCTCAATGGGTGTATCAGCAACCTTGTTGTCAGTAAGCTCGAGACAAAAGATCAGAGACATACTTGAATTGGGGGAGGTAGAAACCCATCTACTGAGGAAGTGATGTCCAAGCCGAAAAAATAACTGAGGTGACCAAGATCATTCATCTCAAATTGTTGATTGAGGAAGTCCTTAAGTTCTTGAATGCCATTAAGATTAACACCAGTAATAATTATGTCATCCACATATAGTAGTAGCAAAATGAGACATTTTTCAGAACGATGAATGAAGAGGGTTGAGTTATAGGAACTAAGGGAGTAGCCCAAGTGAGAAACCGTAGAGGTGAATTTTGCAAACTAGGCACGAGGGGCTTGCTTAAGGCCATAGAGAGCACAACAGAGGTGGCAAATCTTGGCTGGTGGATGAGAGAGACTAGGCGGAGGCTACATGTAGACCTCTTCACATGTAGCCTCCTAGAAAAAGTCATTCAAAAAGGCATTTTTGACATCCATCTAAAAGAGCTTCCACTGACGAGAGGCCGCAACAACCAAGATAGTGAGGAACAGAGGAGAGATGAGCAACTGGGTAAAAGTCTCCTCATAGTCAATGCCATATTCCTGTTTAAAATCTTTGGCAACAAGTCGAGCTTCATTCCTCTCAATAGAATCATCTGAGCGAGTCTTGATCTTATCGATCCACTTACAACCAATCACAGACTTTCCAGGAGCCAAATCAATCGGATCCCATGTATAGTTCTTAAATAATGCATCAAGTTCCTCAATCATTGCATCCTGCCATAATGGATTAGTGGATGCCTCACGATAGGAGTGAGGCTCGTGCAAAGTAGCAAGGGCAGTGTAACAATGAAAATCATTTAGATGAGTCGGAATAGATCTTACCCTAGAAGAATGATGAAGGGAAAGGTTGGTTGTGTGATCCCTAGGCCGGGCCGAAGAGGGAGGCAGCTCAAGAGACGGAGATACTGGCCTAGGAGTGTCCAAAGAGTGAGTAGGTGGAATGCATGGAACATCGGATATGGACACAGGCGGAGAATGATTGGATTGCTGATCTGGAAAAAGCTCTAAGGCAGATGATTGAGAAATAGAGGGACTATAAGTAGATACCTTAGTAAACAGGTGATGTTCCCAAAACAAAACATGACTGGAAATGCGGAGGTGATGAGCAATAGGATCATAACACCGATAGCCCTTTTGAGTCTCACCGTGTAACAACCCGGCCCAATAATTCTAGGCTGGAATATTGGTAATTTTTATCGGGCCTAAATTATATTTAATGGGCCATATTGGATAAGTCCATGAGCTATAAATTATTGAGGTTGATTAGAAGTTTTAACTAGGCTCAATAACTAGGTTAGATCTCATTTATTATTTATTGAACGTCTTAGACTCCTTTTAAAATTTAAAGATCGGCCATTAAAAATTTATTTCAATTTAAAATCATCACTAATTAAAGTCCTCTACACAGTCTCAGTCACTGTAAATCCTATATTGAATGAACTACTAGATCATGTTTTTAAATTCAAACTCCTTCTTAGATGATCACGACTGAGTGTTCAGCAAATTAGTGTCACTACATGTATTAACCGAGTCAACTCAAACTGATCGTCACCCTCTCCCAAATCTCTCTATAAAACCCAAAAACCTCCCAGTCTAGCACCGTGATCGATTTTGTATCGAAAATTTTAGAAAGCAATACTACAAGATAAGTAGCTTGTTCATAAATTAGGATCAGCATAACTTAGCTAGTTATATATATTATTATTAAAGCCAATTCTTTGGAAGTCAGTGTTTACGTACCACGCATGTCATGATATTTGCAAGCACGTCATTCATCATGTTTCATTTTGCATATTATATTTATATATGTATTATGCATCTCACGTTGCATGCTTTCATAAAATCAAGTGTAATATAAGCTCAGAACAGTAAATCAGATCTCCATTCAGATGCATGGTACCAATGTGAATTTATGGGTAGACGTGCAAGCTACGGACCTAAACGTGGTCAACCATGGTATGTTAAAATATTATTAGCGGCTCCCCTTGCGGTGGCAAGATGTGGGGCCGGTGCACAACTTTGCACACAGGGTTAAGTGTGTGGGCCAGTATGATAAGTTAGATAAGTCAGATAAGCCAAGTTAAATCATGCTTGCATGTCATAGCATACGTATAAACAATTATGATTTTAAGTTCTCAGCATGAAATATTTTATGAAAAACTTTATGTTAAATATATTTACATTATGATGGATTTCTTATTGAGTTGTCGACTTATTGTAGTTTGATTTTATGTTTTTAAACCACTCTAGGTTAGAATATTTTTGAAGGTAGAGCTGCAGGATGAGACTTAGTCCAAGGAGGCGTCACAGTGGCGTAGATCATGTGTAGAGATTTTAAGTTATTATGTTTATGGCATGGACTTTGAGAAATTTTAATAAATGCTTATGTGCATTCTCATTTATGATTTCAGTATTTTAATACGAAACGACTTTATTTATTATATAGAATCTTTGTATCTGGCGCAAGTAATAAGAAAATATTTTTGAGTCAAGGTTAGTAGTAGCACTCCAGCTCTTGATAATTTTTAAAAGTGACTTTATTATTTACCGTGAGGAGCGGGGTGTTACACGTTGTAGCCAAGAACACAAGAAAAGCGAGAATGTGGCTCTAACTTTGTCTGTTCATGAGACTGAAGAAGGGCAAAGCAAGTAGAACCAAAGGAATGAAGGTGTTGATAGTCCGGGGGAGATCCAAATAGACGCTCATATGGAGATTGATTTGAGATGATTGAACTTGGAAGGTGGTTAATGGTATGAACTGCAATAAGGGTAGCTTCACCCCAGAATGGGGCATAGACTTTAGCAGAGAGGAGAAGAGTCCGAACTATGTCAAGGATATGACGAAGTTTTCATTCAGCTCGTCCATTCTGCTGAGAGGTGTCTAGACAGGAGATTTGATGGATAGTGCCCATATGTTTGCAAGATACTCTGGGAAGCAGATTGTTTGTATTCAAATGCATTGTCAGATTGAAAAATTTTGATACATTTAGAAAATTGGGTTTCAATCATTTTTGCAAAGTTACTATAAAAATGCAATAGTCCAGAATAAGAGTGCTTGAGATAGACCCAACTGTAATGAGTGAAATCATCAATAAATATAACAAAGTAATGAGATCCACCGATACTAGTTAAGGGGGCTGGTCCCCAAACATCAGTGTGGCAAATCAAAAATACTAGTAGACACTGACTCACTAGTCACTACTGTGAAAAAGCAAAGCATGTGTTTTCCTAACTAACAAGAAATACAGTCAAATGTATCTTGGGACATAGAACCTAAAAGACCTCGAGCAACTAACTGGTGTATTTGGGAAGAGGATGCATGAGCAAATCGAGAGTGCCAGAAGGTGAAGGAAAACACTAGCGGGTAGACAAGGAGGAACTGAGGTAAGATGCAAAGTGCTCATTGGAAACATACACTCCACTCTAGGGCCTGTCCCAAGTGCTTGTCTCCTCCGTGGATCCTGCACAATACAACCAAAGCAGTAAAAAATAATACGGTAGCCAAGTTGAGCCAATTGCCCCACATGCATCAATTTATAAGAGAGTTTAGGAACATGAAACACTTCAAAAATGGAAATGTTGGATGTGGAGATAGAGCCTATACTAGGAGCAAGCATAGTGGATCCATTGGTAGTGTGTATAGCAAGTGGTGGATGTACATAATGTATTTTAGAGAACAAGGACGATAAAGGTGTCATGATTGTGACAGGCAGAATTCATAAGCCAAGAGAGAGACTTACCAGGCAGAATAGAAAGAGCAGAGGAGGATGATGCATTACTAGACCAGATTAGGACTTGATTGAGGAGGTTTCCAAGTTAGCTGTAGAGAGAGTGACGGTGGATCCAGAAGACTGGGGTGCATCTCTAATGGATTCAGAAACCTGAGGAGTGTCTAAACTAGCAATAGCAGCAGTAGGAGTTCTTTTCTTGTTACAACGGTAATAGGTCTCAATGACATGGCCAAGACATTTACAATAATGAAAAAACAACTTATTGGAGCGACGGTTGCTAGGACCATGCTTTCTAGAACTAGGCTGTCGAGGTTGGTCAGAGGAGAAAACCGACCGAGTGGTAGCCAAGACACTGAGCTTGTCCGAGTCTGTAATGTATGGAAACGAGTTTCCTCACGGATTAGCTCATTAATAGCAATGTCTAGGAAAGGAGTCGGAGTGCGATTAAGTAGTTGACCAGGGATTGGCTCAAATTCATCCTATAGCGCCATGAGAAACTGATAGAGGCGATGTCGATCACGACGAATGGCATACATGTCAGCAATAGTGGGATCCTTCCAGAGTGGGCCAGAGAGATCAATCTGATTCCAAATGTGACAAAGACGATCAAAGAAGTCATTGATGGATTGGTCAGGCTTCTATTTGAGCTGATATAACTCAACCATAAGTTGGTACTCTCTGGACCCATGAGGAGTAGCATAACGCCTGGCTAACATGGTCCAAGCAAATAGAGGATCATCATAGCTACCAAGTAGATTGGAGATAGTCGGAATGGAGTTGTTGCGCATCCAAGTAAGGATCTGGTGATTATGGCTATTCCATTTGAGAAGGTGCTGTAGAAATTGTTCTGCTCGTTCATCTCATTCTTGCACTAGCTTTGTCCAATCACCCGTGCAATAGAACCAAAGTTCACGGCTTTTAAGAAAGCTATGAAAAGACTACAATCACACCAAATAATTTTTACCATATAATATAACATGAATAAGATGAAGAATCTCATTGTTTTGAGCCATTATGAGACCAGATATGCAAAAATAGACTGGAAAAATGAGATCAACACACAAAAATATGCAGAAAACACCAAGATAGGAAAAGTCAGTCAAAGTCAATGGTCAAAGTCAACAATCAAGGGTCAACGGTCAACAATGCTGATGTGGACAACTGCTGACGTGGCTGCTGACAAGACTACGGCTGACGTCAGTGACGTGAGGCATGCGTGGTGCGTGGTGCGTGGGTGGTAGGATCCCATGCTTTGTGGCCCATGGCCAAGTCACTAGCCATGCCAGCCAGGCCAGCAATGTCATCCATGCCCATGGCTCATGCCATGGGCATGCCTAGCCCACCCAAGTTGTAATCCTTATAAATAGGACCTTTAGTCTTTGCATTTACATCTTTTGGCAAATTCTCTAGAGGAGGATTATTTTGTTTAGGAGATCAATAATCGATGCCAGACACTTGGGCTCTTTGGGGTGCAATATGTGAATCCCCCAAGAGAGGATCACACCTTGCAATTCGTGAATAGACGTGGTTCAATCTATCTTGTTCTTTTCATCTTTAGGGTGCAATTCGTGAATCCCTAAGGATCCATTAATCTTATGAGTATTTTCCATTCCATCTCGTCTTCCATTTTCTATCATTTGATCTTATTAGTTTATGTGCATTGTTCTTATTGTGTTCTTGAGAATTACTAGTGTTGTTCTTGAGACATTCTTGTGTTGTTCGGCCACAACCCATTCCATTCATCCATTTGATCTTTGCCACCTATAAAAGTCTACCACTTCATTGTTTGCCCTAGTCCATTTTCTATAAATTACCTTGCCTCCATCACCTCCATAAAACCCTAGCATATACCCTCCACTCATCATATTCGGCTACCCCATCACCTCCCTAAAACCCTAGGCGCCAACTCCAAGTCTCTAAAAGGTAATTATCCCCTTTTAGGAGTCTTGCTTCCATCATCTTACCCATTGACCTAGCCGAACCCATCTTGCCTCCCATATTCCCATCTTTGTCACTTACCATAATTAGCCCCATCATCCACATAAGCCCTAGCCGTCCACCTCAAGACTCCATAAGGTAATTATTTCCTTTTAGGAGTCTTGAGTTCCTCAAATTCAAATTCAAATTCCAATTCAAATCCTTTAATTTAAAGAATTGCAAATCCTCTTCAATTCCTTAAATCACTCTTCCTATAACCTCTTTAAGTCAATTATTGACTTGTCATCTTAATTTAAATTCAAATTCCCCTCTTCCCTCAAAGATTCCCTCCATCTTACAAACTTTCCATATCCATTCCTAAACCAACCAAATCTAGCCAATCTTCCTAAGACCAAGTCAATCCCAATCCGTCCACCTTAGCTACCAAACCCTAGCCTCACTCTTCTATCTCATTCCCAAACCCTAGCATTATCCTAAATTCCAACCCTAAGCCAACTCTTCCAAATCTCAAAATCCACCCTAGCCATCTCACAAAACCCTAGCTACACTTCACCATACCAACCCTAATATCCATCCAAGTGGCCCAAACATCGAGGGAAACCCCCAAGCCATCCCCATTGTATCAAACACCCATAATCATCTCCCCATTCCATCATCTTGGCACCTCACTCAAGAACAAGTCTCTAGCTGCCCACATTGATTTGCCTTCCCTAAACACTTAGCCTACCCAAGATCATCTTCATCTTCATCATTCCATCACCCAAACACCATCCCTTTGTGGAAGGCCAAGCAAGTTGGCAAGGTCACTCGATCACCATTCACACCAAGACGAGCTTGTGGTCCTTAGTGTTAGGGACAAGACCGGGGTCCCTAACAGTGGGGGTGCGTGCAAGCTTTGATTTGACTGATTTTGCCAGCGTTGAGTCGGTCTCAACGGGATCTTCCCAACGATATACCGCATGAGCAAAACAGAGCTCCAGGCACGATGATTCGGAAATTTTGTAGTGGTCCTCACAGCAATTGTAACTATCTAACGATAGTGAGCAACACTTGAATGGTTCAGCCGTAGAAGACAGAGGCAACGGAAGAATGTTGAGAAGGATGAAAACTACTTGTACTAAAAGGATCAGAGTAGTGGCCCTGATACCATGTTAGAATTGTAATGATCAATTCTGTTTGTATATCAATTGTGTTATACAAGGTGGCCTATAAATTGGAGGCCAAAGACTATACAAGAGCATTACTAAACCAATGTGGGACTTTGTAAAGATACACACTAACATAGCTTAGCATACCATCTATACCTGCTTTTTTAAAAAATAAAAAAATAAATAAATAAATAAAATATAGGATACCTTTGGGATTCTTATTAAGCCTTCGAACAGCGTACGGTGGATATCAAATTTGTCTAATAAGCAACACTTTACTTGGGATCAGGTTTACCGATAAGTTTTTGGTACAGACTTTTTCTACATTTTAGACTGAGAAATATTGACCCTAGATATGGACTTCAGTTTATATAATGTTGGGCTCCACACTGCCCAGGTTCAACATGTAATATTGTAGGGTCCACATACTATCCAAATTGTAGGAAGTGTTTAGGTAACAAAATTGTAAAAACTCTTATCCTTTATCCAAACAGAACTTTTTGTGTCGCGAACATTTAGCTAACTTTAGAACAATATCTTAGTGTCTCTTTCAATCCCTTTCATACAAACTCCCACATGCACACAACCACACACACATTTGAGGAAGAACACCTCAAGGTGAAAGTTAATCAACTAAAATACATAATTCCCTCAATGGAGTAGAAGACATCAGACTTTTAATGAGGATATTATGTAATACCACATATGATAAGGATAAGGGTAGGTGGTATATGTGATCCCACATTGATTTGGAATGAGAAGTTTTTGCTCTTTATAAGGTTCCAATAGGGCTCCAATTATATCATTGACTAGTCCTTTTAGAGTATAGGCTATGTGGTTTGGGTCTTCCATTGGGGCGTTACATATTATTATGTTATCTTAATAACATATGAGCTTGGTGTTTTAGGTTAATATTAACTACTACTTCATAGTAACATGCCACATGAAAAGGTAATCTTCCAAATAATAACTATGACCATCTGAAGAAGTATAAAAATAATAATAATAAAAGCACACAAGGAGGGTTAGGTTGTGTTTGGATAGACAGTTTAGATGAGATGAGATGAGATGTTTTGAATAGTAGTTGAATAAAATATTGTTAGATATAATTTTTTAGTATTATTTTTATTTTGAAATTTGAAAAAGTTGAATTATTTATTATATTTTTGTATGAGAATTTAAGAAAGTTGTAATGATGAGATGAGATAAGATGATGAGGTTTGTATATCCAAACCCAGCCTTAGAGTTCACTACAAATAAGTTAATGGGCTCATAGAAAGATGGTATCTACAACCCTTAGGGGTTGGCTCAAGTGGTAAGAGCCTTGGTCTTAGTGATATGCTCCCTCTAGATCTACACTTCAAACCCCAAGGTGCAAACTATTTCTAGGGGCCATTGGGCTAAGGGAATTCCTGCTTGAATTACCTGAGGTGCACTTGTAGGAAGCTACTTGTTGAGAGCCTTTGCACTCCCTGTATCGGTCGAGACTTTGCTTCGGACACCCGATGCTAATAAAAAAAAGGAAAGGAGAAAAAAGATGGTATCTACATTTTTTTATTGGTAGGGATGTAGCTACAAATTATGTGCTTTATGTGTCGTATACCATGCACTAATAAGCAATACCGAATTAACAAAATGAACTTTTAGCACCTGTTCCATTGTGTGAAATATAGTGTGTATATACATATATACTCAACAGTATAACAAGTATAGTTTGATCCTTTCTCAGTCTCTCTCTCGCTCGCTCCTCTTTTGTTTGCTGTTATGTGCATAGGCAAAGACATGAATATATTCACATTTCCAAATATGACAGTCATGTACCTTTGATCATTAAGCATTGCTTGTATATTGTAGCAGGGGCTATTTAAGTGCTTGATCACATTATTTGATAAGAGCGTTAAATAACAACTATCACAATAAATGAGTATAACATTTGGACCGGCAGTTCTCATTTTTAAAGAAGGAGACATGATGTAAAAATGCAAGGGCAGAGGGCATTGTTTGGAGAAACATATCTAAGTTGTTGTGATATTTAAAAGTAACAAGGAGTTCAAGTCAATGATGGTACTTAATGTGTAAACCATGCATTTTACTTATATTTTGTTTCCCTTATATAATAAAGTTCTTCAAGAAGTGCTTTCTGCAAATCTTACATTCTAAAGTGAGTGATGTGTCCATGATTTGGATCCTTGTTCTTGCATGATGACTCTTCAAGTCCAGATAGATGGCAAATAAGACAAATGAGGATTCCTATCACAAACTCTCAAGGAAAGAGCTCCAAAGTTTGTGCAAAAAGTATGGGTTGCCTGCTAATAGGTCACATTCAGGATTGGCAACATTACTAATCTCTTACTTAGAGGTATTCTTTTCAAGCTATTTTTTTCTTTGACGAAAGTAAATCACATATGAAGGGAAGCCAGAACCTTTTTATCTCTTTTTCAGCTGTTATGTGGTAATGTTTATTATCATTTTGTTTTTCGTTATGTGGACCATATTCCATATTTTAGCTGATTGTTTTAAACTGCTAGCATGGACTTGTTTTATTTACATTGTTATTGCACTTTTTTCTTCTCCTTAAGGTTTTGAGAATGGCAGTTACTAAAATATGTGCTTTTCTTTTCAAAATAAAAGATGGCAGCATGTAAGGTCTTCAATTCAATTGCAGTTACGTATTGTTTCTTTTGTGTTTTGTTTTTTTTCATATGTTAGGCCCACATTGAGTTCATGGTTATTGGGTGAGCTTGCTTGCATATGAGTTGTTTGAGTTTTTCTGTGTTTGATAACTTTTTTGATAGATGCCCAATAGTAAAAGCTTTTTAGAGTTGATTTTGCCTACTTTGTGATTGTTTCAACTGATATTCTAGGATTTATCATTGGAAGATCCATTGAATATTAGTTTATTCAATGGAGCTAGCTTTCATAACTTTCTTTATCATTTTCTGGCTCCTAACTTGTAACTAGGTATTCTCTTTGTATACTTCTCGTGTACTTGGGCTATGCCTATTTACTTGATTGAATAAAATTTTATCTTACCTACCCAAAAAAAAAAAAAAAAAAAAATTAGATTCATCAAGTAGGTAGGAAAATCGCTGAACAAGAGAGAAAGATTAAGAAGCCTACCAAAGATACTCTCTGGCCTCTATTTAGACTGCAACATGTAGAAGTTCAAATTATGCCCACTAACAGTCAGCACTCGCTGTCAATTTACTACCTAGGTGTTCATCATGGTCCTTCATGCCTATCTTGTTAAAGTTATTTGAATTGATTCCTACTTAATGCCCTGTAAAACCATCTCCCAGTGGATCACGATTTATATAATATACTTCCATACATACATGTCAAACACAAATTGGAATTAGACTTTGTGTTTGGTTTGCTCTTGAGCATATACTAGTCACATAAATTGGAATTTGATTAAAGAAAGAAAAAGGGTCTTGCTGGGGTTGTATTAAAATAGTGGATCTCTTCCAAGAGAAGCCTCACCATTACATCTCCATGCCCTTTGCGCCATAGACAGTAAATCAAAACAGAAATTTGACTCTTGCTCATGGAGGATTGAAGATTTTTTTTTTTCAAAGTTGCAGATTGATGCATTACTAGTAAAAAAGGGTTAGCTAGACTTTAAGACCTCACAGAAAATTAGAGCCCGATACTCATATTAGAAAATTGTTAGATAATGGAGACCAATATAGATAATAAGAGAGTCTGCCAGAGATGGTATCTAGCTTCTCTTTATACATATCGTTTATTAAAATCTAAAAGTACAAAATTAACCCATCATAGGTCTCTTAACAAAAGGATTGCATCTTCTTTCCATTTTACTTTGAAAGGAAGCATCAAGTATCAGACATCGCAGAGTTATATTGACTGCAGATCTTCATAAAAGTAAGCAAGATGATGAAACAACATTGTGCCAACAGCTTGCTCAAGTTGCACCTCATCTTCCTGTAAGAACTTGATGGAGGATGAGGTTTTGCCTTTGAACCCACTGTGTAATTGTGTGACGTGCCAATAAAAAGAGAAAACTGACAATGATACTACTTTACTGATTCAGCTTTTCAAATAGGTGCCTCTTGGGTGTTCTGAGCGGCCTCGCAAGATGAGAATGCCTACAGTTGGGCTCCTTTTTCCCTGCTTGTACAAGAGTTTCTATCTATTAGATGTTTCATTGTTACATTGTTAGAATTCATTTGCGTCTTCGTATGCAGGATGACTTACGTGGTTTAATGTATAATCTTCAGGAGATGTCACCCTCTCAGCTTGTTGTCCAACGTGATAGAAGTGATATTAATCATAGAGAGTCCCTGAGAGAAAGCTTTGATAACACACGATTGGGCTTGGCAAGAGATGGCACAGTGGAGAATGTGCCTGGGATAAATTGTAGAAAGATGAATGTTGATGCATGTCCTGCAGAAAATGTTATTGCGCCATCTATGAAAACTTCATGCGTTCCTTCCCCTTCTTTTGAGTTTTATGTCATGTCAGAAGAGGGGATTAATCTTCATGTTGATCTGAATTCAAGCCCATCAGATTGGACTAAGAGGTTGAAAAATGAGGTTTACATTTCTGAGGGTGTTCACAGGGATAGGTCACGAAGTCTTCATTGCGACCTTGGGAAATTTGGAGAGACTGATATAGAAATGAACAATTCATTTATATTGAATATAGAGCCTGGCCAAATTAACAATGCTCATGTACTGACAAGATCTTCTGCAAGTTTGGGAATGACAGAAAATGATCATCTGGGGTTTGAACAACCAGATAAATGTGATGCATCTTTACCGTCCTCTGCAATAATGCCATGCGTAGATAAGTTAAAGACTTTGAAGAGAGATCAAATGCATGTCTCATCTGAACCCAATTTCAATGTGCACGACCAGATAGATTCTGCTACTAAGTCCTGTGATAAAGATCAGTGTACTGTAATCCTTGATTCAAATGTCAGTGTCACTCCACAGTTAAAGTCAGTATGTAATTCTGTTATCAACCCAATTTCTGATGGTCCGTTAAGTTCTCTCACATTAAAGGATCAAACTTCAAAGCCTGGTGATGAAGTTTTTGAAAACTCAAGTCTGCAGAATAGTTCTAGTCTTGTGAATCCCTGTGTCATATATCCTGGATTCCCGGCTGGTGCTTCTATGGAAATGCCAACATCAGAAGTTGCAAGTTGCCGTAAAGATGCATCATGTTCATCTTGTGAAAATGGTGATTCTGTTATCAAACCAATATTTGATGGTCCACTAAGTCATCTCACATTAAAGGATCAAAATTCAAAGTGCGGTGATGAAAATTTTGAAAACTCGAGTCTCCAGAACAGTTGTAGACTTGTGACTCCTAGTGTGGTATATCCTGGATTCTCAACTAGTGCTTCTATGGAAATGCCAACATTAGAAGTTGCAAGTTGCTGTAAAGATGCATCATGTTCACATTGTGAAAATGGTGGATCTCTGGTTTTGGTTGATTTGAAACACAAAACCGAAAAGGAAGAAGGTGGATTGGCCAACTCAAGTGAACTTAATGATGACACTTACAGGAATCTTTCGCCAACAAGTGCTTCTATGGAAATGCCAACATCAGAAGTTGCAAGTTGCCGTAAAGATGCATCATGTTCACCTTGTGAAAATGGTGGCTCTCTTGATTTGGTTGATCTAGAGCACAAAACAGAAAAGGAACAAGGTGGATTGGCCAACTCAAGTGAGCTTAATGATGAAACTTACAGGAATCTTTCGCCAACAACCTTTGAAGAATGGGTATGGTTTGTTTTCTCTACATGGTTATACTCCTCAACTCATCCTCCTCCAAAGCAAAAGAGAGGAAGAGAGGAATAATGTGTCTGCTGCTAAATCTTGATTGAGTGTTTGATATACAACAGCTGCAATTCTGTATACCATGTTTTAAATGCGTCTGTTTTAAAATTCTAATGTCTTGTTTATATGTAATTTTATTGGAAGTCATATTTTCCAGAGATAAAATTACTCATGAGTTGATGCATTATACGATGTCATACCAGGCAAATACTACAGTTTGATGTTTAATTAAATTGATAGTTAAGTTCACTTAGGAATAGAATTACATTGATCTCACTTTAACCTGAATAATTTTTTTTTTTTCTATTCCTTAATTTTCTACTGTTTGTGTTGAGTCAATTATATATTCTTCCTCTCTTTTATAACAGACATGGTAGAGAGTGAATGTTTGGCCAGTATATTTATAATCAATAGTTTCTCTTCGCCTCTTTCTTGCTTGTTTGCCTAGTATATACTGGTTAGCATTTGGTGGATTCTTTTATTTGATGCTCGATTTAATATTATTGCCTTTAGCCACTTGTCTATGTTTGATGGTAAAAGGATATTTGTGATATGTTTCACAGTGCAAATGCTTTTTCTGTTTTGTTTTTTAACTGATTGAAATTCTCTCTTTCTTATTTTTATTTTTTATTTTAACTGAAAATGTGGCATAAAATTCGGGATTCATTGTATAACATGTGATTTATGCTGGTATTTGTTGTCTTCTCTTTTTTCCCTTGCTTCTCTCTCCTCTCTTATACATATGCATACAAGCACAGAAACAGAAACCAACCCGCCCACAGAGATGTGGGAAGGGATCTTCAATACAGTGAAGTAATATATTTTTGCCTAAGTATAGCACATACCCACTCTCTTGGTTCTGAAGATAGATCTATGTTTCCTGCATGTTACATTCAATCACATTGACAATATTTAACGAGACTCTTTTGTTTGCAGGATAGGAGCAACATAATCAATGGAAAGGAGTGCTCAGAGTAATCTCTCTTCTCAACCAAAGTTCTTGTTATTGTACTTCTATATTTAATGTGGTAATCTGAGCGCGCAGCTCTTTTTGCTTCTTTCAGATGCTCCCAAATCGATAACTCTGTCGAAAGGACATGCTTAAGCTCTAATGACACCAAATCTAAAGAACCTCCTAAAAAGAGGAAACATACAGATGGAGAAGATCAAAGTTCCTATCCTAAACCTGATGCAAAGATTTTAAGAAGCTCGAAACACATTGCCCGTAAAGTACTTCCCAGAAGATCCATGCGGTTAATATCTAAGGTTTTTACGACACTATCCTTGGACTTTTCATATAAAAGTAGGATTTGGTCATGACATGCATTTTGTAGCACCTAATGTTTAAAGCGTGCCTAAATTCTCTCTCTCTCTCTCTCTCTCTATCTCTCTCTCATGGAGTGCCTAAATTTTTGGAGTTTATTTTGTAACATTAATTTTTTACTTTTTTCCCTTTACCCCCTTTCTTTTTGGAGTTCAAAGAGATGATGAATTGTTTTTTTTAATGCTCTTTTAGCCTCTAGGCAATGCCCTATTTTTTCCCCAATAAATTTGGAGTGCTTTATTTTTTTATTTTTTGGTTTTTACACAGACAAAATTGTTGGTTTTTCTTCAATAAATGATGAATTGGGTTTTTATTGGTAGTGCTGTTTCTGAACAACTGCTAGAAAACTAAAGAAAAAATCTGTAGAGTAAAATAACATGAATGTGCAGAAAAAAAAAGGGTTGTACATTCTTCCTTTTCCCATTTTGTACGTAGGTGTTAGTTTAGTCTCTACATTCTCAATATGAACTATTAAACCATTGATTAAAGTTTGTGACAAGTAAACTCTTATATTAACATCTTCTGTTAAAGCCTTACAACTACTGGTCAATATTTTTAAAAGTACATTGTAACCTCTTTTTCTTATGGCCCAAAATTTCAGCCATCATGGCTGACCACCACATCCAGCGGCCTAGTTCTATTATCCTTATATGCATATTCTTATCTAAACAACACCACCAACCTGGTACTGTTCTCCCTCCTGCGGCAAGGAACTATTCAATTACATTTTTCCTCTCTGTGGTATGTTCACAATTTGAGCTTCTTCCTCTTCTTTCAAGATGCCCTAGTAATGGAATTTGACTTTTCTTCAATTCTTTCTAGCTCCATGGCCATTGATTGATATGTAGGATGTCTTAGCTGTTTCCAACATGTGCAACTGAGTTTCCATGATTAAAACATCCGTTGGCTTGATGAGGTCTCCACTGTAGCCTTGTCCTGAAACACTAGTGGGGTTTGATTTGATTCTTTGCCTCATGCTTCATTTCGGAGATGAAGATAAACTATGGTCTTTTTTAGCTTTGGAATATGAGTGTTCCTGTTATCAGGATTTGATTTTATGCCCACACTTCGATAGGCTTTACCTTCACCTTTGACATATTATGATGCTGACATTTTTTGTGGTGGTGCTTTAGGATTTAGAGAGGTAACAATGTAGAGCAATGGTGGTGTTAGGTTTGTGGCTATGTTGCTAGGTCATGTGGAGTCTCTTTCTTGGGCGGGGCATCAAATACATTTGTTTTTATCAATTAACAAAGTCAAATAAAGAATTCATGAAAGACCCTGTAGTTATTTGCCATTTCTGCTGGTTTCCTTGTATACCATCATCCATATTCTTTGATGGATATATCTCAGAAATTTAGATTTTCTCCAATTTTCTATGCGAATTTGATTGTCTAATTCGAAGAAAGATAGACACAATATAAAATGCCCGTGAAGGACCCTTAGGCTCCATTTGGCAACACAACTTTTCTCAAGTATTCTCATATATTTATCAAATATTCTCATATATTTCCTTCCTAAACATCACTTAAACACAAAACACTTTCAATTTCAAATCTTCAACTTTTTCATCTAATCATTACCTAATTATTACAACTTTCTCAAACACACACAAAAAAAAAAAAAAAAAAAAAAAAAAAAAAAAAAAACACTATCTTTTCAAATTTAAAAAAAAAAAAAAATTTTAAAAAAGTTATATTCAAACAATTTCTTAACTTTATAATGCTTTTATTCAATTTTTCTCTCTCATTTCCCACAAGCCAATAAAACATCTTAACTCAAATCATTTCACTACTATTCACAGATATACTGAGATATTCTAAATATCCAAACGAGCCATTTGCCATGCCTGCTGGTTTCTTGCTTACCATCTGATGGTCTCTATTTCAGAGAATTGAGATCCTCTATATTTCCTACCCAAATTTGATGGTCCATTTTGGAGAGAAATAAACACAATATTAAATGCACATATGGGGTCTACATTACCCAAGACCGTCACACTGACAACATTAAATGTTGTTGGATCCACATATTGTGTTTATCTTTCTTTGATTGGATCATCCAATTTAGACAGTTTTGGAGAGGAACTGTATTCTTTCTAAAAAATATACATTAATTATGAAGATTCTTTATCTGAGTAGAAATTATAGGTGGTCAAGTTTAAGGAGGCAGCGGCAGCAGTGTGTGATTCCAGGCACCGCCATGCCATGATACGTTATTAAATCATGAGTAATGCTACTCATCATCCCTTTTATCATTATCCTCCCGCCATGCCATGATACGTTATTAAATGTTGTGTTTCAATTGTTTACCAATCATTTCACACCACCTCAAGGGATGTTGAGAGAATGATAAAAATGATGATAAATAGTGTTTTTAAAAAAGTATAGGTGGTCAAGGTTATAGGGCCCGTTAACCCCAATCACAAAAGTTTTCATCACCATAAGTGGACCTTGTCATGCGCTCCAACTCTCTATTGCAGTGGTAGAACCTTGTGAAACGGGCATCCTAACAGTGGTTTTTGGACTATGTAGTTGTATATACTTTCAAGCAATAAATCAAAATCAGTTATGACATGAGTGAGAAACATCTCTCCAATTGATATAACTGGTACCGTAATTTGTTTCTTCACACAAAAACTCATACTTGTATATATATTCTGTGCTCTGTAGTCTTGCATCAATTAATCTAGATAGCCCATTTTCTGCTTCATAAACTAGAAAGAGAAGTGTTAAGTCCACAAAAAGAATTACAAAAGAACCTTACAAACTGACATAGCTTGATATGATATGTCTAATCTACTTTATCATAAAAGTACATATACAATTTAACGTATAACGTTAAGCCACGCCATTTATAAGGTAGCTTTTTTAATTCTCTTTGTGGATCAAACATTTTCCAATTAGAAAACCTTTCTAATTTCCCTCTCCCTTTTCCCTCTTCTTTTTCCCTTTCAGAACCTTCAAATTTTGTTAAGCCACATCATTTTGTAAGGTAGTTTTTTGTAATTCTTTTCATGGACCAAACATTTTCCAACTAGAAAACCTTTATAACATCCATGTCTGTTTCCCCTTTTCTTTTCCCTTCCAGAGCCTTCAAATTGTGCTGAGGTACTTGTAAAAAAAAATTGTGCTACCACTTCTATAACTTTAGAAGACATGCTTTTTGTTGTCTACACCAACATTCAAAGATTTCCTCCATGAAGAATTTACATGTTCTTTTGTACTCTGTAAGTGAATATTTTCTTCACAGTTTTTCTAAAGATGTTTTTTTTTTCCTTCTGTTTGCAGTGAGTTCGTGAAGTGTATGCAACAACCCAAAAAAAAAAAAAGAAAAAAAGAAAAAGCACTGGCCTAAGTGAAAATTTGTTTCAATTTTCTACAGGAGTTTATGGTAAGACAAATTTTTCCTCGATCTCTGTTTAGAAAGCAATAGGCTGTGGTTACATATTCTTCATAGCATATAAACATCTTTATCATTCTCAGTGAATTCACCCTTTATCTTAGCACAGCCTTCATCCCAATTTCATGGTTTTGATATTGACTTTGTTGGGTACTTTAATAACTAGATACGATTGAATGAGTGTAAGAAAAGCGTGATTGAATGATGTTTACCAAATTCGCCTTTAACTCTTTACCTTTTTATGGAGCTCATTTTTGCTGTGTTTTGAATATTACGAGAAACAAACTTTTGGGCTCATGTTGTGAATGTTTTGCAGGTCTCTCTGCATTCTTTGGGGAACGTTATACTGACAGGCATCTCAAAAGCACAGGGTAGTCATTAAACTCAATTCTCATATATTTCAGAAGTTAAAAAGCCAACGTGTATTCAATTTTTTAAAACTGGACCTTGTATCAATCTATTCTTCACTTTTATTTATTAATTTATCTAGATGACATATCTTTGTGCCAGTTGAATGTAGAGATAAACAAAGCTTGGGTCTACACCATATCAAGTCAGAGTCGTATATGATTTCCAAATTGCATTGTTGCACGTGTAACAGAGACCTACTAATAAGCAATTTTTATTACATTCAGTGGTCTATATGGGTTTCATTGTACCTTCTTGCTTTGCAAATCCACTTAATTTGCTAAGAAGTATTAGGTTTCGTTTGTTTTCGTATATGAGATGAGATGAGTTGAGATAAAAGTTAAAAGTTTAATAAAATATAATTAGAATATATTATTTTTTAAAATTATTTTTGTTTTGATATTTGAAAAATTTGAATTGTTTATTTTATTGTGTGAAAATTTGAGAAAGTTGTAATGATTAGATGAGATAAGATGAGATAAAATAAGATGAGAATGATTGTAAAAACAAACGAAGCTAAATGTGTTTATTTCTTTGTTACCCAAGGCTCTATAGTTCAGGCAATCTCTACATGTCCAATGAGTAAGTTTCAGTAGTACAATGTTCAGCTGCATGTGAAGCCTCTACACAAACAATCCCCTGTGATACGTTGCAGGCCGAACTGAAATAGGTTAGACCAGTTCCAGACCTGCTTGCAGCTTACTGTTCATTTATATGTTTTGGAATAAATGCCATTTGTCATACCTCTGCCTCTCCATTTATATAAAACCATCTTCACCCATACATGAATATCTGATACAACACAGATGGGCCTCATGATTTACCTACTTAGAGAGGGAAGGAGAAAAAAAACTTACAAAAATCGAGATGGTATCCAGAGGACTTGTACAAAATCGATCGACAGTGGTAAATTCTAATGGAAACAAAATAAATCATTTACTGTTTGGTTTTCTTGAGTTTGTCACCATATTCTACTTGGATAGATTAAACATGATTCATTTTAGATAGTGTTAGTAACCCCGAAACAGGAGAAAAAAAAAATTAGAGAAATAGTATTTGCAGTCATAGAGTACGCAATCGCCGCACATTTATTTTAAAAAAAATGAATAAATATGAGTCAATAGTTATAATAAGATGAATATTTTTTCTTTATTTAGAAAAGTAATAATAAAATAATAGAACAGTAAACGGTACGAAAGTCTAAAAGATCACAACTAACCATTATAATATTAAAGTACCCCCAAAAAAAAAATGGTAGCCTATTTTCGTCTTCAATTTTTTTTTTTTTAATTTTAATGTCAAAAAATCGAATCGATTTATTGGGATAGTAAAGATAATACAGTGAAAGGTCTTTTTAGAATGTAAAGGGTTAGGGATAGGTCAATAAAGTAATGTAGAAATAAAATAAAATAAAATGGTGGGGTGTCTTAATAGAATACAAAGAGAATTGATCTTTTGAAATTATATAGAAATTATACGTGTGACAGATTTTTTTTTTTTTTTTGAGATAATGATTTTTATTCCGATCACTATTAGATTTCTTTTTTAGTTTTCAGCTTATGATGAATGATCTATTGTGCGAAAACATGAGTAAGAGCATTGGCATCAGTTTATTTAATTTTGTAGTTGAAACTTAGATACAAAATCCATCTTGGCTATTTTTTGTAATCTATTTCCTATGCATCCCACGTTGGATTATTTATAAATTTAGCTAAACCATTAAAGTAATTTCTTTATTTTTTATTTTTGTATTTCTATACATTACAATTTACATATTCAATGGTTATATTTTTTAAATTCAACCGTCATATTTATTATTTTTTCATACCATCTTGTCATGTAATGGGTCATCTTTGCTAAAGATAATTTTTATGTAGCGGTCATTTGTATCTAATGGTAGTTTTAAATACATAACATATCTAAGAAAGTGTAATTTTAAATTTCATATTATTTCATGGAATTTATTCAATTATTTCAAATAAATAAAATGTACTATTTTTACAATTTATAATGTCCAGTCCGATGTAATTGAGAAATTGAAGAAAAATTCAGATAGGCTATATTATTTGTTGAACACTGTAGTACAAAGTTAAATTTAGCGAAGTTTTACATATGCTAATGTGTATCATTTGAAGTGGGTCTACAGAAAGAGTTACAACTTGACAGGTCATATCATTTGAACCCAATGGTAGGGTGATTACGCTCAAAGAATAATGTGGTAGTTGTAGCACAGCTTTGGAGTGTCGATTCCACAGATAAACAAATTAAAAGAATTGTAGAAGAAACAAAGAAACTAAAAAAATAGATTAAATGATTAATAGAGAACAAAGATTAATTTTAAATATAAATTAAAGTGAAGCAAAGTGACTAACGGAAAAAATACTCAAGTTTAACAAACATGAAAACGTCAGGAATCCCTTGCATAAATATGGTATTTTAATTATTCTTGATTCATTGAGTAACTCAATTGGAAACTCAATTCCTATATTCTCAATTAGAAGGTATAGATTTATAAACCAAGATTAAACCAAATGTAATCCTTTGAAAAATCATTCACTATTTTTAAAATACGTAAATTATTATCACTATTGAGAAAATCCAACGACGACAATATATTCAGGAAGCGATATTGTGGCAAAGAATTAAATCAATATAGATAAATAATTGATCCAAACATAATCAAAGAACTAATCCATTCAATAGAAAAAGCATGACTGAATCTATAAACAGAATAAATTCTATGATTATTCGGAGAAGAAAACATAACAGTGAATTGAGAATGATAAAACAAAAGAATTTTAGTAATTAAAAATCAAATACATAAATCAAGAATAAATTAAAATTATCATCTAATGTGCAAGTTCATCCCTAGCCCTACTTGAGAATTTAGTTACCCATAAATATAATGGACAACAAAAATCTCAAGAGAAAAATAAAGCAAACAGTGGCCATGGAAATTAATTTCAGATCTTCCTCCTTCAAACTGAGCTGTCTCCTCTCTTCTGAACTCCCCTATTTCGTGCTAATGATATGCTTAAATAGGGTAGGAAAGAAACCGTAATGTCTTCATATTCTCGCACACAAAATCGCTTAAATTTTAGAACTCAAATTGGCAGCCATGTACGTGCTTCAGGATTTCGAATTTGGAAATCCTTATTAGAGACAACCTTGTATCCCTTTAAGATAGTTTTCCAACGCATCAAGAATCGCATCAATCCGATATTTGAACAGAAAGTTATGGTTAAAATAGTAAAGTATGTCCATTCTGTCTCCTAGCGCATTTTGGACTCTGATCCGAATTACTTTCAAACCCCATCATTATGCTTATTTGAAGAGTCCTACACTCGTTAAAAATTCTTAGGTTGTTCCAACGTCTTGCCCACTTGAAATTCCTTTGAATTTGAATGGGTTTGTACTTGCTCTTTTATAGACTCTGAAATTAAATATAAAAATTTGTTTAGGAGTATCCCAAAATAAATAGAAACTCAATTCAAGAATACACATTAATTTCAATGATTTCTATTGACATTTTAGCATTTTAGTCCAATAATAGGGTATTTAGCACTTTTGTACACTCATTACACCCCCCAACTTGCTTATTGCTAGTCCCTAACAATTTCTATACTAAGGAGATAACAATCACTAAAATAGGCCACCAATTCACATTTTCCAGATTCACATATAAAAAACAAACTAAGGAATCCAATAACCCATCAAGATCAATCCATTTATACACAGAGTGTGTATGTTTTCCAAGCTATAACCATCTTACCACTAACCTTGACACATACAACATCAAGAATGTCTTAAACAAAAGGTTAAACTCCATAATTCACGAGTATAATAGTATTTCGTGTAAGGGCTCTATCTATGGAGTTGACAAATGGTGTACACACAATCACATAGAGATTTAGGTAATTATGAACAAGCAACAAGGAAGCATTGATCTCATGATAGGACCATTAACAAATGAGAATTCAACCATTCTTTCCAAAAGCTTACTTAGGATCAGAACGGTCAACACAAAAGGTTGTAACGTGGCTTAGGTTCGGGCTTAGGTTCGGGGCTATATGAAAAAAATGAGAAAAGATTCAAAAACTTCCAAGTACATACAAAGGGAATCTTATTAAATATCTCAGTAGACCACACTTCTCACTTGATGTACTTTCCAACTTTTTAGATCATTGAATAATGCCTCTTTTTCCTTTCCTTTTCTTTTTTTCTTTTTTATTTTTTATTTTATAATTTGGTGAACAATTATGTCACCTTGGTATTTTTCTATTTCTACTCAGTCTTGGTATTTTTGCCTTTGGAGCTCACTCACTTGAACACCTTGTAACTCATGTTCTTCCCTTTTCTCTCTCTCCTTTTTTTTTTTTTTTTTTTTTTTTTTTTTTTATTTCATGCAAGAAAAATAAGAATTCCACATCTAATACACACTTGGAAGTAACAAGGGTAGGGAAAATAAGTGTGTAGGTTATACTCCAATATGGAGAGGTAAGGATAATGTGGGCATATGAAAATAAAAAGCCTACATGTGTTTATTGGCTCAAAGTTGGCTACTAGGAGTCTACGATGGAAATGGTTAGCTTGAAAGGCTCAAACGTTGATCCTAAATTGATGTACGTCATATCTCAAGTATATCCACCATCTTATCACAAACCATGTAATGATATTCTCACAAGAAGTGCCCAATTCAACATATCAATAAACGCTTATCATAATTTATTGCATTTGTAGGCTCTCAATCATCTCCAAAACTCACATGAATACTTAAGCAAAAGAGTTCTCTAGCTACATGTGTCAGACCACTATCTTACCACAAACCTTGGATGAGTGCATTAGAGGTTCTGTGAATGCCTCAGCAAAAATGATTATGGTGGGTTTGGTGAATTCACGAAAATGGCTATGAATGAGAATGAGTACACATGTAAAAAAGATGACGTGTGATGCAAAATTTAAAAAAAATTGACACATGAAAATATGCCACAGAGTTCTAACAAGCATTTTCAATACTGAATTTGCACCACCACCCCCCAACTTAAATGAACCATTGTCCTCAATATTTAAGAATCAAATTTGAATGGAGAATAACTAAAATGGTTAGAATACACCTAATGAGTGATGTGGGTAGTTCGCTAAGCACCAAAGATAGTAATATGAAATGACAAAATGAAACTAACCTCAGTCATGAACTTCCTCTTGTCCTGAGCATTCCAATCCACCGGTATCTCACCTGCAGCCAAATAATTCACAATGTGAGCAAACCATGGTAGAGAAGTAAGAGAAAGTAAATGCTCATCGGGAAAATCATCCCTGATTGGCAGGTGGTCAGATGTGTCCTCAAATGTGAGCCTCAAGAGATAGTCAGCCACTACGTTCTCCACTCCTTTCTTGTATTTGATGGTGATGTCAAATTCCTGCAAAAGTAAAATCCACCGTATTAGTCGCGCCTTAGCATCATTTTTTGTAAGTATGTACTTAAGGGCTGCATGATCTGTGAAAATAATAATAGGATAACTAATCAATTAAGCACGAAACTTATCCAAAGTAAACACTACAGCTAGCAACTCTTTTTCAGTGGTGGAATAATTCATCTGAGCACTACTTAGAGTTCTACTAGCATAGTAAATGAAAAAAGGCTTCCCCTCCCTTTGCTGTCCAAGAACAGCACCTATAGCAAAGTTACTAACATCACACATGATCTCAAAAGGTAAAGTTCAATCAGGTGGCTGCATTATGGGTGCTGAGGTAAGCTTGCCAATTAGCGTTTTAAAGGCCTATTGACAAGCTTGTGTCCACTCAAATGGGGTATCTTTAGCTAGAAGGTCACATAGTGGTCTAGATATGGTGGAAAAATTCTGTATGAACCTTCTATAAAAGCCCGCATGTCCAAGAAAGGATCTCACATCCTTTACTGTCCTAGGTGTAGGCAACTTAGAGATTAATTCAATCTTAGATTGATCAACCTCTATCCTCCTAGAAGAAATAATTTGCCCTAAGACAATACCTGAAGATATCATAAAGTGACATTTCTCCCAATTCAAAACCAATTCATTCTTCTCATAACGAGTCAACACTCTCTCTAAATTCAATAAGCATGCATCAAAACAAGATCCAAAAACAGTCAAGTCATCCATAAAAACTTCCATACAATTTTCAACCATGTCACTAAAAATGCTTATCATGCAATGTTGAAAAGTAGCAGGTGCATTACACAATCTAAATCACATTCTACGAAAAGCATAAGTACCAAATGGACAAGTGAAAGTGGTTTTATCTTGGTCTTCTAATGCAATTTATATTTGATAATAACCAGAATAATCATCCAAGAAATAATAGAAAGGATGACCAGTCACATGCTCAAGAATTTGATCAATAAAAGGGAGAGGAAAATGGTCTTTCCGGGTGGTAGCAATCAATTTTCTATAATCAATGCACATCCACCACCCAGTCACAAGTTTTGTAGGGACTAACTCTCCCAAGTCATTCTTCACCACAGTAACACCTGACTTTTTAGGAACAACCTGTGTAGGACTTATCCATTTACTATCAGCAATAGGATATATCATTCCTGCATCTAATAGTTTCAACACTTCATTATTTTTCACCACTTATTTCACAGTAGGATTAAGCCTACGTTGGGGGTCTCTACGAGGGCTAGTTCCTTCCTCCAAATTAATTTTATGAAAATAGATCGGGACTAACATCTTTTATATCAGCAATGCTCCAACCTAAGGCCGACTTATGCTCACTTAGGGTCTGAATTAATTTCTCACCTTGAGACTGAGACAATTCAGATGAGATAATAACACGAAAAATATCACCTGGACCAAGTAAAGCATGCTTTAAACCCTTAGGCAAAGGCTTCAATTCAACTTTGGGTGCTTCCACACTGGAAGGAATTTATTTTTCACCTTTCTCAGGCAACTCCTAAAACTTCGGTTGCCATGCCCGAGTGCCATAATCCTGAGTTCTATAAAAAATAGTACAAATATCAACTACATCAAATGGATCACTGATAGAATCAAACTCAGAATTAACAAGAAAATATTCAAAGGGATCAAAATCATGAGCTATAGAAACTCCCCTATCCATGAGTGAGTCAATCATGTATGGTGGCTCTCATCATCATCTTCTGGCTGTTTTGCAATATGGAAGATACTCACCTCGAGAGTCATGTTTCCAAAAGATAGCTTCATGAGCCCATTCCTGCAATTAATAAAGTATTAGCAGTGGCAAGGAAAGGCCTACCTAAAATCAATGGAATTTTAGAAGTAGTGTCAACAACAGAGCTAATGTCAAGGATTAGAAAATCAATAGGATAATGAAATTTGTCAATTTGAATTAAAACATCCTCTACCACACCCCGGAGTACTTTGACTGAACGGTCAGCCAATTGCAATACCACAGTGGTTGGTTTGATTTCTCCCAACCCCAACTGCAAATAAATAGAATATGGCATTAGATTCACACTAGCTCCTAAATCTAGCAAATCTTGCCCAAACTCATGATTTCCAATGCTATATGCAATGATTGGAAAACCAAGATCCTTGTACTTGGGAGGAATCCGCTGCTCAATTAGAGCACTAACTTGCTCTATCAGAAAAGTTGTCTTCTTCACATGGTGCTTACTCTTAACTGTACACAAATCCTTGAGAACTTTTGAATAAGTAGGAACTTGTTTAATCACATGCAAAAGAGGAAGATTGATTTTTACCTGCCTTGGATTCTTTAGGATTTCATTGTTAGGATCCAAAGTTCGCTTATTTGATTTTAAAGCTTGAGGGAATGGTACCTTAACAGGACTTTTTCTCACCTTAAGTTCCTTGGTCAGCTCGGCATCACTACTATTTTGATCCTTTTCCACATCCTCTGATTTGTTTGTTGTTGGGATGTGTAATGACTTACCACTTCTCGTCACAATGTCATTCACATCCTTCAAATTCTATTGTGCCATGTGTTGACCATGGGGTGCGGACGGAGCCTGAGAAGGGAACTTACCTCGCTCATTCACACCCAAGGAGCTCGTCAATTCGGACACTTGGCTCTTTATCTCCTTATTTTCTTCAACAACCTGCATAATCAAAGATTCAAACTTTTGATTAGTCTTATCATGTGCCTCAATAAAAGCATGCAAAGTGTCTTCTAAAGGACTCCTAGAAGATGAATATGCATGATGTGGTGCAGGGTATGATCTAGGGGGTTGTGCAGGTGGCTTGTTTTCAAACTTCTAGCTAAAATTGGGGTAATTGCGCCACCCCGAATTATAGGTATCAGAATAAGGTGTAAAAGACTTCTTGTATATACCTAAGGCATTACATTATTCCTCATATGTCCCTCTCATCTTAGCAAATGTGAAACACTTTTGGGCGAGGTGATCCACCCCGCCACACACAAAACATGGTCCAAAAGACTCTGTTTGATTAGCCACTTGTGTTGGCTTTAAGTCCTTAGTCTTTAACACATCTAGCTCCCTAATGAGCATCTCAACCTTAGGCTTTAGGCTATCCTCTTCTCTGAGATGGTAAATTCCACTACCATTTGGGTTTCCTGCAAGTCATGACCTATTTGTGCTTTCAGTAGCACTAGGTCCAGTCCAAGTGTGAGTTTTTTTAGCAAGCTCATTGAGGTATTCTATGGTCTCATCAGGGTCTTTATGTAAGAAATCACCATTATACATCATCTCCACAAATTGGCGCTCTCTAGGTGTAAGTCCCTCATAAAAATAGCTCACTAAGCACCAATTCTCATATCCATGGTGAGGACACATACTCAACAACTCCTTAAATCTCTCTCAAGACTGATACAAAGTCTCACTGTCCTTTTGTACAAAGGTGGAGATTTGTCTTTTTAGTACATTGGTCTTATGTTGGGAAAGTATTTATTAAAGAAGACTTGAGTCATCTCACTCCATGACCCAATAAATTGGGGTCTCAGTGAGTATAACCAACTCTTAGCTCTATCCTTCAATGAGAAAGGAAAGAACTTAAGTCTCACAACATCATCAGTTGCATTTTTACTACGAAAAGTCGCAACTACTTCCTCAAACTCCCTAATATGCACATATGGATTTTCATTTTCCAAGCCATGAAAAGTAGGGAGTAACTGTATCATCCTTGTTTTAAAATCTAGTTGGCGAGTATTAGCTGGAAACATGATGCATGATGGTGTGGCTGTGTGTGTAGGGTGGAGGTAATCATGAAGAGTTCTAATGGGTTAATCCTCATGTTCACTCATTTCTTTGGGACTAGATGAATTGTCAAATAAAGGATTTAAAAAATTTGATTTTGACTCTTCCATATGCCTACAAGCAAACCTACCCAAGGTGTCTCTATGTATGTGCATGCAAGATAACAAAATACTAAAAGAATAAAAATAAAATAAAAAGAAAGAAGAAAAAAAAATAATGCAGCAAGCTAAAAGAAGGAACGAAATTACCACCTTTACAAACTGCTGAAAAGAAAAACAATTTAGCAATTCTTCTACCGTCTCCCCTGGCAACGTCTCCAAAATTTGATTACGCCCAAAGAATAATGTGGTTTGTTGTAGCACAGCTTTGGGGTGTCGATTCTACAGAGAGACAAATTAAAAGAATTGTAGAAGGAACAAAGAAACTAAAGAAATAGATTAAATGATTAATGAAGAATAAAGATTAATTTTAAATACAAATTAAAGTGAAGCAAAGTGACTAACGGAAAAAATACTCAAGTTTGACAAACAGTAAAGCGTCGGGAATCCCTTGCACAAATATGGTATTTTAATTATTCTTAATTCATTGAGTAACTCAATTGGGAACTCAATTCCTAATATTCCCAATCGGAAGGTATAGATTTATAAACTAAGATTAAATCAAATGTAACTATTTGAAAAATCATTCACCACTTTTAAAATACGTAAATTGTTATCACTATTGAGAAAATTCAACGACGACAATATATTTAAGAAGCGATATTGCGGCAAAGAATTAAATCAATATAGATAAATAATTAATCCAAACATAATCAAAGAACTAATGCATTCAAGAAAAAAAGCATGACTGAATTCATAAACAGAATAAATTCTATGATTATTCGGAGAAGAAAACATTAACAATGAATTGAGAATGATAAAATAAAAGAGTTTTAGTAATTGAAAATTAAATACATAAATCAAGAATAAATTAAAAATACCATCTAATGGGCAAATTCATCCCTAGCCCTACTTGAGAATTTAGTTACCCATAAATATAATGGACAACAAAAATCTCAAGAAAAAATAGAGCAAACGGTGGCCATGGAAATTAATTTCAGATCTTCCTCCTTCAAACTGAGTCATCTCCCCTCTTCTGAACTCCCGAATTTCGTGCTAATGATATGCTTAAATAGGGTAGGAAAGAAACACTAATATCTTCATATTCCCGCACACAAAATTGCCTAAATTTTAGGACTCAACTTGGCAGCCATGTACGTGCTTCAAGAGTTCAAATTTGGAAATTTTTATTAGAGACAACGTTGTAACCCTTTAAGATATCTTTCTAACGCATTAAGAATCGCATCAATCCAATATTTGAACAGAAAGTTATGGTTAAAATACTAAAGTATGTCCATTCTGTCTTATAGCGCATTTTGGACTCTGATCCGAATTACTCTCAAACCCCATTATTATCCTTATTTGAAGAGTCCTACACTCGTTGAAAGTTTTTAGGTTGTTCCAACGTCTTGCTCACTTGAAATTCATTTGAATTTGAATGGGTTTGTACTTGCTCTTTTATAAACTCTGAAATTAAATATAAAAATCTGCTTAGGAGTATCTCAAAGTAAATAGAAACTCAATTCAAAAATACACATTAATTTCAATGATTTCTATTAACATTTTAGCATTTTAGTCCAATAATTGGGTATTTAGAGTGCACTTTCGTACATTCATCATAGGGCCTAACATTACATGGAAGAACCTAATTTAAGGAAGGACTGAGGAGTTGGTAGGCAGTAAAGAGGGCGAACAATGCCCTGACTATCTGTCTCTGTCATCCTGCAGTATGACAATTGAGGCAGAAGGACTCCTATCCAAGCATACATGGAGTCAGAAGTGTGTCAGAAGGACGTCTGATTGTCCGGCCCTATAAAAGAGATTTGGAAATAGGACATAATCTCACTTTTGAAATTCTAAATACCTGAGATCTTTTGGACCCAGATTCTTCAGAAGAAGTAAGGAAGGAGCGATGCAGCGAAGTAGCAACACAACATTGTGTGTTAGGTTAACTTTAAAGACAATATTGGAGAATGTGAGGGTGAATGTTGTATGTAAAAGGCATATACATATTCATCACCTTTTCCCTTTTTGATCATGAATAAATCTTGTTTTAATCATTATGTTTATTTTATATTTATTCTCTATTTTTTGAGACTTTGAATGCGTTTGTTGTTTTTATTGATTTATGATCTCTGTGTGAGAAATTATTATCTTTGAGAGGGAGAGGGAGAGAGAGAGAGAGAGAGAGAGAGACATGTGTGAATCATCATGGGATGAAACATGGATTTTTCTAAACCACTCCCTTGAGACATTGCCACATGCTTCACACGGGAATGAGAATGCCTCGTGGTGATTAGGGTGGAGCGATATTGTGTTTGGCCCCCCTTGATAGTCGAGATGTAGAATCCCGCAACATATCACATGTTGGTGTCCTCAAGTTAGTTGGCCGAGTAGACATTTCTCTGGTGCAACATGTTATCTCTGCGTGAGAGTTGACTTGTGTTCGTGTACAGGTGAACTAACTTGCTCCATGTTGGTAGGTAGAAGGGATTTCCCCAATTTCGATGGTGGAGCGGCTCATTCCCTGTTGGCCAATTAGGTGAGAATGTCTGAGTAATGAATACCTATGTGATGAGCATTTGTGTGAGGGCAATTGTGCCTTTAGAACCAATATGATTTTATGGATTTTACCTATTGGAGCGAAGGTGATTCCTTGCCTAAATAATATTTTTGCTTTACAATGCTTTGCATAGCAAGGGTAATTCCTCGCAATGCTTATACACATGTATTTCACTGCGAGGGTGATTACTCGTCATGTTTACGCATCCATGTGTTTATGCCAAAGGGGATGATTCCTCACCAAGAATACATCTCTATGTTCTTTCACTATTTGCATGAAAACTATTATTGCATCTTCAAGAGCATGATATCTCATTAGGTATTTTGTCCTAGTTTCCTAACCTACTTATGGTTTCAACCTCAAAACCATAGACTTTGATGTATAATCAAAACTAGGAGTGATGCTCGAGGAAGAAGTGCCGATCCTGCCGAACCCTGAGAATAGAGGCTTGTCTTTGTTGTAAGAGTCATGCATTATTTTGAGTCATAGTTAGTTCTTTCTAAGGGACGACCACTTGTATTCAATCTGCTACCCATTAGGCGATGAACAAATTGTTTGGGTTGTACATGTTTCAAAGATTGAAATTTATGAAGAATTACAATAATTATTTCGATATTGTGAATTTAGATTTCTGGTACTATGAGGTCTCAGTTTATTGACTAAACCTCTATTTTTTCCGCTGCGATTTTATATTTGAAACTTGACACATGCATTTACATCTAGATGAGGCACGCCAAATCTTGACCAAATCTTGCAAAATGCTATGGTTATGCTCTTGAATAGGGTGATCAATCTTCTCCCTAACATTTCTCTCCTTAGCTCGTTGTTGGTGTGTTGCTCCAAAGTCTAAAACCCATCTTTTGACTGAGATGTTTTTTGCTAGGTTTTACGTTTGGTTCTTATGGGGGCTTAAATTGCTATTTTACCACCATTTCCCAGCCAAACATGTCATTGAACCCGGTTCAATTATCATTGTGCGAGTATGATGCATGTTATCTTAAACCTTTTGGTTACACTCATGACAAAGTATATTAATTATTTTCTCGACAACATATATTGTTTTTTGGTGATCAATAATTAACGAAAGATTTGATCTTCATGTTGATTTTTTTACTGAGTTATTTACAAACTTATTTATAAATAAGTGAAGCAAGTTATTAATGTAAAAGCATGTTACATCGTTAAAAAACAATTATTTTTTTAAATTTGATTTATAATTAATTAACGTGGCCCCATAATAAATAGTGTACGTAGTGAATACCTTTTGTTTGAATTAGACCAGAAGGTACTACACCTGATACATGTATTTTTTAAAAAGCCATCTAAAAGCTTTGATCTTCGTGCCACCTAGATCAGATTTACATTTAACAATAATACTAGTTACGAAGTACATATGCTAAATATATGTGTTCTGCATTGTTTTAGTCATTACTCAACTCTTGCAAATAAATAGTACTTGGCAATTGTAGATATCACAGTACAAAAAAAGAGAGTATCATTTGTGACGGATTATTTGCGATAAGAATGATTATTTATGATCAAAACAGACTCATTTCCTTAGAAAATAATTAGCCACAAATAAGTAGTTTTCTTATAGTGAATTATATATATCCCCACATGAAGGTATACATGAGGCCATACAGAGGAGAGTAGTATCTATCACCTACCACACTTTAGTTGTGGAAGCCAGCCAATTAGGATATACACATTCATCACTTGGATGAAGTATCTAGAGAACATTTCAAGTTTAGAAAAGTGGAAGGAAAATATTTTATTACATACCAAATTTTAAACATCTTCTAAATGATCTTGAGTTCTAACTATATAATGATAGAGATGATGATTTATTACAAACTAAAAGCATAGAAGGCAATGAGACAAAAAAGAGTCAAGCTAGAATGCAATAATTAGAAACATTAAATGAGAATACAATCATATGAAGTTGTTGAGTGTGGTTCTATTGCTTATCTATTAATTTGTATCTTTGCATAAAGATCGGAGCCAAAGAAAATTTTTCTTTAGGTAAACTTTATGGCATTCTCGAAGTATTGGACAATAACTAGCCTTAATTAGTCATATAACTTATAATGCAGTGGGAAGACCAATGTAGATAGACAATATGACCGCATGCACCAAGACATACATATAATCAGCTACTAGGGTTTGTCCAAAAAAAAATCAGCTATTAGGGTGTGTGGAGGTAAATCATGTGGTGAATGATCTAGAAAAAGATTTCTAATTCATGGGTGAAAACGGGGATTGATTAACTATTTAATGGGTCACACTACAAGAAAACTGCTTATTTGCGAACAGTTAATTCCAGTGAAACAACTATTTACAATTAAAATTGGTTGCAAATAGTCTTTTAGTTGAAATAAATTGATTACAAAAGTCCATTTTTCTTGTAGTGCCATTTAAAAAATGGTAGATAATATATATATATATATATATTTTAAAAAATCATGAAAGGATCGGAGGATATCATGATTTAAAGGTACTAGGAACAAGATTGTTGAAGAGTTTGCGTGTATGAGTTATTCCGTATGGCAAAAGAAAATAGGGTGCCTAGGGATTGGCTTGCACACTCGATTATAGATTGCCTTGATGCTTGGTTGAGGGTCAAGGTGACTTCTAAGTGGGTTCTTGTTTTTGGTTTTAACTATGGGAGCTCTCATCGCATAAAGAGAAGGAACTCCATGTTTCCCATCCATGGCGTCGATAGAACCTCAAGTTATCCTTGACAAGGTTGAGCAAAAATCAAAAAGTCTGATTCCAAATCTGACTCCGCTCCCACTCTGACAAAACATAGTCAGAGTCGGGTTTTTTTTTTAATTCTTCAATCGGAGTCGGAGGTGTCACTAGACCTACCCTGACTCCAATCCGATTCGGCTCTGACTTTATATATGTGCCAACTCTGACTTTGACTTTGCCTTCCGACTTCAAATTTGATTCCGAATCTGACTATGATATTGTATATATTTTATAAAAATATGTATTTATCTATATACTTATCATATATACTAGAATAGTTATATAGTTATATAACTAGATAGTTAAATTCAACTGTATACTAGTATCAGCTAATTATTATAAAATAATATATTTAGACTAAAATATAAATAGACTAATGATAGTTTAGTATATATAAACATCATAGTATCACTACCATAATAATGACGTATAAAAAAAGTTTGACACTAGCACTTAAATAAGTCTAGTATAATAAGTTAATAACACATATACTAATTTACTAGAAAGTCTAGTATATAATTAAGTTAGAAATAAGTTAGACATTAGTATAATAACATGTAATACTAATGCATAATAACATGTAATTAGACGCTATATAGTATAAGTCTTATATAGAAATAAATTAGACACTAGTATAGAAATAACAAATAAGCCTAATATAATAAGTTAATAACACATAATACAAATTTACTAAAATATAATAGCAAGTAATTAGATACTAGAAACAAGTCTAGTATAAAAATAAGTTATAAATAAGTTAGACACTAGTATAATATATAACAGTAATACTATAGTATAATCACATGTAATTAGATACTAAAAATAATGTGTGATAACATGTAATTAGATATCATAGTAGAAGTTTAATATAAAAATAAGTTATATATTAGTATAGAAGTAAATTAGTAGTGAATGATTTATGGTATGTTTGGGAACACAAATTTTTTCAAACAACTTCACGACTAGTCACAAACAATTCACTATTATTTACTAATGACCTGAGATACTCTTAACATCCAAACGGAACCTTTTAATTTTTTGGAAAAATCGAAAGTTGAAAACTCACAATTTTTTTTTTTTAAAATGGGCTAAAGATGAAGCTAAAAAAAATCCAAAGAAAGCCCTAGTCTGACTCTGACCTGACAAGTCAAAGTCTAAGTCGGATTGAAACCTACACAAATCGGAGTTAGATTGGAGTTCAGATTTGAACTCCGACAAAAGTCGGAGTCGGAAATTTAGGGGAATCTGACTTCGACTAAGTCGATGCTCACCCTTAATCCTTGATTCGCTCATGACCCAAGTCTGAAATGACCCGAGAGCTTAATGGGATTTTGGCTACTAATTGTGTTTATTGTGTGTGTTGCATATTAATTTTGTATGTAGATAGTCTCTTTGAGTGGTTTCACTACATTATGTGCCACCATCTAGTTGGAGGATCCTTACAAAATGTAACCAGTACTTGAAAATTCGGTTTGAATCGGTAGTTTCAACTCAGTTCTCTTAGAACTCAAATTGAATTTAGTCATTTAATTAGTTCGGTCATAAAATTGGTTGAACTAATCAATTCAGACAAAACACAAACTAATTGTAGAATACTCAACAATGAAACGATCATGAATCATGCTTAAGTTAGGACTTAGGAATCAAAAAGGCAAAAAGACTTGATCGATGTCTATTGACTATCGAAGACAAGATGCTGATGGTGAGTTACTATATATGGAACTATAATCTAATTTCATAACTCTCTCCCAATCTCTTTCTGCCGATCTCAAGTCTCAAAAGCTTTAAGGTATCTCTCTTTTGATCTCTCTGTAGCTTTCTTGGTAACCAATGGTGGGTTTGATGTTGTTGTTCTATTGACTTTTGTTTGATTGTTGAATTCATGGTTGAGGGTGGTTGTAAGAACACAGTCAGAAAATGATCACAACTCTGATCTTCGAGGGATCAGTTCCTCCAGAAATGACTTTATTAATCTTCTTCAATGGATTACATTAGAGACTACCTCCCTTTTTATACACACTACAGACGTTAAGTTAGTTATGAGTCAAGGGCATTTCAGTACATCTCATTAGCTAAGTAAGGGTACAAAGGTAATCACATACTACATAAATGGCATGTGCCATCACGTGTACAACTAACTTCCTAACTGCTTATTGTTTAGTCTTTAGTCGATGGCTCTCCTCTCCTTCAGACTTCTTCCTTCATTATTCACCTCAATGATCATAACAACTCACTCTCCCTTCAAAAGACCTTGCCCACAAGGTCAGGATATTGTTTCCTCAACTGTTCAATTGGAACCCATGTAGCATCCTGCTCAGAAGCTCCTTTCCATTTAATTAGCAACTCAATGAATGGTTTATTATCAACAGGAGTCATCTTTCTTTGCAGAACTTACTCAGGGTTAGCTCGAAATGCACCATGAGAATCCAACAATGGCAATGTAGATGAAACAATATTCAATGGTCCAACATGCTTCTTTAGTCTCGAGACATGAAACACTGGGTGTACAGACGATTCTTGTGGTAACTCTAGCTTATAGGCTATTTTCCCAATACACTCCAGTATCTTAAAGGGACCACAGTACCTTGTTGATAATTTGGGGTTCACAACATTTCCTATAGTGTTCTGTTTATATTATTGCAACTTCAAATAAACCATATCATCAACTTGAAACTTCCTAAAAACATGTCTTTTATCCTACTGCTGCTTCATGTTAACCTGAGTTGCCAACAGATTCTTCCTTAATAAGGACATAATTTCTTCTCTCGATCTCAACTCAGAATCCACTGCCTCATTCTGAGTTGTGCCAGCTACATACTGTAATAAAGTTGGAGAGGTCATACCATACAAGGCCTCAAATGGTGTGATCTTAGTGGTTGAATGCACAAAAGTGTTATACCACCATTCTGCCCAAGGCAGCCAATGGCTCCATTGCTTTGGTCTATCAGAAATAAAACATCTCAACTATTGCTGAACACATTTGTTAACAATTTCAATTTGTCCATCTGATTGAGGATGATAAGTAGAATTGAAATGTAACCTTGTGCCATTTAATCTAAAAAGCTCCTTCCAAAATCCACTGGTAAAAGTAGGATCTCGATTAGTCACAATTGTTGCAGGCATTTCATGTAACTTAAAAACTTGTGCATTGAAAAGCTTAGCCATTGATGTTGCAGTATAAGGGTGGGACAAGGATAAAAAATGAGCATATTTAGTAAATCTATCAACTACCACCAGAATTACAGTAAACCCTTTTGAATTAGGAAGAGCATCTATAAAGTCCATAGAAATATCACTCCATGATCTCACAGGAATAGGTAGTGTCTGCAACAACCCTGCTGGCAGCAAATTCTCCACTTTACATTTTTGGCATACTTCACATTCTTTAATATATTGCTTGATGTCCCTTCTCATTCCAGCCCAAATAAAATTGCTTTGGCCTTATGTAAAGTTTTTTGGTATCCTGAGTGCCCTCTAGAAGCACTGCTATGAATGAATTGTAAAATCTGTTGTTTCAAAGGATACTTAGTTGACAAAAACAATCTCCCTTTCATGAATAAGAACCCATTCTTAACTTCAAAGGCTTGATTCAGCAGCTCTCCCTACTACAATTTCATGCAAATTCTAGAAATCTCCTCATCTTGCAAATAGGAATCCTTTAACTGTTGTAGCTATATTGGATCTAGCACTGTAATAGCTGATAACACTGTCTCACCTTCCAGTATCTCATCTCTTCTTGAAAGAGCATCTGTAGCTACATTTTGCCTACCTTTTTTATACACAATCGTGAAGTCATAACCCAATAACTTACTAAGCCATTTCTGCTGTGATGGTGTCCCTATCTTCTACTCCAACAAAAATTTCAAGTTTTGTTGGTCAGTCTTGATCACAAATGTGGTTCCCAAAAGATAAGTTCTCCATTTTTTACATCTAACACTAATGCCACAAATTCCTTCTCGTGTGCACTTAGATCTAAAACTTTGCCTTTCAAAGGTTGGCTAAGGAAAGCCAAAGGTTTCCCATTCTGCATCAGCACAACTCCCACACCTTTACCTTAGGCATCACACTCAATCAAAAAAGATTTAGTAAAGTTAGGTAATCCCAACATAGGAGGTTGAGAGAAAGCCTTCTTTAATGCTTCAAATGCTTGTGCAGCTGAATGTCCCCATTGGAAAGCATCCTTCTTAAGCAAATCAGTAAGAGGAGCAATAATTAATTCATAATTCTTTACAAACTTTCGATAATATCCAGTTAATCCAATAAACCCTCTCAATGATTTAATGGATTTGGGTAAAGGCCATTCAACCATGGCCTTGATCTTGGGTGGATCGGCCTACACTCCCTCAGCAAACACTAAATGTCCAAGATAATCAATTTGTTTACAACCAAACCTGCATTTACTTCTTTTAGCAAATAGTGTGTGTTTTGCTAAGATCTCCAATACCAAAGTTAAATGCTGTAAATGATCCTCTAATCTTACTATATATCAAGATATCATAAAAAAAAAATATATATATATATATATATATCTTAAGTATGACTAAAATACCTCATTCATCAATGATTGAAAAGTGGCAGGAGCATTGATTAAGCCAAAAGGCATAACCAAAAATTCATAATGGCCTTGATGGGTTCGAAATGTTGTCTTCTCAATGTTAGCCTCCCTCACTCGAATCTAATGATAGCCAGATCTAAGATCTAACTTAGAAAAAATGGTAGCTCCACACAATTCATCAAGAAGCTCATCCACCACAAGAATAGGAAACTTATCTTTAACAGTTTCCCTATTTAAAGCTCTATAATCCATGCATATACGCCAAGAACCATCAGCTTTCCTCACTAAAATGACAGGTGAGAAAAAAGGAGATTGACTACATCTTATTACTCCTGCCTCCAAAAACTCTTTAACTATTTTTTCAATCTCAGTCTTTTGTACAAAGGAATATCTATATGGCCTCACGGAAATAGGCATGGTACCCTCCTTGAGATTAATTTTGTGATCATGGCTTCTCTTGGGTGGGAAGCTTTTAGGCTCCTCAAAAACTGTAGAAAATTTCCTCAAAATCTCTTGAATTCCTTGAATTTCAGTATCAACTTCTTCAACCATAACCTGTTGCTGCTGTATTAACTGTAAAAACATGCCTTTCCTTTCAATTGTTGTTTACTGAAAAATCTGCACATCCTCTATTAATTCTGATTTAGTAGCATTCATCCCTCTAATTGTCATTAATTTCTTATTTTGCTCAAAGGTCATAGTGAGACCATTAAAATCCCGCAACACAGGACCCAAGGTCCTCAACCATTGCATTCCTACTACCACATCACAACTCCCAAGAGGCAATAAGAAAAAACCAGTATTGAACATATTACCTTGCATATGAAACTACATTTGCTCAATCATTCCTTCACTTCTCATTCTTTCCCCATTCGCCACTCGAACTTCAAGTTGTTTTCTAGAATTCACCTCTAATCCCACCTTCTTAGCAATCATGGGATCAAGGAAATTATGCATACTGCCTGTGTCTACAAGAATGACCACAGAACAGTTCAGAACCTTACCATGAATTCTCATGGTTCTTGGGCTTAATGATCCTGCAATAGCATGCAAGGATATTTTTGGAATTTTAGATTGTGCTAGTGCCATATCAACATTATCAAGATCCTCTATCAACTCACAGCCTTGCACATCTTCTCCACCAGATAATTCCATCCCTTTCATCCCAAATATTTTGGCCCTTTTACACTTGTGACTAGGGTTCCATTTCTCAGCACAGAAATAGCACAAACCCTTCTCTCTTCTCTCTTTCATCTCTACTGGAGTCACTTTCTGCACAGGCAATGATGCTTTAAAATTACTATTTCTCCTTATTACAGTATTTTCTTTCCTTTCAACATTTATGTCAAATCCATTCCCTCCTACAGGAAATGGTACATAGGAAGCTTGATAACTTCCCCCTTTACTCCCCCCACGAGCACTACAAATGTACTCCTCTTGAATCTTGGCAAGACCAAAGTCAGAATTAAGATTTTGAGGATGAAGCATCCTCACAAGCAGCCTTATTTCATCTTTCAGTCCACTCAAGAACATACTCAATTTATAGTTTCAGATAATCCCTTCAATCTATTGGATATCATCTCAAACTGAGTCTTATAAGCAGCTACTATTGAAGCAGCTACTGTTGAACTTTACTTGAGTCGAGTAAGAGCTTCCATGGAATCATCATAGGATGAATTCCCAAACCTCAACTGTAAGGCCTCGATAAAAGAACTCCAAGAATAAAAAATTCCAATTTTTTCAGCATCTTGAAACCATATTAGAGCATTACCCTCCATGTAAAATGATGACATTAAGATCTTTTGTCCATCCGGCATAGGATATAAAGCAAAATAATGATTTACTTTATAAATCCATCTTGTAGGATTAGTCCCATCAAATCTTGGAAAGTCTAGTTTGATCGAACGAAATTGCATACCTCTCATCTGCTCAGAATTCACATCTTCTTGTTTGCCACCATTAACATCATCCAACAAAACATCTATCTTGGAACTCAGTAACTCTAATGTCCCTTGATGATCCTCCAAACTCTTCCCTTGTTGTTCTGATGTTGACGTTACCCCACCACCATCTTTTCCAGCTCTTTAAAACGCGTTCCCTCAGCCATCAGAAAAAAATTTTTCCCAGAAATTTGAACTGCTCTGGTACCAATTGTAAAAACACACTCAGAAAATGATCACAACTCAAATCTTCGAGGGATCAGTTCGTCCAAAAATGACTTTATTAATCTTCTTCAATGGATTACATCAGAGACTACCTCCCTTTTTATACACACTATAGATGTTAAATCAATTAGGAGTTAAAGGCATTTCAGTACATCTCATTAGCTAAGTAAGGGTACAATGGTAATCACATACTACTTAAATGACATGTGCCATCACGTGTACAACTAACTTCCTAACTGCTTATTGTTTAGTCTGAAGGAGAGGAGAGCTATCTCCTTCCAAACTTCCTTCAGACTTCTTCCTTCATTATTCACCTTAATGATCATAACAGTAAGAGATGGTTGAGGTAATCTATAGAGTTTTTAAGCCCAAATGGATAGCACGAGTACTCTCACTATAGGACTCTACACTTGTTTCTCCATTCAACAATGTTAGCTAGTTGGGGAATTTAAACCCAATAGCCAAACTGCTTTGCATTATAGAAACTTTTATTTTCCAAAGACTTCATATTATCATCTATCTATCAATAAAAATAAAAGGAAAGAAGGAACAACTAGAACGGGGTCTTAGTAAGTAAGCTTTATGGCTTACTATAGAAAACAATTAAGTGGAATATATATTTCGATTGAAGTCATGACATGTTCCAAAAGTGCAAGAAAATGTTGCAACATGTAAAAAATCTTTAGAAGACGAATATTAAAAAATAAGAAAAATCTCATGAGTACTTTCTCTACCCCAAAAAAAAAAAACTGTCAAAAAAGTTCAATAACTAGTACACAATTCTAACCATATTGACATGTAACTCTAGTACATATAATATCCATAAAATTCTAAATACCTATGCTACATAAAATTCTCCGGTGTCATGTAACATATTCTAAGTTAACCAATAACTAGTATGTCAAATTAAAACAATAATAATAATAGTAATTATGAGAACAATAGCGACATCATAGTGCTATCTACTGAAAGGCAAATAAGCGACTTATCTTAATTTGAAATATTCCAATAACTCTCGAGCAGGCCAGAAGCACAAAAATTCTTTGCTTGATCTAGAGAAGGAAAAAAATATTAAAAAAATAAATGAAATTGATTACACAAATTGATCCAAGGGTTGGAGAGAATTTGTATATCGCAATAAACTAAATTTTTTTAATCACAATGTTATTCCTTTTGTTGTAGCAGACCCTCCATATTTCAAAGAGGATGATAGATGAGACAAGAATTAAAGTATGCAAATTATAAACTAGTAGTCATTACATATAGGGGAAATTTCTCTTTGCACCTCCCAAACTAACATTTTTTCTAATTGCATCCCAAGCTACAAAAAGACTAACAATTTGCACTCCAAGCTCTCACAATTTATTTTTATTTTCACTCCAAACTGATGTAACTTCATGTGATCTATTATATCTACTTTACTATAAAGTAATTTTACAATCTGAACTATCACATCAAACGATGTCACTTTATGGATTTACTTCTGTGCAATTCTTTTATGATTTAAGTATTTCTCTTTTATTGCTATTTATAGTTAGGAAAGTTTAATCTTCTATCTCCCTAATAAGCAAAAAATAATAATAATAATAAATATTTTATTTTATTATTTGTTAAATTTTCAATGAGAGTATTTCTGGAAATGAGAGGTGCAAAATGAAAAAACATGTTAGTCGGACAGCAAATTAAGGTTTTAATCATTTGGAGTGCAAATTGAAAAAATGTAGTAAATTTAAGTGAAAATTGTTTGTTTTGAACATTTCAGATGTAATTTGGAAAAAGAAACGTAGTTTGGAGGTGTAAATGAAATCTTTCCATATAATATATATGTATGAGTGTCATAAACAAAATCTTTTGAAATGAATTTTTACCAAATAAACCTCGTCATCAAAACTGTAGTATGAAATGATCAGTACCCCCAAACTCTTGTGTGAAAATAAATTATTAAAAAGCTGTCTATGTTATTAGTTTCTCGGTAATTTAAGGGGGGACCAATTTGGTTTTGCCATGCATGAACTGTAAATTTGCCTAAACTAATTAGTATTATAGATAGGGAGGTTTCAATGCTTAAAAAAAAGAGTAATTAAAGAAAGGTTGGGTAGAAGTTTATATGAGTCACATTTACAACTCAACCAAGCAGAAAAAAAAATGGGGTTTTGTTGGTCAATTGAATGGATCAAGTCATTATGACAAGGCACATGACCCACAAATTCTTAGATGAAAAAGTTAATCTCAGATATAGCACAGAAAACTGGTTTACTGAGAGGACCATGAACTAATAACTATGGCTTTCTTATTTCTTTACCACAAACCTTACTCCAAAAATATTTTCTATGGTTCCTTAACACAACTTTGAACGTGAGTGTCAGTTTTCTTGAGCCTTGATTTTTATGCAAAGTTTTGGTTCAATATGTTAGGAATTTGGACCTCCCAAATTCACCCCCAAAATCTACTTTTTGGTGAAATATGAAGAAAAATAGAAAAATAATAACAGCACAAGAATTTACGTAGAAACTCTAAAAAACAGGAGAAAAACCACCAGACCCAGAGAAGAAAATACACTATGTAAAAAATTATTACAATCACACAATTTTTCTCCTCACCCCAAATGACACCGACAAAACTTTCCCACTAGTAAAACTTTAACTCTCATCTCTTTCCTTTTAACAAGAAAAGGCTAATAGATGACTTTTCTTAGAGTCACAAGTTACTAATTAAGCTTATGACTTGATATAATTAACTAAGAGGCCAAGCACCCTATTTATAGGCCTTGAGGCCTGCTCCTTACTTTTTACCCACCGGTGTGGGACTCCAAAGGAGCAAACCCAACAATCTCCACCTTGCGACTTTGGAAACCCACAGCCACACTCCACCGCAATGAAGATCTTTATAGCTTCTGCTATCATGCTCCACCATAAAAGCATACCCACTCAGAGTAAACCAATTCCAAACATTTCAATTTTGGCCCATGTCGAAAATAATCTTGTTAAAAAATTATGGTGTAACTTCCACGTTTGGCTTTCCTTGAAGTTCATCAGCCATTGACATGAATTTCCACCACACACCCTGCATTAATGCCAAACCAATGCATGTGTGCAAACTTGTGGATCCGCTAACATTAACACATCCTCTATCATGGCAACTTTTGGAATTAGCGGCATGCCATGAGAATGTACATGTCCCTTTAACAGACATCGTCTTCCATGGAGAGAGACACAACGTTAGTTTCATTACCAGTATCTCCATTCACTGACTTGGAGCCACTTGCCGAACCTGCTCCTGCTCTTGGACAATTTTTCTTGACGTGCCCAGATTGTCCATACCCCCAGCAGACTACTTTCATCTTCATGGAGTTCTTCTTCTTCCCATTTCCAGCTACTACCAATGCTAAATTTCCAGGTGGACTATTTCTTCCACCACCTAGTCTTCTCTCTTCAGAAAAGAGTTTACTGGTAACATCTAAAAAAATTATTTTCTCCTTCCCATGTATCAAAATAGGCTTCATATGCTCATAGGAAGGTGGAAGAGACCAGATGAGTCTCAAGGCTTGATCCTCATCATTAATTTTAACTCCAATAGATTCTAGCTCAGAGACAATGCCATTGAGAACACTTACATGATCTGAAATAGTTGTACCTTCACTCATATGCAGTGTATGAAACTGCTCCTTCAGGTACACTCGATTTGAGACGCCCTTCGTCTGATACAACTCTTCGAGCTTTTCCTAGAGTTCCTTTGCCGTAGATATTCCATGCACATTTGCAAGAACATTCTTGGCCAGGCACAGACGTATCGCACTTGCTACTTTCAAATCCAAATCCTCCCAATCTTCATCGCTCATTACAGATCTGCTCTTTATTTCATCAGTCACGCTAGTATCACTGCTGACTTCAGGGATTGGTCTGCCCTTCAATGCCTTGTGTAATCCTGATTGAATCAAAACATCCTTGACTTGAACTTGCCACAAGCCAAAATTGATTCTCCCATCAAATTTCTCCACCTCATATCTGATAGAATTTGAAGCCTTACTTCCTGACATTGCTTCGATGAATTTTTACCGTAGAAATGAATGGTACTCACTAAGTAAGTTCCCAGGAAAGATTATTCTTTCCTAGACAGAACTTCAAGGTTCCCAGGAAATATTGGAGGGTCACACTGGACCACTTAAATACCAATCTCCTAGACAGAACCTCCTTAGACTGTACGTATCCACACTACCACACCAAAACTCCACTAACCAAAAAAGAACCTAGTGGCTCTGATACCACTTGTTAGGAATTTGGACCTCCCAAATTCACCCCCAGGATCCACTTTTTGGTGAAATATGAATAAAAATAGAGAAATAATAACAACACAAGAATTTACGTGGAAACTCCCAAAAACAGGAGAAAACCCACCAGACCCAGAGAAGAAAATACACTATGTGAAAAATTATTACAATCACACAATTTTTCTCTTCATCTCAAATGACACCTACAAAGCTTTTCTCACTAGTAAAACTTTAACTCTCACTTCTTTCCTTTTAATAAGAAAAGGCTAATAGAGGACTTTTCTTAGAGTCACAAGTTACTAATTAAGCTTATGACTTGATATAATTAACTAAGAGGCCAAGCACCCTATTTATAGGCCTTGAGGCCTGCTTCTTACTTTTTACCCACCGGTGTGGGACTCCAAAGGAGCAAACCCAACACAATATATATATATATATATATATATATATATATATGGAAGTTTTGGTGTCGGCCTTCTTGATTAGGATGCAACGATTTACTTGATAATGAAATATTGCTTGATGATCCTGAAGTCCCACAAAAGTTTCGAGGTCTAGTTGGTAAAAGTTTACAAATTAATTGAAATAATAGCATGGTCTAACAATATATTTTTCTTATTGGAAAACAATTTGCGCCTTTTTCTTTATTCTCAAATTTTCATTAAACTGATTGTTGTTCAGGATAGCAGCTCTATATCTAATGTATTTAATTCCTAGCTTCCTAATGATCTATCTCTTTGAATTACAAGGAAGACAATAATTATATCCACCCAGCCCCTTTTTTATAAGAAAATTGAACTATTTCCAGGCTATGCTTTTGTAATTGGTGCTGGCACTGTAGAAAGGTTAATTAATGAGGCGGTAGTTTTAAGCTGACCTGCTTGACATATGGTTCATTTATATTATCATCACCATCATTGTTTTCTATTTCAATGGAAGTAAAGCAGATATTATTGAATCACATTCGCTGATATATTATATAAATATATATATATATATAACTAGACGAGGAGTACCTCTCTCTAGTTCGGCCTTTTTTCGGACATAAAAAGCTGGGCAAAACCAGGGAGACTTACTCTCTCTAATTATACCTTTTTTCTTTAAATCAATAATCTCCTTTTTGCAAAATTCTAAAGTCTGACTATTCATTTGAATTGATCTGGCTTTAGTGGAGATTGTGCGTTCATCAAAATTTTTGATATAGGGTAGAGAAACGATGTGTTTCTTCCTATGCCAAAAAGCATTTGGTAAATCAGAACAAACATTAAAAACAAGACGCTTGTTAAAATCATCAATTTTTGAAATCAGAATGGGGGAAGATAATTGTTCAGAAATCTTTTTGTATCTTATTTCCTGTTTAAGGAAATTCAGATGTTTTTGTTTTGCAAAAAGTAAAGATTTCAAACTTTTATCTTGATCAATCTCTTGACGAGATGCAAATTTGAATTTGACTTTTTGACCAAAAGGGTCGGTAGTAATACCATCTTTTTCAGTCAAAAAAGGATATAAAGCAGAAATAAAAGGAATGCCTAAAATCACTTTGTCAGACATGTTTTTGACTAAAACATAAGGGATTTTAAAGCAAACATTATTTTGGCAAACATGAGCGTTATCAAGCTCATAAGTAATTTTCATCTGAGATCCATTTGCAGAAAACAATCTCTCAGAAGATTTTTCAAAATATTTGCTAGGGATGATTCCTTCCTGGATACAATTCAGGTCTGATCCGGAATCAATCATAGCAACAACAGAAAATTGAAAATCATGGGCAACCACAATGGTAACCCTTGAAAACCATTTCGGAGGAATGGTATGATGGATTAAACAAATCTGGTTATCAGCAGCTAACTCTTGTTGGCTAGAACCAGAGTCGTTCGTTTGCTCATTATCAGAAGGGATGTCCTGATCAAGTTGTTTATCAATTTTGAACACTAAAAATTCTTGTTTTAAAATCTCATTTTCAGATCTAAGGTTGTTAACCTCAGATCTGAGTTCAACGATTTCTTTTTTAACAAGATTTATTTCGTGTTGCAAATCATTAGTAGAAATTTCCTTGGGTTTTTTCTTTTGAAATCTTTCCAAGGTTTCTTGAAAACTAATCCTGTATTTTGAAGGTTCTGGTTCTTGGCGACTCAGAAGCTTCTTTAGCTTAAGAAGATATTCTTCTTTGAGCTCAGGATTTGTAATTTGAGAAATCAAGGTTAGCAATAAATTCTCCTGTTCTTCAGACTTGGTCAGAGTATGAATTGTCTTCCCTTTAGTCTGACAACAAGTATCATTACAATTGCAACCTATCTTAGGACCAGTAGAATCTGGAAATTCAGTTTCTGAGTGATATTCTGAATCACTTGAACTGAACTCGAGGATATCAGATGATGAAGACGAAGCTATTTCTAGGAGTCGAAATAGTTCTTCTTTATCATTGTTATCAATATTCAACTGATTAAGCTTCTTTTTAAACTTTTTATCTTTTTTGGCTTTCTGGGGACATTTATTAGCGAAATGCCCTGGATTGCCACAGATATAACATTTTCCTTGAGAAGAATCTTTAGATTTCTTTTTCTTAGAAAATGGTTTTTTATAAGTTTTCTTGTAAAATTCATCATGGGGTTTTCTCCTGATACCACCATGAGGTTTAGAAAACTTGTGTCTCCTTTTAGAGGGAGCCATAGCAGGAAGTCCAAATTATTCACAAAATGTTTCCATTTCATATTTGGCTTTCTTGCTATTTCTCATCTGCTCTCGGAGCATTCTTTGATCATTACACATACTAATACCAAGTTTCTTTATTACAGCACATATATCACCATAGGTGTATGTATCATAATTAAGAGACTCAGCAACAGTAAGTTCATCCTTCACTTTATAAGCAAATAAGCGAGGTAAACCATCAATAAATTTCTCCTTCTAGTAAGGCTTCTGGCTATCATCACGAAGCATTACTTTGGAAATAAAAACATCTTGGTACCATCTATAATCAGACATCTGATGACATCTAAGATTATTTAACTGGTCGCTGATACGACTGGTTATATCAGATGGTGTGCCAATAAAATGCTTTAAAATTGTATAAATCAAAGTATTAACTCTATCAGATTGAGCAGATCCAATGGTTTCATCAAAAATAGGGAACCCTTCATCATTACGCTTGACAGCATTCTGAATGGTTTCCTTGGCATCTCTGGTCAGGTGTTTATCCCACCAGCTTCTTAAAACACCAGAAAAACCTTGTGTTAAAATCTTAACAATATCAGGCTGTCTGATATTATTATTCACATAAGCATTTGCAACAAGGGACATTTTACTCATGGTATTCATGATCTCTTGTTCTGAGAAACCATCAATATTCCACTCGTAAACCTTGTCAGCAGAGTAAGAAGATTGGCTTTGAAAAACTTTTTCTTCAAACTGTAAATCAGGAGGAGTAGGCCTAGAATACCAATTCTTCGTCAGACTCATTGGTTTGGGTCCTTTTGAAGAGAATGTGGCGATTTCAAGTTTTAAAACAATATCTTGAAAATTGTTTTCAAGTAAATCAAGATCCTTTTCTTCAGAGGAGTGATCGTTAGAAGACTCGTCTGTAGTTTCAACAAGAACTTCTTCTTCTATTTCTTTGTTAGACAAAGCACTAGTAGAGGGCTGTTCTTTTTTCAGATCATTAAGCATTTGATCAATCTTATCTAAAGTCTGTGCCTGGGGATTTTTAAAATCAATTTTGGCTCGACTTTCAGGTAAAATAATCAAAGGTTTTTGAATTATTTTCTTTGGTTGATCTGTATTTGAAACTAAAGGAATAGGATCAGGTTTTTCAACCTTTTCTTCAATCCGATCTAACTGTTGTCCGATCGTATGAAGAGCAAGATTCACAAAGTTATTTTGAGAAATAGCCTTTTTTGTTTCTTTGAGAATCTTGTCCTTCTCAGGATCTCTGGAAACAGTTTCCGAGATTTTGAAAGGTGAAGCAGATATCTCAACTCCCTTGTGGGTGATGAGAACAGTCTCCAAAGGTGGATGGCTTGACTGAACTACCATCTTACCTTCTTCCTGGACAAAATCAGTTTTAACAACGTTTAAAGTGCTGTTAGAAACATAAATATTTTCAACAAAATCAAAGAAAAGAATATGCTGTTGCTGCTTATTCATTTCTTCTTTCCATTTCCGTTTAACACGTTGCTTTTCTTTTTCAGAATACTTTGCATGATAGGCTTTTCGCCTAGCACTGTTTTTTGAAAGTTTGTATTCTTCAAAAAGATAAACAAGATCAAACGTAAATGGCTTATTCAACACAGTTAGACTGTGATGAATCTGAGGAGCAACAGGGGCTACCATCTCTGAAGCTGTGGGTGATTCAGAAGATTCCTCTTCTTTATCGGCTTCATTATGAATAGACTGGTCTTTAGAGGAACCAGCACCCCGTGCTGAGTAAAAAGCAGAAGTAACTTGAGAGGATGTAGAAAGTCCTTTCAATTTTAAAGCAGGATTAACAGGTTGGGTAGTTTTAACAGAATCTTCCAGAAATTGTTTGAGATTTTGGTCTCTTCTTACTGGAATTTCTGACCCTTCAAAAGAAGAACTAGATCCAGCATAAGAATTTCTTCTTAGCCCTGGAGATCTATTCTGATCAAAACTAATTTTAATGGTTCCATCCAAATACTGTTGAATGTTACTTGGATAACTATCAACAGGGTTTCGAGGGATAGCGATTGGAGGAACTTCATCTTCCAAGATCCATTCTTTGGGAAGAGTTATATCTTTCCAAAAAATCATTCTTGGGGTTGAAACTTCCGCATCTGGGGTGGAACTCTGGATCAGTAGAGTTTTTCCCTGGATGGATTTTGCAATTGCTCTAGGATTTAAATTCGTTTTTAAAAGACGATAATAAATCCTGTAAATCAAAGTGAGAGGTTTACTCCCTTCAAGCATATCATAACCAGAGGTCAAAATATTTAAAGTTAAACATTTTGAAATATGATTATCATCAATAGCAAGAGTTAAATCAGGATAACAATTAAAATGGACTGGTCCGTTCGTTAAAGAAAATTGGATCATTCCGAGAATACTTGTTTCAAAATGATTGAATCTGGCATCCTTTAGACAGAAAAGAACGGATGCATCGATGCCTCTCCTTGTTAAAGGTTTGGCAGCAATTTGGACAGATCCAATATGTATATATCTAAATCCTTCCTGGAAAAACTTAGCCATCTGTTCTTTTGGGAACAGGTAACATTTTTCTTGGGATTTAGATATAGCATAAGTTTGTTCAACAGTACGCACGCAATTTCGTGTGTGCAAAGTTCTTTCAAACCAGTTGGTCCGATAGAGCTTATTAACATCTAGATTTGGAATCTTCCATGATCCCAAAGCAGAAGACTCAACTGCTTCAAAAGCACAGTCTTCCTCATTCACAATGTCAGGCGGCATAGCCGACCTGGAACTAATTGTTGAATTGGATCTATTTATCCAACTCATTTTGTCCTAGGACAACACCGACCGTCGCATCTCAGGAGTCTGCGAACTTACCACTCTCGGCCCTTGGGTTTGCACCTATATCTGCCCTAAACGCCAACCTCGGCTTAACACGGGACTTACCAGGTACCTCACCTACTTGTCGAAAGATGATCTTGAACCAACCAAAGTAGAAACTCCGGGTGGGGGTTGTCAGAAAATAAAATAAGTTCAACAAAGAAGAAGCAATTCACAACAATTAGATACCAGATTGGCTCTGATACCAAGACAGCGAGAAGAAGGAAAGGGCGGAGCCTGACTGAAGAAGAAGAGAAGGAAGGGGACAGAAACAGAGTATATTGCACAATAATTAAATTATGCAAGCACAAAATAAACAGGCGGTTAAACCGACCATATGCATGTATGCGTATGCAAAGATAATTGTAATAAACATATAAGCTTTATTAAAATTAACAAGCTTAAAGTAATTACAGGCACTAGGTAGTGCAGATTTGCACTTACAGAAATTAGGGTTAATAAGGAGAGTCGAGAACAGGGTAGAGAGGATTAGGGGTTTTCTCTCGAGTGAGTTCTGGAATGAGCTCTGCCTTAGCACAGAATGAGGTTCTCCTTTTATAGAGTAAGGAGTTCCTATTTACAATCATTAAAGTTAAACAGTAAATCAATCCGTGAATGAACAGTAGAGGAACTGTTTAAGCACGGGGCACAGGGTGTCATCATTGTGTCTTCTTAGCTGTCCTTGGACGGCTACTTTGGCGCAAGACGACAAATTAGGATTCAGTCGACTCTGTGTCTTCCAGCTGTCTCTGTGGGCGGCTGCTTTAGACTCAGAGTGTCAATTAACTCAAAGAGGACTATGGTCGATCTTCTTTGAACTCAAGTAGTAGTCAATCATCTTCCAGCTTTGGAATGCCTTCTGAATCATGACCAAAAATATTGCTGTATGAAGCCTCAGAGGATGCTTCCGAATTTTCTTCAGAATTATCACTCGTAGACTTAGACAGTTGTTGTTCCAACAATTTTATCAGATCTTTTTTACCAAGTTTGCGGAGGATGTTATCTTTGGCAGACTTGGAAGATTTCTTCGAGGATGAGCTGGTGGCTTTTCCTCTGGATGAAACTGTTGGAGAATCAGGGGCCTGAATTACCAAAGGGTATTCAGGTATTGCTGAACCAGATTTAATTGCAGGGAGTTCCTTCTTGTCTTCTAAATCAGGGGCGACTTGAGGGAAATCCTTAATCATCTGGCTGATCACTTTTTCAGTATAACCATATCTATCTCACCATTTTGTGAAATAAGCTCGGTCCATTATATTGGCATTTTTCTCATAAGTCCATTTGAAGATCCATGGTAGTTTGTAGTTCTTGCAGAAATGGAGCTCATAAGGAAACATCTGGGAATGCCGGTTCAATTTTGTACCAGCAAATTGTTGATAAAATGTAAAAGCTCTGGCGAGCTGCTCAGGGAGATTCTGGGGAATTAAACCAAATAGGTCCCACCATTGGAGAAACCAGTAAGGGAAAGTTCCTTTGAATCTTTTATCAAAATTGATGAACCATGAATGGCTCATATCAGGTACCTGAAAGAACATAAAACGTCTCCAGGCAGTTATGTAATCAAAATAATTATAACTCAGTGCAGAGTCTTGGAGCCTTTTAAGAGTGGATGGGTTGGTGCCCCATTCATCTTCTGTGATGACTCGGAGGATATAAGCACTGTGATAAATTAATTTGGTGGAATCATTCTTATCATAAATGGGTTTTATGACAAGAGAGTTGGTGAGGATCAAAATACTGGAGTAATACTGGAGATTTTTGGAGGAATCTTCAGGTATCCAGTGGAAATTAGGAGGGAAATAGGAAGAGGCTATTTTGAACGGATCTGTAAAATTAGAACGGCAAGGTTCTATATGGAACAGATGGGTAAGAAATGGCTTCTTCATATACATAGAATTTCCTTTTGGGAGGAAAAACTGTGGAGTAATTAAAGTAGGTCCTTTTGATGCAATTGCTTTCGCATATGGATCAAAAGGGGTAGAAACCGTAGACGCGAAGGTCGACGGTTGCGCAATTTTACCAAGAGGTGTGAACCTATTGGCAATATCCAGTGCTGTGGAGGGAGCACTGGGCACAATGGAGGATCCAGACTCATTCTTGATGAGTTTTATACTGGGTATTGGAGGTGGGGGATTCGCTCTCTGTTTCTCTTTTCCTTTCTTTTTGCTGACGCTCATGGTTGGGTGTCTGCAAGAATTCTCTGGTAAGAAAATCAGGGATAGAATTATCAGTGCCTTTGATGTATTCAATATCAAAATCAAAAACACTTAATATGCCTTGCCATCGTGCAAAAATATGTTTTGATGCAATGTTTTGAACATCTTGTTCTAAAACAAATTTAGCACTCATGCAATCAATTACAAACCCTTGAACAAAGTCTTACAGTGGATTAGGTACCCTATTCCCAACAAAAATGACTTAATTCATAGGTTGAGTGATGCTGTAGTCTTTTCTAAATTTGACCTCAAATCCGGGTTTTGGCAAATCCAGATAGCCGAGTCAGATAGGTATAAGACAGCCTTTGTTACTCCCTTTGGTCATTACGAATGGAATGTGATGCCATTCGGTCTCAAAAATGCCTCTAGTGAGTTCCAACATATCATGAACGATATTTTCAATTCGTTCACTGCTTTTACCATCGTCTACATAGATGATGTTCTTGTTTTTTCAAAATCTATTGATGAACATTGGAAACACTTAAATTCGTTTCTAGACATCATTAGACTCAATGGTCTTGCCGTTTCTGCGAGAAAGATCAAACTGTTCCAAACCAAGATCAGATTCCTTGGTTATGATATTTCTGAAGGAAAAATCAGGCCCATCCAAAGAGCCATTGATTTTGCCGACAAATTCCCTGATGTCATTCTTGACAAAAACCAGTTACAGAGATTTCTAGGATCTCTGAACTATTTTGTTGATTTCTACAAGGATATGAGGAAACAATGTCGTCCTTTGTTCAAAAGACTTCTTTCCAATCCTCCTCCTTGGACAGAAATCCATACTAAAATAGTGAGGAAAATCAAAGCACATGTCAAAACTCTGCCGTGCCTTGGTATCCCCACTTCTGATTCATTTAAAATAGTTGAAACAGATGCCTCAAAACTTGGTTATGGTGGCATTCTGAAACAATCGTTTCACCAGGTTCTTCTGAACAAATTGTTCGATTCCATTCCGGAACCTGGAACCCTGCACAAGAAAAATATAGTACTATTAAACAAGAGATATTATCTATAGTACTATGTATTTCTAAATTTCAATCAAGGGTTTGTAATTAATAACTAGACGAGGTATATATATATCCATCTAGCTAAGATTTTCATTTGTTTGAACCTCTTTTCCTTGAAATCAATTTTTGGTGTCTGGTTACGGGAGTTAATAGCACAAAATTTCTGGTGTCTGGTCTTTTAATAATTTTTTAAAGCTTTAACTGTTTTAAAAATCTGACAAAAAGTATATTCATGTTTTATCATGGCCAATCTCATGTATTCCCTAGGGCTGTGCAAAAAGTCCAATGGGCCGACTAACCCGTCCGACAAGATTGGATCCGACCCGATAAAATCGGGTTGAAACCAATAGTCGGTTTTGATACTGTCGAATCTGATGAATGTCGGGCCATAATTTGCAACCCGTCTATTTAACTTCTCTTTCACTTCAACACGAACCCTAGTCCCTGCATCTTCTCCTTCCTTGTTCATTCATGCTCTGTTCCCCTTCCGCATGACTTGGTTTTGGATCTACGGAGCAAGCCAACAAGATGGCATCGCAACCTTCCTTGAATATTATTGTCTTCTTCTTCGTCATCCTTTGGTCTCCGTTTTAGACAAATTCTCCGTTTTAGTCTGTTCCAAAAATCCTTGATCTCTATTTGTGGGTTCGGTCTTGGCCATGAGAAACAGTGGGGTTTGGGGGGATTGAAATCGAAACCCTTTCTTACGGAGGCAAAGTGAGAGATTTGGGGTGAGAGTGAGAGGAAAAAAATTTACAAAATAGCCCAATAATGGTGGCAGCAATTTCTGAAGCAGTTGCTTCCACTAACCCCAAAACCATTTCCCAACAAGAAGAAGAACAACAAACCCATTTGCAAAGACCCCCTCTGCTATCAACGATTTTATATTTTGGTTTCAACCCATCCGAAAATCATACTTATGTTTTAGTTCTCCAACCCTAGCCGCCCAAAGTCCCCGGTCATATGCAGATTTCAGAAACCAGAAAGGGTCGCTGATTGCAAAGGATTTTTCTAAAATCATTGTACAACCATCATTCCAGTGCATCAATCGCCCACCAGGGGTATTGAACGAAGTATTTGCTTCGGTTGGAATAAACAAAGCCACTGTAGAGTGAAGGAGCGATGGAACCTGGCATTGGGCACATAGCAGAGAGACGCAGTGCGTGGTGGTGCGGCGTAGAAGTCATCGGTCTGAGACGTGACTTGCGGCTGTGTTTTCGTGGGATGAGGTGGTGGCCAGCTTAGGCAATCACAGAGGAAGAGTGGGCAACAGAGAGAGGAAAAACAGCAAGTGGTTGTTTTCGTTTTGCAAGTATTTTTTGGGTTTTTCTTGAATTTGAGGATTATGGTAGATTTGAGATTCAGATCATGGAGAGATTTTGTATATCGACATGCAGAAGTAGATTTTTTTTCCCCGGGTTGTACGGGTTCGACCCGACTTCATTTTGTCGGGTCGGGTCGGTTTGGCGCCTTAAATGGTTACGTTCGGGTCGGGTCGGGCACAAACCCGGTTATACCAGGTTAGGTTGCAGCCCTAGTATTCCCTGTCATATGGCTTTAGACAACGAGTTTTACTTTTTGGTTAATGGATTTATTCAAAAAAATCTGTAAGTTCCTTTTTTTTTTTTTTTTTGGTAAATGTATTTATTTCATCTTCATATCAATAAGATGTCGTAGATGGAAATTAACAACCATTCACTGCATGTTTAATTCCCCACTCCAAGTCAATATGCATTGTCTGTAAGGCTTGTGAGAACTTTTCTTTATTACAAATTTGGTAACTTTGGCAAATTGAGAGAAATTGTTTACCATTATATTAATTTTTTTCAGCATGGACATTTTCATTGTTTTCGCTGTCATTTATGATTTCATTTAGATCACTTATGACATCGAGTCAATCATCATTATATGTAGTTGATGCATTTCAATTGGAATCACCTACTTGTTGGTGTGGTTTAAAAGCATCATTAAAGACCTCCCAAACTAGAAAAAATTCAGGAAGAAAATGTTTTGTGTAACATTTGGGCCAAAGCACTAAGTTCGCTCTCTAAATATTTTTGGGTTTGACATATGAAAAAGCCCATTTATTATTCTTTATTCACTACGTCAGGAGCCAAATTTTTTTTTTTTTTGAAATGGACAAACAGCCCAAGCCCTAAGATCTTGTACTAGAACCCACGACGTGCACGTCCGTTTCCTTTGCATGCATGTCTATTTCCGCTAGGGTTAACGGTATCAATATTTATTCATAAGTTTTTCACTTCACTAGCAGTTCATGCAAAGCCTCATTCTTGCTTCGACCACCTACAACCCTAGACTAGGTTACCACCCTTCTCGACACATCAACGGCCTCTAGTCCTTGTCCAGGAAGCAACCATCCTACCCAACCCGAGTACAACCACGTCGCAGCCCAAGTGTGCATTTAGGAAGCAACTACTGCGAGCCATCATGGCACGTCCACAAACACTCCTGTTTTTGCAGCTCAAAACTAAGTAGGACCTGTTACGTTAGGGGCCACCAGCCACGGCATAATGAACCCACCGCCGTGAAAAGCCACCTTTTCTCCATACCCACGACATCCCACACCCATCGCACGTAGACCCTTGTTTTAGCCCCGAAAACAGAGCAACTTCAGCCCAGTGCTCTTTCGTTCGAAGCCACCACACGGTGCCCAGCCCCCGAGCTCACCACCGTCGACCGCTGGCCAGCCACCGTATCCAGCCTTGTAACCACCGTGCAAGGAAGTCACCACGTCACCTACAGTCACACGGTGAACCTCTGTTTTTCACAACCAAAAACATAGCAATCCATATAGCAACTCCTCCACGCCAGTTGCCTTAGCCTCAAGCAACATCACTCCCCAGCCATCAAGCTCACCACTGTCGACCTCCGCCTAGCCTTTGGTCTGCCGCACACCGCCTCAGGCCCCGGTAAGCTCATGCCCTTTTTTTTTTTTTTCTCTCTTGGTCTCTCCCTCACTCTCTCACCGTGTGTTTCTCTCACTCATCTCTCTCTCTCAGTGCCCCGCCATCGTGACGACTGTCATCCATCGCCCAACCATTGCTCCTCCTCACGTTTCCCTTCTCTTTCTGTGAGCCTCCATGTGATTACTAGTCTATGTTTTTTTTTACAATGTTAATAGGATGGTTTACGCGCGTAGGATGTGATGCATGCCTTTAGGTTAAAATGAAAACAAGTATTTTAATTACATTATTTACCCTTCGAGTAAGCTGTGTTAGTATGTTTTAAAAACTTTTAATATATACTAATAGACTCGATTCTATTTATGTTTACAGAAAACTTTTAAGTAATGTTAACATGTTTTTTTTAGTAGAAATTTAATTTTAAGAGTAAAACGATAATGGTTTAAATTTTTATTTCTACACTTTAGATATGATCTAGTATTTATAATTTGATTTCATTAGTAAATAAGTTAGATTTTTTTGTGTTTTAGTTAGACTCAATAATTGGACGTTGATGAATTTAGAATTGTGACGATATTTTAGAATTACGTGAATTTAGGTTTTTGAGGAATTAAAATAAGTTATTTTAGCATTTTAGGCTTAAATATTGAAATATGTGCTCGATTGGAAATTTATGAAAATTACATAATTATGTTATAGGTGACAATTAATATTTGTTCGGCATTTTTAGAAAATTTCTAAAAAGCTAAGAAGTTCAGGTAAGCGGGATTCCTATGCTAGACTTTGCATAAAAATAAAAATGAACTGAGGTTGATTGATGAAAATGTGCATTATATGTTTTGAAAAGAAATGTGGAAATAGCCTCAGTTATTTGTTTGTCATTACTCATTGAATTTTGATGGAAGAGAAAGCATTTTTGTCATGACTGGTGTAGACATGAGCTTATTTTTGACATTCTATTTCTAATCTATGCAAAAAAGAGAGAATATGAAAATTTGTGCGTAATTATGTAAATATGCTTTGGATCTACTTTGATTACGAGGATGATATGAATTTGTTCAGTACTCTATTTGGATAAGTTGTGATCTCTGAAAATCTTTGGCATGACTCTTTGATTCTGAATTTGATTCTGTTTCCGCTCTATTCAGTAACAGCCCTGCCATGGGTTATAATAGTGGATATGGCCTAACCACAGGTAATAATAGTGGATACGATCCAACCACAGGTTACAATAGTGGATACGGCCCAACCACGGGTAATAATATTGGATACGGCCCAACCACGGGTTATAATAGTGGATACGGCCCTGCCACGAGCTATAGTAGTAGTCTCTGTTTTGAGTGCATATCTTGGTGATAGAGTGATTTATGTTCTGCTTGGCTATCCGCAGATGCAAAACCCTACCACGGGAGTTATACATAGCTTCTGTTCTGATATGATGTTCTAATGATGATGATGATCATTTATGCTATGCCAAAGGATATTTTTGAATGAAATTATTTCCGAATCTTCATTCTGATATTTTAATAACATGTTCTGCTTCTGCACTCTGAAAATGAAAAATGTTTTGTTCTACATTCTGATCTTTGTAAATGCTCATGTTGACACACTGGTATATGTTTTCTGCGTACTGAGTTATTGATAACTCATCTCTTATCTCTAAACATTTTTCAGATAATCTTGATGGTTCTACTGGAGAGCAAGAGTAGGCAGTATTAGAGAGGTTTGATGTTCGCAGAGGAATAAGTACTCGAGGGTACAAGTATTTATTTGAGAGTCTTAGTTAGTAATTTGGTTATTTTCAATTATTTTGATTAGATAAGTTAAGGATATTTTCGAGTCTTTTGGAGAGTTTCAATTTATTTTATTAAGAATTTATGTATTGTCCTTATAAAGGAACATAGATATTTGATTTGAGTAAATGAATATTTTTATGGAGTTTCTGAATTATTTATAGTTGTGATTTTTGAGTTGATATTTAGGTTATAAGAGCTAACTCTCCGGACCTTTGGGAACGGGGCGTTACAGTAATGTTTTACTTGCTCGAAATATAAGACGGTAAGCCAAATTTTTATTTTCTAAATAAATTTCATTGATTTTCAGTTTGTCATATTTAATGTTTGAAATTCTTGAATTGTATGCAGGGAAAAACAAGATGTCAATTCTTCATATGAACAAATATACTTCAACTGGTAGAGGAGAAATTTTTGGCAAGAGAGAATACACTCCAAAAGAGAGAGGATGATTTATAGTTGTGCGAGTATGAGGTTCAAAGAAAAAAAGATAAACTAATATATATATATATATATTATATATATAGAGAGAGAGAGAGAGAGTGATCTGCATAAGCAAGAGGACGAAGTTCAAAGCAGATTGTAGAAAATAGATGTGCACATATATTTTTGTGTTTGTACTAGGTGTGTTCTATTCTAATAGTTTTTGGTTTGTTCAAATGATAGATGTATCATGTTACTGTTAATTGTAAATGGATTATTTGAACGTTATTGTAACTGCAAAATTCTCTATGAATATTTTGTAAATATGGTAAGATTTGAGTATAGTAATGGATGTTAACATCATTTTTTTATATGTGAGAATGGTACTATGCATGTACTACTTATTGATGGGAACAGTGGAGACTTGTTCGGTACTGTCCGTGTACTTGGTTTAGTTTTTGTGAGAATCATATTGATGGGAACAGTGGAGATTTGGTGCTTGTAAATGGAGTTTGATCAACAAGTTTGGATGAATTTGAGTTGGAGATTAGTGCTTTTAATTGATGGTCTCTGAGTTGTTTTCCTCTACTTTTTTGCCTACAGTTGGATTATACATCAAGTACTACTTATATGTTGTTCATATATATGTGAAGTACTACTTATACTTCAGATTATGTATGATCTACATGCAAAAAATTAAGTCAATTCGAATTCCATGGGATTGCTAGAAAATTAAGCAGGAATCGAAGAAGCTACTCCAAGATTTGAGGAATTTGACGAAGCAGCTCCCACAGCACATGACACTCGACCTACCACACATGCAATTTAATCTTTTTCCATGTCAATACACAAATTATTGTGTTTTTTCACTTTCCACACATTGAATTGCAAACTGATCGGTATCCCAGACAGGCCGGTGATGACAAGATGATACTCTACGACCTTTATTAATTTCTTGTACGTGTATATAAATAAAAGTCAAGTAATAGACAGCCACAAATCTGTACATAGAAAGCCTCCAAATTTCACAAAATATTTCAAGAAAGCCATAAAAAATAGAATAATGACTTTTATACAAGTAGAACAACCACAAACCTGTACTAGACAGTTTACAACCACAACCTCACATCTCATCATTGTCTGATGGTGTTGGTTGTGTGACCAATACTACATTAGGTTCCAACAACAACATCTTCAATGTTAGCACCAACTTGGAGGTTCGGGATCTCACCAACTTGTTCGTCATCAAATATTTTTCTGCAAGTCTAATAGGCCAAAATGAAAATACACATATATTAGAAAGGAAACAAACACTAGTCCAACATATAGGAGAGCTACTTGATAGGAAGCCAATGAAAAAAGTAATCCAAATGAGTGAGTCCGTCTTCAAAATAGTTATATAAAGCCAGTGAAAATAGTTGCGTAGTTGTCTTTCTTAGTGGGGTAGCTACCCTTTTAATTGGTTTAATGCTATTTTTATTGTTGTGTGTGGTCTACTAATTTCAATTACAATAATACCCAAGATAATGGTTTACTAATTTCAGCTTCTCTTCTAATTTATACCAATTTTATTGTTGTGTGTGTGGCTGGATTCATCTATGCATCACTAATATCTTAATTTTTATATGTTATGTTATATGTCAATTCATTTATGAATTTCTTCAGAAGTGACACTCATACAAATTTAAGAGATAATGAGGCAGCTACTTCTTTGAAAAATCGATCACAAATGGCTTCAAACATTAACTTATCTAGTAACACAAGTCTCCCTCATCCTGAAATGAGGGCAAATAAGGACCCCTCAGCAGTGTTGGACCATTTTCACTAAAATAGATGGATGCCTTTTAAATGACCTAAAATTGAAGTATAATTATTGTCATAAGATTTACTCTTCTCATCCAAAAAAATATGATATATCAAGTATGCTGTAGCATCTTGGTACTTGTAAGCAACACCCTTATAGAGTTAGACCTATTGATTAATAGACTATAAGTCGTGAGGGGGCTCTTGAGGGAGTTGGAGATAGTGATGTCAGTAACTTGGTAAATGCACATAAGTTTGATTAAGAAAATATGAATGAAAATTGTTGAAATGATAATTTGTGATGAGTTTCCATTTAGGATAGTGGAAGCCTAGGGATTTAGGAAGGTATGTAGATCACTTGAACCAAGGCCCCAAGTGCCATCTTGACCATTGCAGCGAGAGATTATATTAAACTATTTAAAATGGAGAATGAGAAGTTAAGGAAAATATTTAAGACAGTTGGGCAGTTAGTTTAACCACTGACACATGGACGTCGATTCTTAAATTATATGTGTCTTACTGCACACTTTATCGATTTTGAATGGAAACTATGTAAAAGAATTCTATACTTTTGTATGATCCCTAATCACAACAGAGAAACTATTGAAAAGTATATAGATTTATATCTACAAGATTGGGGTATTGACAAGATCTTCACTGTTACGGTTGACAATGCTTCCTCAAATGATGTTACCATCGAGTATTTGAGGAAGTTCATAGAAGGCTATTTGTTAGAAGGAAAATATATTCACATAAGGTGTTGCACCCATATTATGAACTTCATTGTGAATGATGAGCTAAGATATTGTGATGATTCAATCACAAGGGTACATAATGTGGTTAGGTATGTTAGATCATCTCCCATAAAAATGGAGAAATTCAAAAAGTGTGTAGAGAAAGGAGAAAATTGGTTGTACAAATTTGGTATGTCTTGATGATTTCACAAGATGGAATTTGACTTGTCTAATGCTAGAAGTAGTAGAAACATTTAAAAAAACCATTTTTACAATTGGATAAGGATGATGATTCTTTTTTCGTTGTTTCCGTAAAGTTTTGAAAATTTTTTATGATGCTACTGTAAGACTTTCTAGCTCTTTGTATGTCAAATCTAATGCATATTTCCAGGATCTTTGTAGCATCCAATCACATTTGTCATAAATGAGCCAAAGTAATGATGCAGTGTTGAAATATATAGAGGCGAATATGAAGAGTAAGTATGACAAATATTGAGGGTCAATTGAAAAGAATAATTTAATGATATTTATTGTTGTTATTCTTGATCCAAGATGAAAATTTAGGCTTTTGTATTTTTTGTTCAAAAACATATATGGTGGTAATTTAGTCCAAAAAATGATTGCAAAAGTGAAATAATTAATGATTGAGGGTTAATTGTAAATAATAACTTGATGATATTTATTGTTGTTGTTCTTGATCTGAGATGAAGATTTAGGCTTTTGTATTTTTTGTTCAATAAAATATATGATGGTAATTTAGTCGAAAAAATAAATGCAAAAGTGAAACAATTAATGATTGACATGTATGGAGAGTATAGTGTTGTGTATGGGAGTTCAAGTGGATTTCCCTATGCTGAGCCTCCTTCCTCAGCTGATCCTAGTATGATTGATTTTGATTCTCAACAAAGTTTTTAGGTTAAGTATGAGGAAGAAATTATTGATTCTAATTTGATAAACAAATCTAATATCGATCAGTATTTGAAATATGGTTGTGAGACACGAGCTCCAAATTTTAATATTTTGGATTGGTGGAAGATCAATAAAGTAAAGTATCCTATTTTGGCAATAGTTGCACGGGATGTAATTGTTATTCCCATTTCCACTGTTTCTTCTGAGTCAGGGGGTTGTGTGCTTGATCCATTTCATAGTTCACCATCTCCGAGAATAGTTGAGGCACTCATTTGTACACAAAATTGGTTAAAGGATTCAATAACCTTTGATCTTCGTACCTCCTTGGATAATGTTGAAAGCTTTGAGGTGGAATTGGATAATTAACTTATTTCTTATTTACATATTTATTAAAAAATTTCATAATTTTTATTTTTATATCATTTAATAATCATCATGTGGTTTTTGAGAGTTTGATCCAAAATCAAACTTTACTTATGTTGAAGAGGAGTAATTCAAGGCTTATGGTTTGCATGATGGTATGATTTTATTTTCACTCCTTTGTTAGAGAAACTAAACCACTTTTGTGTTGACTTGAATCATTTGTTGTAGCAGACTGAATCATTTGAATCATTCGTGTTGGCAGATTTGAAGGCAGAGATGGGAAGTTGCGATTGATGAGGATGTCATGTGTTTGATAATTTAGGTATTTTGTTTGGCTCTTTGTCGTGGGTTAAGTACAATAAATGAAGATATAGATACTCTGTCATGGCAATATTTCTTGACTTAGAACAATTCTTTATATAGGTAAAAGGCTAGAAGTATTAGATAGAAGCTTTATATATTGTTTTGTGGTTTGGGTAAATTTTTATTAGGTATAATATTATTTAGTGGTTGTTTTATAATATTATAGATACATTACATTAATTAAATTAATAAATTTTTTCAACTACTTCATGGATTTAGTTATTGAGCCACAACTCAAGCAGAATCAGAGAATCTAATTGGCAATAGATGGGGTAAAAAACCCACAAATATGAATTGCAACTAGTTAAGGCATTATCTGAAAAGGAACATTCATTCTAATTTCCAAACCATAACAACTATTATCCCTTTATTTTCCCAAGGAAAAAATGTATGTATTTTGTAGTGGTGGAATCAAGTGGTAATATGATCACCAAACTAGGTGTTGTCTTCCCAAACTGCTGCTCTGGAGGATAAGGAGAAACATTAAATTTTGGATACACTATATTTTGCTCTGAATTCATGCATATTCTACCTCCACCAGTCATCCTTCCCTCAATAGATTCAGTACGTACATGTATGAATTTTATTTCTCTTGAAAATTTTGCCAGCCTTTATTTCTGGAGCATAACATTAATATGCAAAATCTATTGTGAAGTGCTGCTCTTGTGTTGGAAAAAGTACGAGAAACGGTTAACAACTTATGCAAGTTCTTGTATATTTTAAATTTAGAAGTGGAAGTAATAGATCTTTTTGTACATATTTTTTTGATAAGTAGTTTTTGTACATATTTAACCTATATTATGTTGAAAAGATCAAAGTAATGGCAATTATCTGAACGTGGAATTGTGGAATTTAGTGGTAGGTGGAAGCTACATGCATTAAAAAAAAAAAGTGATCCGAATCCGACCCGACCTGAACGGTAAGGGTCGGATTGTCACGTTTCTGTAGCTGAGTTGGGTCAGCCCAAACCCGACCTGGGCTGGTCGGATTGCAGACTTACTTGGTCCTATAAAGTTATAAACGCCCCTTTATTTCCTGTTAGTCTAAGGCCATTTGTCCCATACAGCTAGAGCATCATGTATTTTCCTCTAAAGTGGCACATTCGAGCCATGGGCTGTTATTTCTTTGGGCACAACTATCATCCTCAACTTGCTTGAGGGCCTTGGTGGACCAGTCCAATACATATATCCGGATTCTCAGTTTGGCCCGGATTTTTTACACATCAGTATATAGCCGGTTCGGTCCACATTTGAGCTGAAGTCATTGCAACTATTTTAAAGCATTCTCCTTGATGCCACTTGATAAATTGGCTAGCCCTTATTTTTAACAAAATCATGCTGCACTGGAAATTGGAGAGCACCTTTAGTGGAGGTTTGGATTCAAAACTCATTCTAATTTATCTCATCTCCTCTAATTATTATAACTTTCTTATAAAATACAATAAACAATTCAATTTTTTTAAATTTTAAAATAAAAATAATATTATAACAATATTTTACTCAAGTTTCAACTTTTATTTAATCTCATCTCAACTCACTACCTAGCTTTGGCACAATTGTTATCCAAATTTAAGTTTTTTTTTTTTTAAAATTAGTATTACTACTATTATTTTTTTTCTTATTTGATTCTTCTATTTAAGCTTTTTTAATTGGTTGTGATATTTTTTTTTTCCATTTAGTATCAAACAACAACTCATTGATAATATTACAATAATTTCTTTTATTACTGTAATATGGAGTAGGCAGTGGGCCCCCGCACCCAGCTGCCCCACCCCCATCCCAGATGCGGGGGCGGGTCGTCCGCATTTGGTGCCCCCAGCGGGGCAGGGGGTAGGATGGGCTCAACCTCGTCTTACAAAACCCCCGCCCTGCCCCCACATATAATAATAATAATAATAAATAAATATATATATAATATATGTATATTATAAATTTATAATTTAAAAAAATCCACAATCATCAAAATGACGCCGTTTTGCATGATGACAGGGGTTTGTAAGAAAAAAACAATCCATATCAAAACGAAGACGTTTTGTCATAGACAAAAATGTGTCGTTTTGATATAGGTTGTTGACCCCCCCTAGCCCCCTCTCCCGCAACCCCCCCCCCCCCCCCCCCCCCCCCCACTATCAGAATCTCCTCTCTCTCACTCTCTCTCTCCCGCTCCTTAGTTCCTCTGTCATACGCCGTCAAGCCATTCTCCATTATTGCTCGTCTGTCACACGCCTAGTCTATCACCAAAGATAAGTTCCCGATTCACATGCATGCCGATTATGTTTTTTTTTTTTTTTTTGAGATATGGAGGATGAAATTAAATTAATGAGTTGGAGGATGTGATTATGAATTGTGTGCTGTGGAGGATTGAATTGTGCATGTGTTTTGATGTTTGTAATTTCTAAATTGTGAATTTAAAATTCTTTAAGATTTCGAATTGGAACCCTAGATTAATGTAGGGGTTTCAATCTTAATTAAGGGTTTTGGATTGAAACCCCTAAATTTATTTAGGGTTCCAATCTGAAACCCTAAATTATAATTAGTTTAGGGTTTCAATCTGAAACCCTTAATTATAATTAATTTAGAGTTTTGGATTGAAACCCCTAATTAAATTATGGGTTTCGATATTGGGGCCAATCTGTTTTGGGGTTTTGATATGAAACTCTGATCTATTTTGGAGGGTGGCAAAGGATATAAAAAAAATTATATGTCAAAAAAAGAGTTGTTGAAGGGCCAACTGGTGGGTCAAATAGTTTGCCTCACCACCGATACTTGGACATCCATGTAAAATTTTAATTATATGTCTTTTACGTGCATTTTGTTGATTGTGATTGGACATTACACAAAAGAATTTAAATTTTGTCAAATTTCTAATCACAAGGGTAAGATAGTTAGGAAGGCCCTAAAGGCTGCAATAAATGAGTGAAAGTTGGCACGAGTTCTGACAGTTATAGTTAATAATGACTCATCTAACGATGTCGCATTGAGACATCTTAACACTTGTCTTAGAGAGGCAAAAAAACAATCTTGGGTGGTGAGTGTTTGCATGCGAGATGTGATGCACATATTTTGAATCTAATTATCAATGTTGGTTTGAAAGATCTTGTTGACTTGATTGCTCGGGTCAGAATTGCTGTGAGATTTGTGAGATCTTCTATTGCTAGATTGGAGAAATTCAAGGTTGTTGTGAGGTATGCGGGCATAACATCCAAGAAGGGTCTCTGTACCGATGTTCCTAGAAAATAGAACTCGACCTTCTTGATGTTGGGGGCGGCCTAAGAATATAAGTCGGCCTTTGCATTATTGGATGATGAATACATTCAATATGTCAGATATTTTGATAAGCACAGAGGATTGGGGAAGTCTATTGATGATGATTGAGAGGTTGTTGCTACTTTTATAGATTTTTTGAAACTTTTCTATGAGGTTATATAGTTCTTTGTACCCTACATCCCCTCAATTCTGTCAGCAAATATGTAGGGTAAAGGAAGAATTGGATGACATGTGCGCGAGTGATCATATTAGGATGCGAGAAATGACATTGATGATAAGGGTGAAGAATGACAAGTATTAGGGAGATTTCAGTAATCTAAGATGTTGTTATATGTGGTTGTTGCTCTTAACCCTTAGTTTAAGATTGATGGTTTGGTATATGGATTGTTAATTACGCATGGGAATGCATGGGGGGAGTTTATTGCAACAAGGGTTAGGAAAATCCTTGATAGATTGTTTGGCAAATACTTGGCAGCGGATCTTCAACCATTTGCACAAGACTTTGATATATTAACTTGGTGGAGGACCAATATCGTGAGTATTCGTCCTTGGAGAGATAACACACAGTATTTTGGTCATCCCTATTAGCATCATAGCCTTAGAATCGACCTTTAGCACCGGATGGTGCATATTGGATCCATTCTGTAGTTCATTGTTTGTTGCTATGTGGAGGCATCAATTCGCATAAATAATTGGATGAAGGGGATCCAAATTCTTGTTTCGGATGTTCTTGACTTTGAGGAGGCCGATGAGGAGGAGGGTGGTGACCAATCTAGACCTAGTAATCATGGATTTTATTTTATTATTTTAATTTATTTATATTCATTTAATTGGCATTAATTTTAAATTTAATTGTTGTAGCGATACATGAGACAACGTCTACAGTATGACTTCGTGTGTATTGGACCCACCATTGCCATTTGTTGTTGGTTTGTACAATTTGTCCCTTAATTATTTTTTGTATTTATATAATTTTTAGTATCTAATTATTTTTCTTGTATTTTTTTTAGCTTTTATAATCTCAATGTCATATGCCGAATCCTAATCCCAATGATCCAATGATCTATTCTCATCTTGATGATCCCAATGACCCAATCTCATTTTGCTTAGTACTTTTAATGTTTGTAATTTTTACATTTCTAATATCTGTATTTATTTTTAATTTTTGTTTCTTGTTTGTAATTCTAATTTGTTCCTTTTAAATTATTAATGTTTTAAGTTTTATGATCTCAATTCTCACAGCCTCACAGCAGTTAACAGAGCTCAATGACTTTTCTACCACCATGGCCATCCCAAATTTCGATGAAATGTTATGCTTTTGTTATTTACTTAATTAGTTAATTGTAATGTTGCTACAATATTACAATTTGTAATATTTTTAGATGAATTTATAATTTTGTAATAGTTTTCTCAATTTGTATCATTGTAATAATTTAGTTATGATTATTAGTTAATAGTTGCAACTTAGTAGCATATAATTTCTATTATTGTAAATTATTTTTGTTATTTTTAATTTTATATTTTTTTAGTTAATTTCTGGGCCTAAAATGGCCTAAAAACAGGTTTTGTGCTAGTTTTAGCCCATTACATGTGTTTATGGACCATTTACATGCTCTGGACCAACGACTCATTTATACAGGCAGGGCAGCGAACGGATGAGGTGTCCACCCCCACACCCCAGTACCCGGACGAGGTACCCCGCCTCCCGTTTGCGAGGCGGGTTCTAGGGGGAAACCACCACCCTCACCCATGCAAGGGTGGGGGTGGGGAGGGGGCTATCCTGCACCCCTAACTATAATACTAGTAAAATAGAAGAATAATCGATGCTAAGAAAATAAAAATAGAAAATGCTAGCCAAATGGAAAAAAGGCTAGAAAACATAAAAAAAAATCTACTTAGTAACGCTATACCACACATCTGCTAAGAGAAAAAAAATAAAGAGTCACATCAGCAGGTGTGTGGTATAAAGCTGCTGAATAGAAGAACTCAAAAAAATCGCCCATTTTTCTAAAATGGCTATGGATTAAAAAAATACTCATAAAAGCCGGCATTTAATATCTTGTTGTTTAATTACAAAAAAATATGATTATTGAAAAATAATAATAATAAAGAATACAAAAGGAGAGTAAGAAATTAAAGAAGTATGAGCGTTTTTTTAACTAAAATTTTGCTTTTAACTTTTGAAGATGCAAACGTGAATAATGATCTTAGTTGGAATGGCAACTTATTCTACAGCACCGCTAGGGTAGATCTGGCAGGCATGCATATATGCATCAGCTTGGACAAACAACCTATTAAAACGAAGGCCCTCCGTCGTCGACTTTAATAATTTGTGGGATTATCCCATGACCTATTGACCCTATACCACGACATCCAGCAGCCTACTATATAGATATAGACCTTATGTATAGCTAGGCTAAAGTAGTGGGCCCAATTGAGATATAAATTATAAATGAAGTTGTAGGAAATTTTGAGATTTGGAGTGGAAACACTGAAACCCTGGTTGCCAAACATGCAAGCCATCCCGCCCAATATTACAAAGGTTGCCTCTTATATACATAATCAGAGTTTTGCATTTTACGTCCTGATCTTCCCGAACTGATCAACAAGAAGCATTTTTTTTTTAATCAGCAAAAATATTTCATTCCATTAAGAACAATCATTACACAGTTTGTCATTCAGTACAAGGCTTTGTATAGAATCCTGTCCTTCTTCAATCCAGCATTGTTCCCCTTGTGATTTCAGAGCCAATTTTGCTAACTTATGCCATGCCATGTTGATCTCGTCGCTGTTGATGGCTTTTATGACCACCTATGCATCACCTTCAAATATCACTCTGCTTAAGTCCAATTCTGATGACAGCTCCAAAGGTCTCCACAATGCCTTGCACTCAGCTATAACAGGTTGACTCACTCGTACTTTTTGTTCACAAAGTGTCGCCATAATATCTCCCTCACCATCTCTAATAATGACCCCTAAACCAATTTTCTGATTTTTGTTATCAACAACAGCATCAAAGTTAGTTTTGACAATATGATGAGCACTAACATGGACCTAATCTTAAAGATCCTTTGCACCGATCCTTGCATTGCTTCTTTGCATTGCTTTCTTGATCTTCTTATCTCTTGATCTTGTAATTGGCCTATCTGGAACTTGCAAATGATCTTTCAGACTAGGTCCATGTTGGTGCCCATCACAATGTCTCTCCCTGGTGTTCTCCATGGTTGAATTACTCTTTCTACCACACCCATGTTCTTTTGACCCTCCTCCTAAAGAATTTGTGCTTAGTGAAATTATTCCAATCCTTCTAGAGTTGCTACCACAAACCTTTTTGGACTTATAAACTTATTTTCAAAAATAAACTTATTCCTTTTATACCAAATACCTCTCATTATTGACATTGTCTCATATAGCTACTCCTTTTTTAAAGTCATGTACAGAACTTTCTATAGCTATAGAAAATCAACACCATTGCTAGACCATTTCTGAACTGGGCTACCCTTTTCTACCCATACATTGTTCGTGGCTGAATAGCCCCAAAGGGCATGGATAACAATTTCTTCTTCATTCTAGCATATAAGACAAAGAGGTGCTTCAATAATTTTTCTACTGAATAGGTTTGATCTAGTCAGAAGGATGTTGTTTCCTGCCTTCTGAAGAAACTGTTTCACTACACCTGGCACACTCAGCTCCCATATCATTTTCCATTGCTCTTCCTTCTCACTTTCTCTATATGTCTCTCCCATCAATCTTTTTCTTCTGGTTTATGCCACATGATAAGCACTTCTAATTGAAAATCTTCCACTTTTGCAGAAACTCCATATGAGCTTATCCTCAGTTATCATCTTGCTAGTTGGGATGCTACAAATCTGATTAGCTTCTTCTCTTTCAAAGATTTCATTAATCAAAGAGTCATTCCATTCATTAGTCTCCTCATCAATCAACTCCTCAACTCTTGCATCAGTGTCCAGAATTTTATAGGAGATTGAACACAATATGGTGAAGCCTTTGGTAATCATTTATTGCTGCAAATCTTGATCTTTTGTCCATTCCCAACTCTCCATATTAGCCCTTCTCTCCTTAGTTCAATAGTAGATCATATACTAATCCAAATCAGAGATGTAACACTCGAGCCCAGCACCAAGTCTGAATTCTAAATTTTTTTGGGTTTATATGTATGAAAAGCCCACTTGAGATTAACGATTAATTTTTGGGATATGCTATGGGTTTAAAATTTTATTTTTGTGGGATGTGGATTCTTATTGGGCCTGATAATCAGGTTAAAATCATTTGATATTTAATGGATTAGGTGGAATCTTTTTATTTGGTTATAGGCTGAAATTTCTATGGGACAGATTGTATTATTGAGTTGAGGTCCATTAGTATCGATAAAATAGTCGACCTATGAGAAAACTACGGACAAGCCAAAGAGACTTTGTTAATTCCATACACAACATGTGGGCCCAAATACTTTGAAATGAACCCTACTTGATCCACCCCAAGCCCATACCTGTTTGATCTAAACCAGGAGACCAACGTGTAGTTATTTTTTAAAACTCCCTACCATGCATGTTTCCCTCCCATTACATTCACAGCAACAGTCCCTATATATAAAGAACACATACATGTTAGACCCCATACTGATCATCTTTCCCAAGCTAGGGTTGTCGCTTAGCATATGCTCCTCCCACACAACCTCTCACGGCCTCCCCCTGCCGCACAAAAAGCAAGCTACAAGAAGAGCCAAGTCATTCCACCGTGAAGCCAAGCAAGCACCTCGGTAAGCCGCACGTCTCACACCCAAACCAGTAAGCCAACCACCGTGAGACCAAGCACCAAACCGAAACTAAGCCATGCCTCAACCATTGTAGCTTCCACGCAGTCACCGTTGCAAGGAATTGAGAAGAAAAAGTCCAATTCGAGAAGCAACATGGTGTCACGCCCTGTAACGTCGCGGCACAAGACCCACGAAGTGAGGACCTCAGCCAGCAACTAGGAAGCACCCAACTGCTTCCCTAGCACCACCCAACACCAACACCACAAACCTCCTTGCACCACCACCGAAAGCCTCTGTTTCAGGAACCCAAAATAGAGCAATAAAACCCCTCCCCCCAGTCTCAGTTTTGCAGCCACGTGACACATCAGTGAAGCCTAGCGACCTTGCCAACCCCTCCACGTCGCCTCCACCTGCATAGAATTGTCAACGAGCACTGCACGTCACCCCAGTTGTTTTTCCTCTCGTGCTCAGTTGCCCAACTCCGCCTGAGCTCGCACGCCTCCTTCCCTCTCAGTAAGCCTTAGCCGCACCAACGCTCTACTATTGTCTACCTTATTCCAAAATAGGAAAGATTTCCTTTGTCTCTCGTAAAGCTTAGCATAGAGTAGAGTATTTTTTTATGAAATTACACTTATGCCCTTTGAGTTACAGGCCAAAGTTTTATGTTGGGCGTGATTTTTTTACCATGGGTCTCAGTTGGTTTGCAGAAATTTAGTATAATATTTTCGGTGAACCTAGTCACACTTTATATTAGTACAAAAATTTTATTTTACAATTAATGTATTGGTGAGAGGAATTAAATGGATATCAATGAAATTTGGGAAGTAATGATATTTTAGGATTAAGAGAATTTTAGACATTTAGGAAAATATGTTATGTTAGCATTTCAAGTTTAAGTATCGAAATATGTATTCGATCGAAAATTTATGGAAGCTATGTGACTATTTTCTAGGTGACGATTAATATTTGCTCGGCACTGTTGTGAGAAAATTTTGAAAACATTTTGAAAAGCTAAAAAGTCCAGTTAAGTGAGGTTCCTATGCTAGAATTTACATAAAAAAAAATGAGTTGAGGTCGATTTTGGAAAATATGTACGTTTTGGTATGAAAAAAAATTTGAAACAATCTCAGTTATTTGTTCTAAATTATTCATGAAACTTTGTATAAGAATAAAGTATTTTCTGTCATGACTGATGCAGACATGAACTTATTTTTGGCATTTTATTTATGAACTTTACAAAAAAGAGCGAATATGAAACTTTGTGCATAATTATATGATTATGATCTGATTTGGTTGGGTTCTGAACATGTTTTGTACTCTTATATGATATAATGCAACTTCTAAAAACCTCTGGCCTGAAATTCTGTTTTTGTTTTGTTCTGATCTTACCACGGGTGTAAAAATGTAGCCTCTATTTGGGTTGGTACCAACTTTTCTATTTCCGATGCATCCACTTTAGAAGCAAAGTGATTTTCTGTGTGATCTTTCATATGTGCACACTTAGGGCTCCGAGAATAATAAGGGGAAGATTTCACATTTTGTTTCTACTCGATTGGCCGTCGAGGTTTGCACAACCCTACCATGGGGGTTAAACATGGAATTATGTTCTGATGGTGATGTTTCAGTTATGTTATGCTAAAGGAATTTTTAATAAAAATATTTTTAAATTTTCACTCTGATATTTTTTATAACATTTTCTGATTCTGCATTTTGAAAATAAAAATATTTTGTTCTGCATTTTGAACTCTGTAAATGTTCATGTTTACATACTAGTATATGTTCTTTGCTTACTAAGTTGTTAATAACTCACCTATTATCTCTACAATATTTTTTAGATAATTTTGATGTTTCAGTTGGAAGTCAAGAGTAGGAAATCTTAACAATTTTTTATGGTCATAGAGGAATAAGTGTCGAATGGTACAAATACTTATTGGAGAGTTTTATTTAGTAGATTTATTATTTTATGTTATTTTGGTATTTTAAGTCATGGATATTTCCGAGTCATTGTGAAAATTTTAATTTGTTTCATTGAGGTATTTCTTTGGTGTCTCCAATCCTTGTGGAGGAACATATATTTTTGGTTTTGAATAAATTAATTTATATTTTATTGAGAATTTAGAGTATATAAATATGTTATAGGAGATGGTTTTAGATTACAAGAGCTAACTCTTCAGATTTCCAAGACCCGAGCTTTACAGTTGATATTAGAGCCAAGTTTGAGGTTTTGCAGACTATAGTATATGAGGTTTTGGGTTATCGACGGACTTTAGCAAATAATTTTTCAGATTTGATTTTTAGAATTGTGTGGACTGCAACGATTAATCTTGTTGGTATATAAGGTTTTAGAATCTGTAGACTTTAGAAAAGATGTCTTATAAAATTTGAAGTGTTAGATTTTCAGATTTTATGAGTTGATTTCATGACGATTGAGGTTTTAAATTATGTAGGCTCACTCTGTAGACTTTACAAAATGATTTGATAAGATTGAAGGTTTAGATTTTGGAGGAAGGTTTAGATTCTGGAGGTAAATTGTTACTACAACTACGTGTACATTTTTATTTAGGTACTTTAATAATTTCAAAGTAGTAAATATATATTTTTATTTTATGATTACAACTATTTGCATATGTTTATATGAACTCTATATTTTGAAACGTTTATTTAAAAAAAAAAAAAAACCCAAGTTTTTAGGATGCCACCTCGTCTTGGGTACGAAACATTTCGGAGTTGAACGTGGTTGGTAATGAAGGAGAAACAAATCTGAGTGCTTCTAAAGTACTTCGAGCAGCAGTGCAACAATTAATAGAGGAGCTCACGCAGAATTCCCTGGGTCACAACTGCAATGGTAATGAAGGAGGCTGCACTATGGAACAGTTCAACTAGATGCACCCTCATTCATTTGATGGGAGAGGAGAGCCAACCCTGAGAAGGATTGGGTTCAGGATATCGAGGAGATACTTCGGGTCTTAAACTACACAGATCAATAGAAGGTGTCGTACGCCACCTTCAAGCTGACTAGTGAGGTGAAGCGATGGTGGATTTCAAAGAGAACCATCAGAGAAGCTAATGGGAGGGGAGTAGTTAGCTGGCCCCACTTCGAGCAAATCTTCTTTGACTGCTTCTTCCCAAGATTAGTCAGAGATGCTAGGGCTAGGGAGTTTGCCAACTTAGTGTAGGGAACCATGACATTACACCAATACGCTGCCAAATTCATTGAGCTGTCAAGTTTTGCTTCATATATGATCCCCGATGAGGAAAGGAAGATCCGTAAGTTCGAAGAGGGGCTGAATAACAAGATAAATGAACGAGTGGTGGCCTTTCTGATCCAGATTTCTCAGAGTTCGTAGATAAAGCCACAAAACTCGAGCAAAGCCTCAAGAGAAGTGCATAACTTCAAGATCAGAGGAAGAGAACTACCCCACAAGGATCTTCCTCTAGTATGGATCAAGGGCCATGGAAGAAGAGAAATGAAGGGAGCAGCTATGGTCAAAGGAAAATGCAGGGAAATCAACCAAATAACGTCTGTAAGTTTTGTAATCGTGCACGCACAAGAGAGTGCAGAAGGGAGTTAGGGTCGTGTTTTTGATGCATTAAGACTGGGCACTTCATCAGGGAATGCCCATTACTATTGGAAGACAACAAGAATCCCAACCCACCTCCAAGTCCTTAACAAACGATACAGGGAAATAATCAGCATAGAATGGGACCAACTCGAATGTTTACACTGACACTTGGAGATGTTGAGGATGAGAACGATGCGATCACAGGTACTCTACTCATTTTCTACTTGAAAGCAATTGTTTTAATTGAGTTGGGATTAATCATTCTTGCATTTTAATAGAATTTTACTAAGTGTTATAGTTTAGAATATTGAAGTTGGGTTGAAGAGAATGTGCATGATTTCCCAAGAATGTGCATGATTTCCCAAAGGATGACATAGACTACATAGGAATGTACAAGGGTGCATAGTCTATAATTACAAGCATAGTACGAATTGCATGAATAGGCATTGAAGGATAAGGGTGTGTACTCCTCCCTCTCTATTAACTTCAAACAGTTGGATATGTCTTGTATTGAAGGATAAGTTGAAGTAATTATCTTCTCAAAATACTCCTTGAAAGCACCCTCATTCTCTTTTGGATCTACTAGTAGTCTATTGTGGAAGTTCCTAATTTTCTTGATGTAACTTTTTCTTCTTATCTGATTTGCACATGTATCAAAGAATTTTGTCTTTATGTCCACCTGTTGGTACCAGTGCCTTTTGGTTCTTTATCTCCATTTCAAGTCTTCTTGTTCTAACATGAATCTTAGTTCCCTCTGAATCCTCTTCACCTCTTCATAGTTGTATGGCCCCTCCACCTCTTATAACCGTTTCAAATAATCAGATTTTTCAATAAAGTCTCACTACAACAATTCAAGCGATCCTACACTCTTAATAAATGATCTTTTTTCTATGTAGCCTTCATTCACTTCTCTCCAATCAACCTTCCACACTCTCCTTCCACTGCTAAGCTAACCTCATACTTGAAACTTTTCTTCTTTAATTTTGTTTGCGGTATCTTTGCTGAAATGAAGAATGGGAGGCTTATGGTCAGAGCTTCTAGCTATCAAACCTGTCACCCAAAATTCTCTAAATATCTTAAACCATCTTGGGTTTGCAACAACTCTATCAAGCCTTTCTTTTGTAAATGTTTCATCACTGTGTTTATTGCACAAGGTGAACATATCCCCCCTCATCCCAGGTCATATAAATTATTGCTTTCCAATGTCAATCGAAAGTTTTTCATCTAGGATTCAATTCTTGGTCTACCCCATGTTTTTTCTTCTTGAGATCTGATGAGTGTATGAAAGTGCACTCTAAATACCATATTATTGGAGTAAAATGTTAAAATGTGAATAAAAATCATAGAAATTAATGTGTATTCTTGAACTGAGTTTCTATTTATTTTGGGATACTCCTAAACATATTTTTATATTTAATTACAGAGTCTATAAAAGAGCAAATCAAACCTAGTCAAATTCAAAGGAGAACTTTCAAGTGGGCAAGACGTTGGAACAAGTTAAGAACTTTCAACAAGTGAGTGACTCTTCAACTAAGGATAATGATATGATTTGAGAACAATTTGGATCAAGAAAAAAAAATAACAAAAGCAAACTGCAAGAAGTCCAAGTCTGAAATTCGCTAGACAGCCTGGACATACTTTAGTATATTGATCGTAACTTTCCACTCACACATCCGATTGTTCGATTCTTGGTGCATTGGAAAACTATCTTAAAGGGATACAAATTTGTGTCTCATAATGATTTCTAAATTTGAAATTTGAAGCGCATAGGTGGCAGCAAAGTTGAGTCCTAAAATTTAGACGATTTTTTATGCGAGAATCATGAAGACATTAGGATATTTTTCCTACCCTATATAAGCATATCATTAGCACGAAATTGAGGGATTTTGAGGAGAGGAGGCACAATCCTAGAGAGGAGAAAATACTATTTTTATTTTTTAGTTCTTCTATGGAAAACTAAATCTTGGGTAAAGCCTAGGGTAGAAACTGATTGGTGAAAATACGTTGACTTTATTTCAATTCATAGATTAAGCTTTATTGTTTAAGATTCCAGGATTCAATTCTCTATTTGTTTTTAATATTATAAGTTTGAGATAATTATATTAAATCTTGCTATGGTTTGATTTTGTTGAGTTATAGGATTATGAATATATGATTGTGAATTAAATGGGCTTTTCATGCCATTAATGTGATCTTTTGCTATATTATTGTTTAAGAACATAGTGTTGTCTTTAGATTTGATATTCATTTTTATATATGAAAACTGTAGTTTGTAAAGGGAGAATAAATTTAAACTTAAATTTGAGAAAGTAAATGAATATAATGTCATATATTCTAATTATGAATTTGATACTATAATTCTTAATTATGTATATAGTTTGGATTCAAAAAGTCAGAATATTGGATCCGGTTGATGGAAGTCTGAAACTTTATTTGCCTTCTTGTCCCCTAATCTCATTTTAATTACGTGTTTTAGACAGAATTTTCAGATTCTTGTCATATTGTAATTTGATCATTTATTTTAAGCTTGTATCTTGTTGTGTTTCTTTTGACTCCCTGTGGATCGACACCCTAAACTATACTATTATACTACGTACTAGTTTGGGTGTAATCAAATTTTGACGCAGTTGCGAGAAAGTACGGTGTAAGAATCGATACAAGACATAATTTATTTCAGCAGTTTGTAAATGAGGTAACTTCGTTCATTCTTTTAGCTTGCTGCATTATTTTTCTTCTTTCCTTTCATAGTATTTTTAGTTTTTAGTATTTTGTTACCTTGCATGTACAGATATAAAGACCCCTTGGGCAGACTTGCCTGTAGGTCTGTGCTAGAATCATAATCAAATTTTTTTAAATCCTTAATTTGACAATCCATCTAGTCCCGAAGAAATGAGTGAACACGAAAATCAACCTACTAAAACTCTTCAGGATTACCTCCACCTTACACGCACAGCCATACTATCATGCACATTGTTTCCAACCAACACTCTTCAACTTGATTTTAAAATAGGGATGATACAACTACTTCCCACCTTTCATGGTTTAGAGAATGAAAATCATTATTTGCACATTAGGGGGTTTGATGAAGTGGTTGCGACTTTCCATAGTCTAATGCTACAAATGATGTTGTGAGACTTAAAATTTTTCCTTTCTCTTTGAAGGATAGAGCAAAGAGTTGGTTGTACTCACTAAAACCACGATCAATAAGATCATGGAATGAAACGACACATGACTTCTTTAATAAATATTTTCCCTAACATAAGACCAATGCTTTGAAGAGGCAGAACTCCGTCTTTATACAAAAGGATAGTGAGACTTTGTATCAGGCTTGAGAGAGATTTAAGGAGTTGTTGAATATGTGTCCTCGCCATGGTATGAAAGCTGGCGCTTAGTTATTTCTATAAGGGACTTACACCTAGAGAGCGCCAATTCATAGAGATGATGTGGAATGGTGAATTTTTACAGAAAAATCTAGATGAGGCTAAAGAATATCTCAATGAACTTGCTGAAAAAGATCACACTTGGATCAGACCTAGTGCTACTGAGAGTACATATAGGTCATGGCCTGCTAGAAATCCAAATTGTGGTGGAATTTACCATCTTAAGGAAGATGATAGCCTAAAATCTAAAATTGAGATGCTTACTAAGGAGTTAGAGGTGTTAAAAACTAAGTATCTAAGGCCAACACACATGGCTACTTGTGTAGAGTCCTTTGGACCATGTTTTGTGTGTGGTGGGGTAGATCACCTAGCTCAAAAGTGTCCCACATTTGCTGAAATATAAGAAATGGATGAGGAACAATATGATGCCTTAGGTATGTATAAGAAGTCTTTTGCACCTTTCTCCGATACCTACAATCCGGGGTGGCGTAATCATCCTAATTTTAGCTGAAAATTTGAAAACTAGCAGCCTGCACAGCCACCTAGTGCTTGTCCTACACCATATCATGGATCTTCCTCTTCTAGGAACTCTTTAGAAGATACTTTACATGTTTTTATTGAGACACATGGTAAAACTAATCAAAAGTTTGAAGTTTTGATTATGCAGTTTGTTGACGAAAACAAAGAGATAAAGAGCCATGTATCTAAGTTGATGAGCTCTTTGAGTGTGAATGAGCGTGGCAAGTTCCCTTCTCAACCTCAATCCACACCCCAAGGTCAACATATGGATCAAGGGAATTTGAAGAATGTCAATGTCATTGTGACACAAAGTGCTAAGTCCTTACACATCCTAACAACTGATAAGTTAGAGGATATTAAAAAGGAACAAGCAATGATAGTGCTGAGTTGCCAAAGGAAGCCGAGGTAATTAAGAGTCCAGTTAAGGTATCATTTCCTCAAACTTTAAAATCTGGTATACGAACTTTAGATTCTAGCAATGAAATCTTGGAGAACCTCAGGCAGGTAAAGATCAATCTTCCTCTTTTGCTTGTTATTAAATAAGTTCATACTTATACAAAAGTTCTCAAAGATTTGTGTATAGTTAAGAGGAAACACCATGTTAAGAAGACAATATTCTTGACAGAGCAAGTTAGTGCTCTAATTGAGCAGCGAATTCCTCCTAAGTACAAGGACCGTGGTTGTCCAACTATTGCATGTAATATTGGGAATCATGAGTTTGGGCAAGCCTTGCTAGATTTAGGAGCTAGTGTAAATTTGATGTCTTATTCCATTTATTTACAGCTTGGTTTGAGTAAAATTAAGCCAACTTCTGATGTGCTTCAATTGGCTGATCGTTCAGTTAAGAAATCGAGAAGGATAGTTGATGATGGTTTGATCCAAATTGACAAGTTTTACTACCCTATTGATTTTTTAATTTTAGACACTCAGTCAGTTGTTGAGTCTGACTCTACGATTCCTCCATATTAGGTAGATCTTTTTTTACTACAGCTAATATACTTATTAATTGCAAGAATGGTTTAATGAATTTCTCTTTTGGAAATATGACTCTAGAGGTGAATATTTTCTATATTAAAAAACAGTCAAAAGATGACGATGAGTACCACCATACGTACATGATTGATGCACTCATAGAAAAGGGAGTTTACACAACTCATGATTCTGATTCCCTTAAATATTTTCATGTTAATTCTGAGATTGATATTATTAGTGATTTATCTGATGTTGTTGATATTTGTGTTATTTTTTATGAAACTCAAGATTGAGGAGTTGCCTAAGAAAGCTGAAAAACAAATTCCTTCAAGCATGTAAAGTCCCAAATTGGAATTGAAACTGCCGCCCTCAAGTTTAAAGCATGCATTTCTCAGCCTAGGTGACACTTCTCCTGTTAGTATTTCTTCAAAATTGAATGCAGGTAAGCTTAAAAAATTTCAGTTGATCAAGTTAGAGAAGTTGAGAAATGATGCTTATGAGAATTCTAAAATCTACAAGGCTAAAATAAAAGCATTTCATGATAAAAATATTATTAGGAAGACGTTTAAGCCTAATGACCGTGTATACTTATATGATTATAGATTTCATAAGCACCCAAGAAAACTTCGGTCTAGGTGGACCGACCTATTTGTAGTGAAGCATGTTTTGGACGGTAGAAATAGAGGACCCTAGGGATGGCCAGGTTTTTAAAATAAATGGTCAACACCTTAAAATCCTTATTGGTAGACAAGTGCCTGAAATGGAAGACATTCCACTTGCAGACACGGTCTATCAACCTTGACTAAACCATGCAGGTATATTTTTTTATTTGTTTTCTTTCATTTTTTTTTCTTTTCATTTCATTCATTTTCTTTCTTTTTTGTTTGTTGCTATTTTCTTTGTTTTCTGTTTGCAAGATAGTGTCCTTTCACTATTTTAGTTTGCCATCTCTTATACTTACCAGGCTGCCCATGTCACACGTCAGGTATATTCTACGATTTTCAGTTACTCTCCATTTAGTTTTCATTTTTAAACATTGAGGACAATATTTTGTTTAAGTTGAGGGGTGGTGCACATTATGCATTTACAAATTCTTGTTAGAATTCTGTGCACGGTTACATGTGTCAAAAAAATTTTTTAATTAGCATCACACGTACATCCTTTCACATATGTACTCATTCTCATACATAGTCATCTTAGTGAATTCAACAAACCCTATCTTGTTATGCTGAGGTATTCACAGAATTTTTAATGCACTCATTCCAATCTTTGTGATAAAATGGTGGTTTGACATATATATCTAGAGAACTCTTTTGCTTAAGTATTCATGTGTGTTTTGGAGAAGACTGAGAGGCAACAAATGCTGAAAATTGTGATAAACGTTCATTGATTTTTTGAATTGGGCACTTCTTTTGAGAATATCATTGTATGGTTTGTTGTATGATGGTGGATATACTTGGGATATGATGAATGTCAATTTAGGATTAACATTTGAGCATTTAAGCCAACCCTTTGATTATAGACCCCTAGTAGCCAATTTTGAGCCAAGAAACACATATAACCCTTTTTTTCTTCATATACCTACATTATCCATATCTTTCCACATTGAAGTATAACCTATACACCAACTTTTCCTACCCTTTTTACTTCCAAGTGTGTACTAGATGTAGAATTCATTTCTTAGCGAAGAATAAAAATAAAGGGAATAACACAAGTAACTAATTCTTCAAGTGAGTTAGCTTTAAAGGAAATATCAAGGCTAGGTAGAAATAGCAAAATACCAGGGTGACATATAATTGTTCACCAAATTATAAAAAAATGAAAAAGAAAAGAAAAAGAAAAAGATGCATTATTCGATGATTTGAAAGGCAGAAGAGTACATCAAGTGAGGAATGTGCTTTATTGATATGTTTAATAAGATTCCTTAGGTATGTACTTGGAAGTTTTTGAATCATTTTCCTTTTCTTTTCATATAGTCTAACCTAAGCCACATTACAACATTTTGTTTTAACCATTTTGATCCCAAGTAAGCCTTTGGAAAGAATGGTTGAATTCCCATTTGTTAGTGTTCCTATCATAAGATCAATGCTTGCTTGTGGCTTGTTCATAATTACCTAAATCTTCATGTGAATGTGTGTACACCACTTATCAACTCCATCAAGAGAACCCTTACACGAAACACTATTATACCCGTGAGTTATGAAGTTGAACATTTTACTTTAGATGTTCTTGATGTTGCATGTGTCAAGACTTGTGGTAAGATATGGTTCTGGTTTGGAGAACACACACACGCTGTGAATTGCTACAGGTGTATTGATGTTGATGGGTTATTGGATTCTTTAAATTATTTTGATATGTGAATCTGGAAAATGTGAGTTGATAGCTATTTTAGTATTTTCTTTAGTCTCTTTTATATCTTTTGGATAGAAATTATTAGAGACTAACAATAAGCAAGTTGGGGGGGTGTGATGAGTATACGAAATTGCACTCTAAATACCTTATTATTGGACTAAAATGCTAAAATATGAATAGAAATCATATGAATTATTGTGTATTCTTGAATTAAATTTCTATTTATTTTGGAATACTCTTAAACAGATTTTTATGTTTAATTTCAGAATCTATAAAAGAGCAAGTCAAAGCCCAGTCAAATTGAAAGGAGGAATTTCAAATGGGCAAGACGCTGGAACAAGCTAATAACTTTCGACGAGTGTAGGACTCTTCAACTAAGGATAATGATATGGTTTGAGAGCAATTTGGATCAAGAAAAAAAAAATCACAAAAGGAAACCACAAGAAGTCCAAGTCCAAAATTCGCTAGAAGACAGAATGAACATATTTTAGTATTTTGATCGTAACTTTCCACTCACACATCCGATTGATTCGATTCTTGATGCGTTGGAAAACTATCTTAAAGGGCTACAAATTTTTGTTGAATAAGGATTTCTAAATTCAAACTCTTGGAGCACATACATGGCAGCCAAGCTGAGTCCTAAAATTTAAGCCATTTTTTATACGAGAATCATGAAGACATTAGGATTTTTTTCAACCCTATATAAAGATAACATTAGCATGAAATTAAAAAAAATCTTAGAAGAGGAGGCACAATCTTAGAGAGGGCAAAACTACTATTTTTATTTTTTAGTTCTTCCATGGAGAACAAATCTTGGGTAAAGCCTAGGGCGAAAATTGATCGGTGAAAATATTTTGATTTTATTTCAATTCATAGATTAAGCTTTATTGTTTAAGATTCTAGGATTCAGTGCTCTATTTGTTTTGGACATTATAAGTTTGAGACAATTATATTAAATCTTGTTATGGTTTGATTTTGTTGAGTTATAAGATTATGAATATATGATTGTGACTTAAACAGACTTTTCATGCCATTGATGTGATCTTTTGCTGCATTATTGTTTGAGAACATAGTGTCATCTTTAGATCTGATATTCATTTATATATATGAAAGCTGTGGTTTTTAAATGGAGAACAAATTCTAAAATTAAATTTGAGAAAGTAAATAAATATAATGTCATATCTTCCAATTAGGAATTTGGTACTGTAATTCTTAATTGTATATATAGTTTGGATTGAAAAAGGCAGAGTATTGGATCCGGTTGATGGAAGTCCGAAGCTTTACTTATCTTCTTATTTGTGCCCTAATTTCATTTTAATTATGTGCTTTAGGTAGAATTTTCAGATTATTGTGATATTGTAATTTGATCTTTTCTTTTAAGCTTTGTCTTGTTGTGTTTCTTCAGACTCCCTGTGGATCGACATCCAGAACTATACTATAATACTGCATACTAATTTGGGTGTAATTAAGATCCAATCTCATTAAAACCACCTACCACACACCTGCCTCTATGTACTGGAGGTTTAAAAGAGACCAGTAGATCCCACACTTCTTTCCTCTTGATAACTTCTGGGTGACCGTACATCCAATGCAAAATCATTTTGACTCTACTTTCTCATCATTCACCCCAAGCATTGATGTGTCTTTCTGAATAATTAACAATTTCAGTAGACATTTCATGTCTCCACAGTAAAATCAACCTTCCACTACTTCCTATCGGCTCCACTACAAAAAAAAAAAAAAAAAATTTGAAACCCAATGTTCTCTTCAAAAACTCTAACCTACCAGGCTTAACTTGAGTCTCCACCAAGAAAATTAAATTGGGTCTCTTTACCCCGTTTGGATTCAGTGATGAGTTGAGTAAAATATTATTAGAATATTAATTTTTTTTTAATATTATTATTATTTTGGGATTTGAAAAAGTTGAACTGTTTATTATATTTTGTGTTGGAATTTAAGAAAGTTATAATGATTAGATGAGATGAGTTTTCAATCCAAACCAGGGCAAGTCTTCACTGTCAAGCAAAGGTCTTGAATTGTCCGAGGGTTCAACCTCCTGCAGTTCCAACTTAAAATTATCATTGGGATTAGCTGGGTTGGCAACTAGCCTCCATTAACATATTAGCAACTTTTCTTTTTTTAATTTTATAAATCCCCTTTTTTCCTAATCCGATTTTCTTTTTTTATAGATGTGATTCTCCATTATCCTGATTGAGCAGCTACCTTTTATCTGCTAGAGTAATAATTAGAAGATCAGTGATCCATACCTTTTTCCCTTGTTCTTTTCTTCCACTTTCCGCTGGTCAGATTCTTGTTTTCCTTCAATAGCTCATGTGTAGTGTTTTCATCACATCCTTCTTCACAACTTAGCCTTCTAAACAATGTTTTGAATACCGTACTGGAAGCCGTACCGTTCAAGGCACTGAAACAAAATATTTTGGTACCGATATCTTTTCGTATACCGTTTCGGTACCAATACCGTTTCGATATCGGTACCGTACTGGTATTTTTTTGTGTACCGTTTCTAAATAATTTATACCTGGATAAATTATATATATACAAGCATTAACTGCATTCCAAAATACCAACAAAATAAGTCATAAACTCAATACTTCTCAACACAAGTCTTAAGTTTTAAGTTACAACTAACATAAACACCAACATTATCATGATAAAATCATTAACGTCACCACGTCATAAAAAATACTCATCCTCATCAAAAAAACAATAAGGATCAGGATTCGATATGTTAATCAAAATATTTTCATCAACGTCACCACTGTCATCAACATCAACACCAACATTATCATTGTCTTCCTCATTTAGTGAGGCTAATGGCTCCTCAATATTTGCCCAATCCAAATCTTCTCCATCAAGAACCTCAGATTCTTCACCCACCCATTCTTCTATCAAATCAATATTTTCAAGATTGATTGGATCTAAAGCATCTCTTCCATTTTTTATGCTCCTGTCAAAATAAAATCAAACATAAGTGAAAATGTTATATATTTTTCAACAGTGAAAACATTAGTATTAAAAAAATTTACATCTCTTTCAGCTTCAAGTTATAACGAACAAATACTAAGTCATTCAAACGTTTATGTACTAATCTATTTCTCTTCTTTGAATAAATAAAAGCAAATGTGCTCCAGTTTCTCTCACATCCAGTTGCACTACAACATTTACTTAGTACTCGAACAACAAACCTTTGAAGCGTTGGAACCTCGCAACCAAATTGGATCCACCATGCAACTATAACAATAATGTAATTATTAATTATTAATTAAATACAAGTAAAAATAAAATAAGATAAAATTTAAAGTATAAAGTCACACTATTTAACAACTGATATTGATAAATGATAATACCTGGATTAATCTTATTACGCTAGCAAATTGCTAAAAACTGTCCAAACTCACCTATTGCATTCTTATGCAAGTCAAGTTCTGCAATGATTTTGTCTTGATTATCGAGATCAAGTTTCATCTTCATAACACAACTGTTGAAGCCTCTTACAACATCATTTTCATTTTTAAAGTTGGGGCTATAGTAAATTCCAGGGTTAAGAAAAAAACCCGCCGCATGTAATGGACTATGAAGCTGGTTATCCCATTTAGAATCAATGATCCTGGTGAATTGACTGAATAAACTAACTTTATTATTGCATCTTGATTTTATGTTCTGTTTGGCTCTTTCCATTGCATCATACAAGTATCTCATTGCAGGCTTCTCATCCCCATCAACAAGTCGTAGAACACGAATCAAAAGCTCCCTAACTTTAACAATAAATTAACATTGAGCCCAAAACTTTTTATCTTCTAAAACGATCTCAGCTATCTCATTCATTATGTTGCTCTTAGAATGACTTGATACAATCCATTTATCACAAGTTAACATTTATCTGAGTTCTTTCTTAAATAAGAGCAAACATTAGATACTTAAAAAATTTGTCGTAAATCTTGTAATTGTAGGACGACACAAATCATGACCTTTGGTAAAGTCTTTTCTCATCAATGTCAAAACCCAACCATAGTTATAGATAAACTTTGTTATGTTTGCCTTTTTTATAGTATCATCAATAAGGGAAAAATATCTTAGATCAAAAAAATTCTCCAATATTAAGTCTATGCAATGAGCTGCACATGGAGACTAGTAGAAAGAGCCATACTTCTGAAAAAATAACTTGCATCATTGTTCGTTATGAACTGCACAAGATTTTCAGCTCCAATTTCTTGAACAACCTCATCAAATATATTAAATAATGTTTCAACATGGTACATATTTTCTAAGGCCAAATGTATCAACAGACTTCAAGAACATTGTACATTTCAGACAATAAACTAGAAAGTTGATTATTGATTGTTGCTTCTGGTTTGTCCAACCATCTGCTATTAGTGAACAACCGGTTTCATTCCAAATCTTCTTAATTGTTACAAATAATATTGAATCTCATGCACAACCATCTTTAACAAATTTCCTCTCAACTTATATAAAGAAGTGCCTTTGAATCCTGTGGCAGTCATGGCATCGATAGCTGGTTGATAAAACTTTGATTGAGTCGAATTGAAAGGCAGATTAGCATCATACCACCAGCATTCTACAACCATCTTTACTTTTACAATCATCTCATTTGAACATATAGAACTCTTAATTGAAGGTTGTGCCCCAGGAGTTATTCTTGGAGCAAAAAATCTACTCAATCCCCCACTGACTTTTCAGTTCCAGATTCTTTCGACTTCCCCTTACCTTTTGAAAGCTGAGACTGTCTCTCCATACTATTACTATCATCAATATCATCAGATGTTAAATCTATATTGCCTCCAATCTCTGACCTTATTTTTCTTTTCTTTTCTTTGCTTTTTTTTCATTTCATCAAACAACTCATTCATTTGCCATTTTACATATTCAAAGACCTTTTTACATGCTTCTACATCACTTGGAATCTCAATTAGATGATACTTCAACCGAGTGATCCTGCCACCTCTAATTACTTTTTTACAATATAAACATTCAGTATTATTTCTTGCCCCTGGCACTGCATGTGCATGGGCCCATGCTGAATCTTCTAATCGTACAAGAGCAAATATTAGAGTTGAAGTCATACTACCGGTTGATTGATAACTAGACATTTTTAACTATTAAAGTATAAAAAATTAATACTTCGAAGTAAGCTATTAAGAAGAAACTCATCAATGAATTCATGGTCTAAAAGGTAATTTTATACATCTTCACTTGGGTGATTCTGCATCAATGAATTCATGGTCAAAGATTTGATATGATGGTGTGTTTTTATTATTATTTCAACTATTGATTTATTTTCCACCAGTTTTGAATCAATTGGTTATGTCAATGTTCTCCTTTTTTTAATTGCTTCCTATGCAATAACTCTTATCGGTAATATGGGCTCCTAAATTAATTGTCATAGTACCGCGCTCAAAAGTTACATTTGAACTTCTCAGCTTCTTTGCTTGTTTCAATTTTAATTCAATGTGAAGAAGCATGGCTTAATCAACGAATGGGAAGTGACTTAATTATAGTTTCATTCTATCTATCAGTTTATAGAATTAATTATACCAAAAAGTCTCCTGTTTGATCAACAACATGAAAGCGTAGGAGGCGGCATCCGATACCTTGAACACATGGATAGAGGAAGCTCATGGGATTGTCATTTAGGCAATCCGCCTAATTTATTCAGTTCATGGAATTCCGACAGGGGATATGATCCTATGTTTGGGAGCAATGTTTACTTCGCGAACTTGTCATTAATGCTTTAAACTAATGTTTTGAAATTCACAAGCTTGTATTCCTGAGTTGGCAAGAACTATATCAGATTTGGTGGTGCGGCTCTTTTTCTTTTTTGTTTTTTCCATGTAGTTTGGTAACTTGTGCCATTTGATGCTATTATTAAATCCATATGTATTGCGTTGAAAATAGCTGATATTAAATCCATATTTTTATCATAGATTTTGCTTATAAAATACCAAGTTTCGAATAGAATCAGACAATCACCCCAAAGCTATAGAATCATAGATACAATGTAGAATCTAAAAACAAACAAACATTATAAAAATATAATCTAAAACATCTATAAAAATACAATTTTGATTTATTTATAAAAAAAAGTAACAAAAAAATCAAATTAACAAAAAAATTACCAGAGACGACGGCGGATGACGACGTGCGACGAGACGAAGGAGACGACGGTGCGAGCTGATGAACGAGGTGAAATTTCAGAGCTTTGGCTGGCTGTCTGGGACTCGGGTGTAGGGGTGCTGCACTACTGCTGCTGCCGACTGAAGAAAAAGGTTGAAAGGGACTGAGGCTGAAAACGCTTGGGCGAAACCGAAAAAGAGAAAAGAAAACCCTAAGTTATATGTTACGTGAAAGTTCAAAATAGTCCCTAAGAGTTTATTGAAATTTCGAAACTACCATCCAACCAGTTGCAAAATTTCTTGCTGGCTAAAATATCAAATACCGACCGGTACACCTAGTATTTTGAACGGTACAGAATGGATATATTACCAATACCGGCCAAATGGCCGGTACGGCATATACCAGCTGATACCAAAAACACTACTTCTAAAGCAAGGAGTTGTTCTTCGTTAATGATCGGCCCATCTTCTAATAATATCGTTTTCATCGGCCTATAGGCATTTGGCCCACCAAACTGCAATGGCCTTCTTTATGCTGAATCTTTATCTCTTTATTCATCACACAATCCTCCGAGATCTTCTACCCAATTTCTCCAGCAAATTTCTCAATATCACTTACGATTTACGAATTTGCATTTTGAAATCTACCCTCCCCAATCACCTCTATTTCCTTTCTTTTCCCCATTCCTCCGTAAATTTCTACACTTCATTTGCCCTTTCCACAAACATTTTCTGACTCACTTTGCTCCGCTGCTGTCAGACCAAAACTTGAATTAGGACAATCTCTTTCTTTTCATGGTTACCTTTCTTTTTCCTTTACAGTGCTGTCGAAGGCTTTGTAGCCAGATAAGTATAATTAACATATGACCTTCTTCTCAAATAAGGATTGACCCTAAGCCATGGCCCAAACTAGTTTGCACCTTACCTCCGCCATGTCCCTCTAGTTATCCTTTTTGTTACATCATTGGGGGCCAGTAGAATCCTTCTGCACTTGAAGTACATTCTGGAAGTTTTCGTATTTCAAACGAACCCATACTTTGCATCCATTCACGTTGTCTACTCAATCTCTTGGAGTGGCTTTGGATATTCGGTTTTGATTTTTACACGAAGACGGTTCCTCCATCCCAACCCGTCATCTTGGACATCCATCTCTAGCACTTCACTGATTGTACCTCCCATTTGCACCCCACAATCTCGAGACATACATGTCAGAGGCAAATTATGAATTTGTATCCAGAAATATTCTGATCAAACTTCATTTTATTTTTTTGTGTAAATCCATCAAACAATTTTATGATGAATAAGTTGTCATAAAAAAGCCACGGCCTTCCGTCCTTCACTCTCTGTTTATGCGCATGTGTTGCAAAGATTATGATGATGAATACGTTTGGCCCAACCTCTTGGAAAACGGCCGGTATGCTTACTTTCCATATTTTCGCCATTGTTGTGGAAATGATGTCTTTGCCAATCGGTCGATCCATACACACCTTGCCCACCAGACTTCTTTCACTCTTTCTCTGCACTTTATCCATAACCTCGTCATCTATCTCTAACGTCGTATTCGTCATATTCTCTTCTTCTGATAGCCTCAATTGATCCCATAGTTCCTCCAAACCATCCATGTTGTTCAACTACAACCACTCGCCTTATGCAGTGACTTGCAGGTTCATGTTGTTAAGCCACTCCTCTATCCTATCGGGAGAGAAAAATAGAGAGAAGACTCCAATATAAGAAAGTTTTGAAATTTTATAACATTGTTTGAGTTTTGTGTTTAACAAAGAAGCGGATTTTCGGGATTAATTATTTGTATTTCTTAAGTAATATGATGCTGATTATAATATATAGCTATCGATCTCAACTGCAGCATAGGGAAAACATTTTGCAAAACCCTAAGATGTCTTATTTAATTAAGATTTCATGTTCCCCTCTCCCCTTAGTAATATTTTATGCATTATTTATCCTTTTTGGAGGACCAAAACCGTGCTTTAGGAACCTTCAAGTAGTTCAAGAACTATAGAATAGACTTCCATGGAAACATAATAAATTATTAATATTTAAACAAGACAAAAACTAGAACAAAGATATGAATTAATTAATAAATGTGAAAGGTCGTCTGTGATACTGGCGTAGATTAAGGCCGGATCGGGGTGATATATATATTGATCTGTCACCAAAGTATAACCCTATGTAATTCAAAGGGTGTTTGCTATACAAGACAAAGAAAATTAAATGAAATAGTCAATTTATTTTTTTGTTAAGAAATGATATTTGCACTCGTGAATTGTGCAAGTCCCGTACAATTATTTTGAAAAAATTGTGAAATATGAGATTTAATACATAAAAAATCTAATTTTTTAATATTAGATCATCTCTTTTTCAAAACGATTATGCGACAGATGTGCATTCCACAATTGTATTGAACAATTTTTTTTTTTAAGTCTTGGGATTTAAAAGCGGCTACGTTTGGATGTTGAACTGAATTGAGTTGAATTGAATTGAGTTGAGATGATAAAATATTGTTAAAATATTATTTATTATTATTATTATTATTTTAAGATTTGAAAATTTTGAAATATTTATTATATTTTATGTTAAAATTTAAAAAAATTATAATGATAAATTAAAATAAATCGAGAAGAATTGAAAAGAATTGAAAATTCAAACGTAAAATTATATGACCAAAAGGTATTATTAAACAAACATTCTCGATCTAAACAAAAGAAAATAATTATAAAAAAAATATTATATATGTATATTCTAAATTGAACGGATCGAACGTCTCGATCAATCAATTAGTAATTAAAAGCCTCAACCCTCAATCAACTTTGGAAACACTAAAATATTTTACTTATGAGGGAAAACATATTTATTGACAAAATTAAAACAAAAACGTATAGAAACCCCAAAATCAGTCGACTGTTATCGTTTCTGTGAAAAAGTATTTTTCCCAAGTTTTCTTTCATTTATGAATAGGCTAACCTCCTGAGAGCAGTCTCATTTACCTCTTTAAAATTTGAAGAAATATATATAGAGAAAAATTTTATACATTATATTATCATCTTATTTTTATCATATTAATTATGATGTGATATATTTATCACTATTAAATGATCATTGATTATATGTTTCTGTATTATCGTCACATATCATTTAGTATGATCAAAATAGAATGAGAATGTAGTGTATAGCATTATTCATATATAAAATTTCTACAATGATTTCTTCAAAAAGTAAAAGTTTAAACTACGAGCTACAATAATTTGATGTATATCTTCAAATTTGAAGTTGTACCATTCATCTTCAAAAATAATATTTTATTGTAAAAATTATTCCAATTGTTTTACTTTTTAGTTTTCATTTCTCACGGTATTCACTTCTCTTAACGCTCTTTTACTTTCATAAATTAAAAATATATTATTAATTAATATATAGTTAGTTTTGAAATACATGAATGAAGAAATATTATTATTAATTAGTATATAATTAGTGTAATTATAAAATATTAAAAAAATTAAAATTATTATTAAAAAAATAATATTATATTATTATTTCGATTAATATAATGTGTGGTTATAGATAGAGAGATTTTGAATTTATAAAAAATATATACTTTTATCAAATTTTGAATATGACTTTGAGGAAGGCAATGCTAATAGTCTGGTTGAGATGCTTATAAATAGTGCCATGGGCATTCTTTTATTGAAATGGTTAAACGACTTGATTTCTAGTACTAAAGGGAAATTGGAAGAATAAAATATATTCTAATTTAAAAAGCAAGTATCTAAATGGAAATAAGATATAAAGGAGCATGATTTTATTAAATCTCGGGTGATCAGATTATTCATGTAATTTTCATCAGAAAAACGGGAGAATATTCAAATAAGAATTACTATGCGGAAAAAAAAAAAATTACTGCTCATAAAAAAAAAACGTTGTGCATGCAAGAATACAATGAAAATGAAATGCTTAATTACAGACAAAAGTAGACGCAACGCAAAGGTACTGAGGAACAACTGGAATTTATAATCAGTTGGAAAGAAATTTCTACGGAGTATAGATTGCACCACGGTGGCTAGGAAAAGAGAAAATTGAGACTGGTGGCCAAGCGACCAGAAATCCTGGCATGGAAAAATGAAATGGCATTAACTTTTCATTTATTGTCTTCACCTACACTTTGCCCGAATTCAGAAGCTGCAGTTTTATGATATTTAATGCTCCTCTCTCTCCCTCTCTCTCTCTCATTCTCCGCATTCCTGCCTGCAACAGAAATATCCTTCAACCATCCATCCTTCATTTCATTACATGCAATTTACCTCTTCACCAACTCTCTCTGAGCAAAAGCCACGCGGTGCAATGGAAAGAGAATTATCAGGCAGTTCCATATATGGGTTTTAGATGAACCTGGGCCAAATGAGAAAATTCCATGGCTTGAAAGGTGATCTCTAGAGCTAGTAGTCGTTGTTCTGAAGTTGCTGAAATCTCTCTTGTATATTTACTGGTAAGTTTTTTTTCTTAGCAGATTCGGATAAAGGACATAAAACTCTTCTCACATTGTCCTTGAGAAAAACAGAAACCGTAGTTGAGTTTCTCTTTATGTTAGTATGGTTGGTATTGATAATATCCTGTCTTGGTAGGAAGTTCTGATCTGGGTCTTAGTTCGGCTGATCAGTTGCTTCTGATATGTGGGTTTTATCACGTCACTTAAATATTGCTGTTATAGCTTTTGGAAACTCGGTATCGTCTGTTTCCTCTTCTCCTAAACGATGGAGGGAGTAAAATGATGTTTCAGTTCGGCTTATAAACTCTGGAAGGACTATGAATTATTTATTCTAGCCAACATTTTCTGCTGCGTTTCTTTCTGCTACGGCACAGGTATGTGACTATATTAGTTAAGCAAACTATAAACTTTGAAAAGTTGGGTTGGCTTTTGTGGTGGGGGGTTTTTGGGAGGAGATTGCTCGTCCGGATCATGAATATGAACACGAAGAGAGCCGAATTTCTTGTCGAACTTATGGTTCTATCAGATTTATGGTGGTTAGTTTCAGGTCTAGGTTCCATGTCTTCCATTGCCATTTCTTATGGTGAAAAAGGTCCTGTTTTCTGTGGATTAAAATCAGATGGGTCGCATCTTGTAACATGTTACGGATCAAACACCGCTATAATCTATGGAACTCCTGCTCGTTTCCCGTTTATCGGTCTTACCGCTGGCGACGGCTTTGTTTGTGGGCTTCTACTGGATTCTAACCAACCTTATTGTTGGGGTAGCAGTGGGTATATTCAAATGGGCGTTCCTCAGCCCATGATAAAAGGAGCTAAATATACAGAAATCAGTGCTGGAGATTACCATCTATGTGGTCTGCAGAAACCCTTAACTGGAAGGCGCAGAAACACTTCTTTGGTTGATTGTTGGGGCTATAACATGACCAAAAACTATGATTTTGATGGTCAGCTTCAGTCCATTTCAGCTGGGTCGGAATTTAATTGCGGTTTGTTTTCTCAGAATAGGAGTGTTTTATGTTGGGGCGATGAGACTAGTAGCCGGGTGATCAGCTTAATACCCAAGGGCATGAAGTTTCAGAAGATTGCAGCTGGTGGATATCATGTTTGTGGGATTTTAGAGGGGGTAAATTCTAGACCTTTTTGTTGGGGAAGGAGTTTGGGCATTGAGGAAGAAATTTCTGTGGCCTATGCTGGTCAAGGAAACGTAGAGTTGGCTCCAAATGTTCCTATGCTCTCTCTCGTGGGGGGAAAGTTTCATGCTTGCGGAATTAAGAGCTACGATCGTGGAGTGATTTGTTGGGGTTTTATCATCAAACCAAGCACCCCAGCTCCTAGAGGCATTAAGGTTTATGAAATCGCGGCTGGAAATTACTTCACCTGTGGAATTCCTGCGGAGAAATCTCTCGCACCCGTTTGCTGGGGCCTCGGATTTCCTTCATCTCTTCCTTTAGCTGTCTCTCCTGGAGTTTGCAAGTCTACGCCATGTGCTCCAGGTTTCTATGAAGTTAGTCGTGAGAATGCCCCATGCAAGTCTTCTGATTCCCGTGTCTGCATGCCTTGCAGCAATGGCTGCACTGCCGAAATGTACCAAAGTTCTGAATGCACTTTGAAGTCTGATAGGCAGTGTGCATATAATTGTTCAAGTTGTCTCTCAGCTGAATGCCTCTCAAATTGTACTTCATATTCCCATGCTATTAATGGAAAGAAGAATGAAAGGTTTTGGTCACTGCAATTGCCAGTCATCATTTCTGAGATTGCCTTCACTGTTTTCTTGGTGAGTGTTGTATCTTTAACTGCACTATTATATGTTCGCTACAAGTTACGAAAATGTCAATGCTCAGCAAAGGAATCAAAGTCCAACAAAAATAACAGAAGCGGTTCTGAATTCCAAAAGGACACAGGGAAGATTGGTCCTGAGTTGGAGGAGCTGAAGATAAGAAGGGCCCAGATGTTCACTTACGAGGAACTTGAGAGAGCCACAGGTGGGTTTAAAGAAGAATCCCTTGTGGGAAAGGGAAGTTTTTCATGTGTTTTTAAAGGGGTTTTGAAGGATGGGACTGTAGTTGCTGTTAAAAGGGCTATAACATCTCCAGACAAGCAGAAGAATTCCAAAGAGTTTCATACAGAGCTCGATCTACTTTCGCGATTGAACCATGCCCATTTGCTCAGTCTACTTGGATATTGTGAAGAAGGTGGAGAGAGGCTTCTTGTTTATGAGTACATGGCTCACGGATCCTTGCACCAACACCTTCATGGGAAGAGCAAGGCCCTGAAGGAGCAACTGGATTGGGTTAGAAGGGTCACAATAGCAGTCCAAGCAGCTCGGGGAATTGAATACTTGCATGGTTATGCTTGCCCACCTGTAATTCACCGAGACATCAAGTCTTCAAACATCCTCATTGATGAAGAACACAATGCCCGAGTGGCTGATTTTGGTTTGTCATTATTGGGACCTGTAGATGGTAGTTCCCCTTTGGCAGAGTTACCAGCTGGAACTCTTGGATATCTTGATCCTGAGTACTACAGGCTCCACTACCTTACAACCAAATCTGATGTCTATGGCTTTGGTGTTTTGCTGCTGGAGATACTCAGTGGTAGGAAAGCCATTGATATGCAATATGAAGAAGGGAATATAGTTGAGTGGGCAGTTCCTTTGATTAAATCTGGAGACATTAATGCAATTCTAGATCCAGCTTTGAAACCTCCATCTGATCTTGATGCCCTGAAAAGGATCGCGAATGTAGCTTGTAAATGTGTGAGAATGAGAGGGAAGGAGAGGCCATCAATGGACAAAGTGACAACAGCTTTAGAGCGAGCGCTTGCACAATTAATGGGTAGCCCTTGCAATGAGCAACCAATTTTGCCAACTGAAGTAGTTTTGGGAAGTAGTAGAATGCACAAGAAATCCTCCCAAAGATCTTCCAATCGTTCCATATCAGAGACTGATGTGGCAGAAGCCGAGGACCAAAGGTTTGAGTTCAGAGCACCTTCATGGATAACTTTTCCTAGTGTTACTTCTTCACAGAGGAGGAAGTCATCAGTCTCAGATGCTGATGTTGATGGGAAAAACTCAGAAGCAAAAAATCAGGGAAATGCAGGAAATAATGGTGATGGATTGAGGAGTTTGGAGGAAGAGATTGGTCCTGCTTCTCCTCAAGAGAATTTGTTCTTGCAGCACAATTTCTAAAATTCCCTAAAGAACTACTACTTCTGAAGCAGGAGACCATATTTAATTGGTTATTGGTCTGGATTTAGTTTCTTGGGAGGCAGAAATGTAAAATGAAGAATGGGAGGTTTGAATTTCCTGATTTACTTGTGCTACCACTACCACTACTATCAACCACTGGATGACTTTCATCTAGTTTCTTATGTACTAATTTGTAGTTTCCAATCTCTATGACCCTAGTTTTAGCATCTTATTGCTTGCATTCTTTTCTGCCACTGCACTGCTTGTAATTCTTTCCATTTCATTTTTGTCTATTTCTGTGTTAAGCTTAATTCCTGCCTTAAATTCTAACTTATTGGAGTTGTGCTGATTGTTGATTACCTCTCTGTCTTTTGGGAAAGAATACGATTGTGTGATGAACAAGTTGCAAGCATCTCTCTCTCTCTCTCTCCTTTTTTCTGTGCCAAAAAGTTGTATGCATCTCAATTATATGAAAGGAAAATGTTAAATGTAGTTAAAAAAAATTTATAAAAAATTTTTATATATTAAAAGTTATAAAATTTAAAATTTAAAATTTAAAAAAAATTAATAAAATAAATTTTATAAATAAAAGTGTAAGGAAATGCAGCACATGAGTAAAACTTTGAAAACCAATTTAGCTTTGGTACTGCATTACTCGGCCCTCTCTTTGATTACGCTTGAACTGTGCAACATTACTACTGGAAATTAAGAGAATTGCATTTAAGAAAGTTGAAAATTTAGTGCCAAGCATGATTAGATTGATTTGGAAATGCAGTTGAAGCAGGTATCCTTGCATTTAAGACAAATAGATGCACGGACCCAAAAAAAAAGACTGGTCACTGAATAGTGAATGAAACACCGACATGGATTTGGTTGAGTTTTCAAGATTTTAAAACAAAACTCGAGTGATCCTATAAGAAATAATTTAAAAAGCGGTTTCATAGGAAAGTGTATACTCGTCTATGTGCATAATATTTTATTTGGAAAAATTACCAGTGATACATTGTCAACAGTGCCACGTCAACTCATTAACGAAAACAATTATTGGAAAGTTTGATCGCTTGATATTAAAAAAAAAGAGAAATGTTTTTTCACAAAAAATGATCACCCGTGGTGGCCACCGGAATTTTTAAATTTTTTTTTTATTTAATGATTAAGTAAATATTTTTAAAAGAATATGTGATTTTTTTTGTTTTTAAAAAATATCTAAATAGTTTAAAAAAATAGTGAAAGTAAAAGTAAAAAAAAATTAAAAAAAAAAAAAAAGATTTGAAATGTTTGGTAGGAGAATTTCTATCATTCTCTGTGGACGTGGTAACGTCTTAAAAAATTGTTTAATAACGATCTGTATAATTTATATATCAAAACGGTCAGACCATTCTGTCTGTTTGGGTTTGAGATTGGTAGATCAATTATTATTTTTAAAACCTTAAAAGGTTTTTTTTTTCTTTTTTAAATATGTTTGATAAATTTATATAAAAAAATATTTTTTACACTTAAAACAAGTTGGTGGAAGTCCACTGTAGGGTCGAATATCCATTTATAGAAATGTGCATTCTTAGAAAACCACAAACCCAAAATCGAGAGCCCGCTTAGTAAAATTCAGAGTTTGAACTGTCAAAATACACTAATGTGAAATTCAAATCTAAGCAATATTAATAGCGATTAATTAGTGCAACGAATGAGCTATCTTGGGCGCAATACCCACCCATGATATTCACCCAGCATGTCAATTCCTCCTCTGACTGGCAACCGACTTGAAGCCCTAGCAATCCTCCGTCCAACCTTTAATCCTTGTAAAAGTAGCCTTAAAAGGCCAGCCTTTAATTCCCATTCATGCACCACTCACACAAAGGTCAGCCTTTAATCCTCGTAAAAGTGGCTCTTGCCACTTTTAATTCGAAGCATGTAACATATGACCATTAAGACTATGTGGGTGCTCCTTCATCTTACATCTCCCACTCACACACAGTGCACATGGCCTTAGGCCTGCATCTCTCAATAATTCTTAATCTTGTTCATACAATCAAATAAGTTGTACGACTACCAAGCACACCTACAAAAGAAAAGTGGGAGCATTATACCAAATCTATTACAATGAAGACCAGCATAGCAACATCCCTAAAGTGTTTTGCCATGCCCTAGACTCACTCGATCGCATCAGATCAAGCATTTCGATGTGTTCACAACCTTAGTCACTACCAATGTGTAACGCCATAGTTTGATGTTAGCAAATACCATCGAGGATACAATGTCGAATTGTCTTCCCTTTGCCTTTATGTCATTCAACTTTGGTCGAACCTCTTTCCCAGCAATGCCTCTTTAGACTGTATCAATCATGGTCATAGACAGCACGCCAAAGTAGCAGACATTACAACTTTCATCTTATAACATAGTCAAAGGTAAATAAAAGATACTCAATAAAATATGAGACTCACATAGTGAGAAAAAGGGAACCATTTACTCATTTTCTCATTTGGTCGAATAAGTATATGTATGAAATAATGCTGCGGTGGATTTCTCTTTCTCAAAGAGTGTATGCCTATATCAATATCGTATAGATCTTAGTCTAACCACTCCTTAAGCGTCTAACCCGAGTCTCTCCATCTCCTCACCTCCAAGACGACAAAGAGGGGTTCGCATCTTGTTTTGCTCCTTGAAATGCAGTATAAATCATATTTATAGAGAATGAAATATGGTTGCAGATTTCCTTGCCAAGGAGGGTGCTAAAAACAATAGTTGAATATTTTCTAGATCAGATATTGGAACTGGAAAGTTACGTGGACTTTTGCACACTGATTGTTGGGAACTTCCTTATTTACGTGAGTAATTTCATTGCTTATTCTTTGATGTAAATGGTAGTTCTTCCTCCATAAGTGAGGGTTTTAATAAAATTGAAAGGGGATCACTCATGGACATGTGACCTTGTCTATTTTTTTTTTTTTTTTTAAAAGGGGGTTCACATCTGGCTAACCACATGCTATATGAATTGTGAGATACCCATGTATTGTCATCTCAATACAATGAACCACATTTTAGCTCCCACTAAGGCAACATATTTTTTGTGTCAACCAACTTATTCCCTTTGGAAAAAGTACTTAGGGACACAATGTCTCATCTTTACTCGCTATTCAAGGTCAGAGTCGATAGCTCATGTGAGTGACCCGATCTAAGCCTGTTGACATACCTTGTATTTATATGAAAGAAAAAACAATATGATAAAGACAAGAAATGAATAAAATCATATTGTATTAATATCCCAAGTGAAAGTTTAAATCTCAATATCAGTCAAAACATAAATTACATTCACAATCTATGCAATCCTAAATTCCTAACATGAGCCACAACAATATTTCTTGCCATAGGCTTTTTGTTAAGGGATCAACAACCATGCAACTCGTAGAAAGGTGTTTCAGGACCATTTCCTTTTGCGTCACCATGTCTCTGACGTAGTGATATCTAATATCTATGTGTTTAGTTTTTCCATGATACTTTGAGTCCTTAGCATATGTGAGAGCTGCTATACTGTTGTAGAATATCGTCACCGGATCAAAAGTATCTGCGTTGAAGTCAAGATGCTTGAGAAACTTTCGTAACCAAACAACTTCTTATACTGCTGCTGAACAAGCTATGAATTCTGCCTCCATGGTGGATAAGGCTATACAGGGTTGTTTCTTGTTGCTCCATGTAATTGCTCCATTGTTGCAGAAAAATATACCCAATGGTTGATTTGTGTTCATCTAGGTCACTAATCCAATCAGCATCACTGTAAACTCTCAACTACAAATCCAAACCTTAATAGCACAACACATAGTTTGCAAATACCTTGAGATACCACATAATTCTCTTGACTATTTTCCAATGAGCCAGTTCGGGATTAGATTGGAATCTACTCACTAAGCCAACTGCATAGCATATGTCTGGCTAAGTACACATCATTGTGTACATCAAGCTACCCACATCATTTGCATAAGGCACACGAGCCATCTTTTCCATTTTACTTTGAGTCTTAGGACGCATCTCTTGGGACAAGCTCTCGCCTCTAGCAATAGCAATATCAATGGGTTTACATTCACATATTTGGAAGTGCTCAAGAACTTTCTTTATATAAATCTATTGGGACAAACACATAAGTCTCTTTGATCAATCTCTATAAATCTTAACTCACATAATGTATTCTACCTCACCCATATCCTTCATCTATAAATTGAAGGATAACCACTCTTTTGTGGCGACTATTAACCATTTCTCATTTCCAGCCAGCAGTACATCGTCAATATACAATGACAACATAATGAAGCTCTTCTTGGACCATTTAACATAAATACAATGGTCATCTATGATCATCATAAACTCATTCGAAAGAATAGCTCAATGGATTATGAGATATCGTTGTCTAAATGATTGCTTTAGGCCATTATAAATCGTTTGATCTTGCACAATTTGGGCTCTTGACTTTTGACCATAAAGCCCATAGGTTGATCCATATAAATCTCATAATCTAATTCTTTATTGAGAAATGTTGTCTTAATGTCTATCTGATAGAGTTTCAAATCCATATACGTTACTATAGTTAGAATCAGGCGAATCGAGGCAAACCTCACCACTAGTGAGAAGGTTTCCTCATGGTCTATACCCTCATGTTAGGTATATCCTTTCTCCAATTTCTATTGATCCATCCAACTTAGGCTTGACCTTTAGAATCCATTTGTTCCCAATAACCTTGTGCCCTGACAGTAGATCAACCAAATCCCAGACCTGGTTGGTCCTTATAGACTTTATCTCATCATTTAGTACTTTAATATACACATCTTTAATAGAAGATGAGAGAGCCTCATAAATTATTCTAGCCTCTTTATCATCTTACGGAGCTACCATGAAAGCTTTCTCACTCAGAGACATCACTCTCATAATTTATAGGAGCTTGAGGAATTTCTTCATCATTCTTAACTAGACCACTTGGAGCTAAGGGTGGCAAATCGTGTCAACGGGTAGTGTTCGTGTCGTGTCAGGTCGTGTATATTATATGATATGGATCAACCCTAACATGACTCATTAAAATAATGGGTTGACACAACACGATCTGTTTTGATCCGTTATGAATTAATTAAAAATATATCGACATGACATGATCCGTTTCGACCTGTTTCAACCCGTTTATGTAAAGGGGTTGAATTGACTCAAATAATTCATTTGATCTTATTAACATCATTTCACATAAAATTTAAAATAACAATATCTCCCAAAATTATAAAACTAACTACATGAGCGTATAACACATTGTAGAGAAATAGAGTGCGGTTGCCCTGCAAGTCCAGCTTGTAGGTACTAAGTCCCAACACCTCCATGCTAATTCCATTTCCTACTTTGATATCATGACTCCTAGTTGGAATTTGACGATACTCAAAAAATCTAACTCGATCTCGCACTATGTGCTCAATTGCTCATGAATCAACAGTCCATATAGGATAGCAATGAACAACCATCACAAAACTAGTTACAAAAATAATGCGAGAATAGTCACAGTGTACCTTCTTCGACTCAATGCAGTTATGAGCGAAGTGACCTTTCTCTCCGCAGCTGAAGCATTCTAACTTGAACTTCAGCCTCTCTTGTTGCATTGAGAAGATCCCGACCCTTTATTCACTTGTCCAGCAGTTATGCCTATCTTGGACTTTTGCGCGAACCAAACTCAACCATGTAAGCTGAATGTTTGGGTTCATCAACCTATAGGCACTTAGCCTCAAGCTCTAAGTGATGCGACACATCATCAAAATCCTTGATGTTTTTATTGTGCGTCAGATTCTAGCTCATTGTCTCCCAAGAATTTGGTAGCGAGCATATCACTGCCTAGACTTGTTGCTCGTTAATCAGGTTGTTTCCTACCGTCTTAAGTTCACAAATCATGGTCGACATCGCCCTAAGATGCTGTTTTATCGTGTGATGAGAGCGCATCTTGTAGGAGTCAAACCTCATAGTCAATTCGCACTACCTCGCGGCTGAAGTTCCCCCAAACTTCATCTTCAATGCTTGCCACATGTTTTAGGCACTATCGTAGGTTTAAAATTCACACATGAGATCATTATGCATGCTGCTTAACATGATAATGACCGCACAACGGTTCTTCTTAGCCCATCCATTATAGGCTTCATGATCTCTCTTGTGTTGATCTGAGTCCCCCCTCTCGGGCTTGGTTAGGGAGTGAGTTAAGACCTCTAAGATCTCCTACTCATCTAAGATATATTGAATCTTGCGATGCCAAATTTCATAGTTATCCCCATCCAATTTTTCTACTTTGTTCAAAAGGACAACTATATTCTTTGATGTCATTTCACTACAAAATGTGCAAAATGGAATATTACACATACACTTAAGAAATTTATTGTGTCCATCCAACCTAGAAGGAAAATAATACAAACATGTCGTAAGATCGAAAATTCACTAGGTTTTATAATCATCTCTTGCACCACAATGTCTAATTATTAATTTCTAACTCAATTTTCACCTAAATTTAATATATATATATATATATATATATATATATATGCACGAGATCAGATCCTCCTTAATATCAACCATACTCCCACTATCTTAAGTAGTCATCTAGTTTTGGTCACAGATAAAGACATATCCTACTAAAACAACAGTAACCTTTTGGGCCAATCTACAAGGACAACTACTCAATTGCGATAATTTGTTGTACCGGTGTACAAAGACAGCTACTCAGACTACGACAACTTGTTGGGCCGGTCTACAATGACGATTCTTTTAAGATCATTACAATTCATTTTTCTTATCCTATTAATGCATTTACAGTTCTTACTAAGGCAACCATAATCCTTTGGCTATACAATGCATTTATAATTTTTATTGGGGTCATCGCAATTTTTTCAGTCTATCATTCACACTGACAATACTAACAAAGACTACTTAGTGGGAACTTTCTATTTTATCATTAAGAAAATAAAGGCTAATGCCTAAACATTTAAGTGTAATAAACATAGTTGATAAAATAAACATATATATTCACATGTTTATTTCACACATACATGTAATCACATTTAATCTAAAAAATTAAATAAAAAATAACATGAAATATAATAACATGGAATGACATAAAAAAAATGTATCTAAACAAATAAATCATGCCAATAAAAAAATGGATTTTTTTTTTTTTAACAAAAGAGATGAAAATGTATAATAACTACATTTATAAACCTCATTTAAAGCAAGAAAAATTTGCACCCTCCTCTTTAGTTTTACAAGGTAGTCTTGGTTTCGAAACTCAGGTGTGCCACTTTCTTTGTTATATTTCAGGTATAAAAAATGGGTCAATAATTTGTGGGCCACGGAATTGGCCCAACATTCTTTTTTTTTTTTTTTAAATATATATATAAGAAGTATGGGCCTAACGGCCCAATCCCATTGCCTTCAAATGACACAAGTCATCTTCTTCCTCCTATTAGGGCACTGTTCATATGAAGAGTAAGCACACACAAACTACCACTGCACCTACTGCATCTCGGCTTTCCTCCACCACAACGTGCGTAGCACCACCACAGTGCACGGGTGGTGTACGTAGCACTGCTGAAGTACGGCGGTGCATGTTGTCGCACCACCCAGGTGCTCGTTGCACTGTTGTTGTGCGCATAGCAACTGCTTGGTGCACATAGCACCACTTGGTGCTTGTCATGGCTCCGCCAGTTTTCTAAAAGAACATAGACGAGCACCACTTTGTGGTTGCTGTGGCTCCACCAATTTTCTAAAAAATACATACAATTTCAAACATGAAGGAAAAAAATGGCACTCCTTGCAATTAAAAAAAAATATGCGTAAAAAAAAAAAAAGGCTTTAGGTAAACTGAAAGCAACTATCTAAAAAAACTATGATACCGATATAAGAGTGCACAATGGAAAACCTCAAACACAACTTTTTTGTGTTGCTCCACAAGTTTATACAGTTTGACCAAATAATTTAGCAAGCCTCAAGAGTCTCCTCTTGATGGTGAAGTGTACTACATAGAATAAATTAAAAGAACACTCAACAAACCCCACAACCTAAGCCTACTCGAGAGAATAAGAAAAGAGAGAGATTTTGTACTAATCAAAGATTATGTGAGAACCAACTGAAGAGTGCACCACTCACGACTGGCCTTAAAGGCCAACCTTTAATCCTCGTTAAAAGTGACAGTTGCCATTTTTAATTTGAAGAATGTACCATTACAGCATAGGAGGGGGTCTGGCCATGTGGGCGCCCCTCCACCTTACAGTTACGATCATTACTTGAAATCCCTTCACATATGTTATGATTGCTACTTGTAACGAATAGATTGATATCCGCTTGACTTCTTTTCTTATTGAAAATGATCTGCTTTCTTCTAATTGCAATATTTGATTACCAAGAATGTTTGGACATATTTAAGAATTGAAAAAATTTGTTTGAGATTAGGTTTTGGGAAATGAGAGAAAGACTTTAATAAAAATAAATTTTTAAAACAAGTATTGTATTGGAGTTTGTGAAAGTTGATAGATAGAGTTGAAAAGTTGTTTGAATGTAATTTTTTAAGATTATTTTTTATTTTGGAGTTTATAAAAGCTGTATTATTTTTGTGTTTGAATAATGAATATGTGATGATTAGATGAAAATTTAAAAGTTTGAAATTGAATTTTTTTTTTCTTTTTTTTTTCTTTTTGTTTTAGGCCTCATTTGAATATTGAGATTAGATAAGATGAGAAATTTATGAATAACAGTTAAATAGTTTGTTAATAGTAGTGAAATATCTTGAATTAAGATGTTTTATGGGATTTTGGAGAGCATAAAGAAAAAGTTCAATAAAAATATTATAAAATCAAAATATTGTTAGAATATAATTTTTAATATTATTTTTGTTTTGAGATTTGAAAAAACTTAATTGTTTTTTGTGTTTTGTTTAAAAGTTTAGAAAAGTTGTAATGATTAGATAATAAGTAGATGAAAATTTGAAATTAAAAAATATTTATATTTATAGTGTCTAAATATTGAGATGAGATTAAACCATCTTATAATTCAAACGGGGCCTAAGTAATGCTCGGGAATAAAGTTACGGGAAAAGTTGAGAAACGTTCAAAATTTTATTTTGTAGCAAGGCTAGCATGTTTTTCTACGTTAAGTTCTATAAGTAAATCAGGACTGTTCATCCGACTCAACCCGAACCCTTTTTGCTATTCCGTCACAACCCTCCTTTTTGATTATCCCCCTTCAAATTCCTTTAATATATATCTAAAGGCCAGTAAACGTGTCATGCCATCCAACTGGGATCTAGAAAATGGAAGCTTCACACAGTAAGTAAAGAGGGACAATATCTTTTCCTCATCGATTATATTAGTTAGGCAGCAATACATAGCTGACGTTCAAAGCATGGCTAAGGGAAAAAATGAAAAGAAAAGGCTATTATAAATTATGCTATATCAAGACACAACTGATGATATTCCTTCACTGCATCAAGTGTAGCTCCAAACTTGACTGAACCATGTATATTAATGGATGCGGATGTTATTGGCTTTTATGGCACTGGAGCTTCTAAAGGACAAGCATTGGAAGCAAGGCTAATGTGCCTGTGGTTATTTAATAACACATAAAGAAGCGCGCAAGCAAAATTCAATATTACTAAGGGTCTATTTGGGGTTACAGTTTGAGTCTCAAAAAATGCTTAAATACTCTTAAAAACTCTTTAATGAAAAAATTAAGTTGTTTGAAGAAATAAACGTGCTTTTCCAGATAATACAGAATGTAATTCGAATTTTAAAAAGACTGTCAATGAACGAAAATACTCATACAATTTTCGGACAATTACAACTTTCAACTTTCAAAGATATGGTCATAATTTTTAAAAATTAATCGAAATTTCTACATCAAAAAGTGCTTTTTTAATTTGGTTCCAAACAAACGTAATATGTTTGAAAATGCTTTAAACATATAGTTAACAAACAGTAAATAACTTTTTAACAGTAAAACTTATTATTTAAGTTATAAGCTATAAGTCCTAAAGTTATAAGTTATATTTTCCACCGCAATCCCAAACATATACTAAATAGGTAAGAGAGAGAAATGATAAATCTTCAATCTTATATAGAAAGCTTAGTAAAGGAAGAAATGTCCAAGAAACTTACATAAGTTACTATGAAATAAATCCTAAAAAAAGCACTGAATGCTGAGTTCAAAATAGGCACAAGGATCAGGGATATTAAACTTGTTCAAGACCTGAAGCCACATATAGTAATTCCAAACATGAAAGAATAAAAAAATGTCCCCAAATTGACCTGATAAAACAAAGGCCAGAAGTCCCCAATTCAAGTAGCATAAAATGATGTTCCAATGCAATGCATAAACACGAGATACATCATAAACTCAGAAAGAAGGAGATTAAGAAATCAACTCATGTCTCTGTCCAATTCTGATCTACACCCATGTATTCTGCAGAAAAGGTTCGATATATTAGACATGCATTTTGTCAACTTGGAGTATAAGTGCTTCACAACCAAATGAGAAGTGGTACAAAGTAATTATCATATATATCGAAGAGTATTTTGGCCTTACATGCAGTTATTTAACGTGATATATGGCCAGCCTTATTACAAAATGAGTGATAATTTGAGAAAATAAAAAACAACTCATATATATAATAAAACATCTGCATCACATGGTAAGAAAAATTGACGAGAATACCAGTAAGTGTGACATGGGGATATTTGTAGCATTCAAATTTAGCTATCACGTTAATTCTTTAAGCTAATTTGAGTAATTTAAGCTAATTTTTTAAAGAAGATCCATTCTAGCTTCTATCTAGCTAGTCATTGACTGTAATAGGAACAAAGATCCTATTGTTTATCTTCTTGTTTCATGCACAATGGAGTAAATTAAATCTCATCTCATGGCTATACATTGTAGTTTAACAAAAATGACTCACAACAAAATATATTTCTTCACCTACATCACCTGTATGAATGAGAAAACAGAGAGAGAGAGAGAGAGAGAGAGAGAGAGAGAGAGAGAGAGAGAGAGAGAGAGAGAGAGAGAGAGAGAGAGAGAGAGAGAGAGAGAGAGAGAGAGAGAGAGAGAGAGAGAGAGAGAGAGAGAGAGAGCAATAATAACAAGATGGTAAAGATACTCAAAAATCCTAATAACCATCACCATCAGCTGTTGACATACCCAAATACTTGCTAATATACAACATATATATTACTATTATGGAATGTTAAACAATCAGAAGGCCCAATGATATCATTCTGCCACAGTAATATCATAAGGGAAGAGCCTGTAATTGTGGTTTACTTTACCACGTGGAGAAAAGAAATGAAATCCAAAAATGGTATTTAATATGAGACAATATATATTAGAAGGTCTAGAACAATTTTTTTGTGTATAATCAATCGTAAGCCTATCTCCACTAGTGCCCGGGTTACCTAAGGAATTAATTCCATCAATATTGAGTTTCAAAGGATTTCCAAGAGGATTAATGTAGTAATGGGCCATTATATTTTTTGTTTGTCTACAAGGATTTCACAAGTCTATACAGAAGTATATATTTAATTAAATCCAAACTATCCCTGGAATTGACTTGAGAAATTTTAGACCACAATCAGCTAGCTCGTATGGCCTTTATCTTGATAATCACTCCATCCACTTTGTGTAAATGATTATAGTTTATAAGAGGGTGAAGAGCATTATGAGAAGAGCAAGCTCATAAGAGGGGTGCAAGTGGCTCGAGGAAGAACTAGTATTGCAGATGATTGTATCTTATTTGGAAGAGCAAATATTGGAGAATGGAGGAAAATTCAAAAAATTCTACTGGTTTATGAAAAGGCCTCTGGATAGTTCCTAAATAAAGGAAAATTTTCTGTTTTTTTTTTTCAGCAATAATACTCCGTTGACAGACAAGCAGGCTATCAAGAAAGCTGGAAATTCTTTTGTATGTGGCACTTATGAAAAATACCTTGGACTTCCTACTATGGTAGGGAGATCAAGGTTCAACACCTTTAGAAACCTCAAGGAGAAGATATGGCAGAAAATTTCTAGTTGAAAAAATACCTTCTTGTCTCAAGCTGGAAAAGAAGTGCTTATCAAGGCTGTTCTACAGTCTATTCCAACTTTCACTATGGGAGTTTTTAAACTCCCTATTAAATTGTGCAAGGAAATCAACATTATGCTCTCTAAGTTCTGGTGGGGAAGTCAGCAGGAAGGGAGAGGGATGATATGGAGGAAATGGGCAAACATGAGTATTTAGAAAGGTCGAGGGGGAATGGGGTTCAGGGACTTGGAGAACTTTAATGTTGCACTCCTCGCTAAACAAGGATGGAGAATACTCAAATATCCATTATCCTTGGCAGCAGTGTTACTCAAAGAAAAGTACTTTAGATTTGGGAATTTTCTAGATGCTAAGCTGGGTGCTCAACCCTCTCTGGTATGGAGGAGCATATAGTCTGCAAGGGACCTCTTGAGAGAAGGACTTAGGTGGAAAGTGGGGGATGGGAAGGAGATTAATATATGGGGATCTAAATGGATGCCTAGACCCACTTCCTTTGCTGTTCAGTCCCCAGTGTCTCTACTGCAGAAGGATGCCAAAGTTGTTGAATTGATTGACAGACAGAAGGGAGAGTGGGATGAATCAATAATAAGAACCATATTCTCGGAGGAAGAAGCTGAACGGATTCTTTGTATGCCTTTGAACAGAGGTAGAGCAAAGGACAAGATCTTTTGGGGGCCAGCTAAGAAGGGTCTGTTCACAGTCAGAAGTGCATATTTTTTGCACTTGGAATTAAAATAAAGAAGCAAAGGAGAGAGTTCATCAGAGAAGAAAGTAGGTGACATATGGAAGAACATTTGGGACCTTGAGGTACCGTGTGACAAAGCTCTTCTTATGGAAAGCTGTAAACAGTTTGCTGCCAACAAAAGTAAACCTATACAAAAGAAAGATAACAATTGACAAAAGATGCCCTGTGTGCAATGCAGAAGAAGAGACTCTTATACAGGTTCTATGAGAGTGTCCTGCAGCAAATGATTTATGGGGTAATGATGCAAGCTATGTCAAGAAATGGACTAGATCAGAGGTGGATTTCCTGGAACTTTGGGAGCAACTTAGATGCAGACTCAACAAGAACCAGCTAGAAGAGGTGGCAGTGTTGCTAAGGAAGGTCTGGCTCAGCAGGAATGAATGGATCTTCGAAAAGAGATTGGATTGCCCCATGAATTCATTCATTGCCACGAGAGCAGCTTTGCAAGAATTTCAGGTGGTACAGGCTCAAGCTCATCAAAGCAAGCAGAATAAGGCACAACAGTTACTGGAGACTTGGGAGAAACCAGAAAGGGGATTTGTTAAGTTAACTGGGATGCCTCCTTGAATGTAAAAAGAAATAGAATGGGGATTGGTATCATTATAAGAGATGAAGAATGAGAGGCTTTGCTGAGTGTGATCTCAAGAATAATGTGGTAAATGCAGCTGTTGCAGAAAGTTTGGCCTTGAGGAAAGCAACTGAATTGTGCTCAGAACTCAATATTCAAAAAGCTATCTTTGAGGGCGATGCAAAGGAAGTTGTTGAGGTTGTACTGAGTGAGGAAGAAGCTGTTCTTGACTATAGTTCTATCATTGATGATGTTAAGTTTCATTTCAGAAATAGGACACATTGGTTTATTCAATTTGTTAGTAGGAAAAAGAACACAGTATCTCATACTTTAGCAAAGAAAGCTTTAGAGATCGGAGAAGAACTAGTTTGGATAGAAGAGGTCCCGAACTTCATTGTGGGATGCCTTCTTGATAATACAAGTTGTAACATGTAATTTCAATGGAAGGTTTCTGAGGTTATTTTCAAAAAAAAAAAAAAAAAAAAAAGAGGGTGAAAAAAAAGACCATTTTTTGGGGACATTTTTGCAACCAAATCCAATCACCTCCACTAGCTTTAACTAACACAAGCCAATCGTTTCTTTTGGCTAAGATCCAGTCTCCCAAATCCTTACCAACACTAGAAATAGAAAAGGAATAGGGTAATGCCGCACCATTTTAACCCCAAACAAATTATGGCCAACACTCAACTCTGCCAATACATTTTCAGCCAAGAATTTAGCATTCAAAATCGAAAAACTATAGTACCCAAAAGTTCAATGACCAAAATCAACCCAAACCCAGGAACTTAAACTCTCAGATCATCCATACCTTAGTTCAGAGAGGGAGACTAAGAAAGCGGGAGCTAGAGCCTGTGAGACCGAGACAGATGGTATTTTTTTTTTTTTTTAAAAGAGCAGGAAGTCACATGTCCAATAGTGACTCCCTCCCAAAGTTTATTAATAAAGCCCTCACTTATGGCTAAGGAATACCGTGGTTACAAGAAAGGACCATGGAAAAACAGGCCCATAATCAAGAAAAAATCTAGAACAAAAATAATAGACCACTATTTAAACAAAACCCACCACAACCCAAAACCAAGGCTTACAAATAACCCCAACTTTGATTTGGGATGGATGATACTGCCTCAAACACTTTCTCTAAAGTAGGCGGCCTAATCAAAGAAACATTTTCCTCCTCTAGTATGACTGTCTCAATAAGGCCTTCCAGTCTAGATTGCTCTATGGGAGGTTCTCCTTGAAGTGAATCTTGAAAAAATTCCACCGCCCCTTGATGAATACTCTCTAGGCTCTCATAAGTTATTCCATTCAATCTCATCTCCAGTACTCTCTTCCTTCTTTTATTGATAAGACAAGCATGAAAAAATTTTGAATTACTATCTCCCTCCAACTTCCATTTAAGCTTAGCCATTTGTGCTAATCTCATCTCTTCCCGATGCCTCCAACCAGCTAGATTTGAGACTGCCTCATGTAGTTCTCTCTCCAAATTTACCTCCCAATTTGATTGAAGTTGTAGCTCAATCTCCTCAATCTGTTTTTCAAGGGCATCAATACGCCCTATTGTGTGACCAAATACTCTTTTATTCTATTCCCGAAGCACCACCTTCGTATGTTTTAATTTCTTACTTAAACACAGGATCGGAGAACCTATCATCTGTAAATTCCAAGCAGCTCTAACACAATTCAGGAAACCAGGATGATCCACCCACATTTATTGAAACCGAAATGGAGACGGCCCATAGGAGAAAGGATCTTTCTTGAACTCAATGATCATGGGGGCCAGGTCTGAAGTAGATCTAGACAAGTAAGAATAAATAGTATTAGGGAACAAATTACTGAATGAATTATCCATTAGAGCACGATCAAGCCGAGCCCACGAACGGGCCAATCCTGACTGCCCATTACACCATGAGAAACAACTCCCTTTCGTAGCCATTTCCATAAGACCCATTTGATGAATTCAATCATTAAAATCATCCATAGCCACATTTGGCCGAGGTCTTCCTCTTCTCCTTTCTGAATCATTCCTGATAATATTAAAATCCCCCACAACAACACAAGGATCTACATCCACATGATTACTACTGAGCTCTAGCCATAGATAGCGCCTCTCCACCCAGGAACATTTAGCATAAATCACATGAATCAAAATTTTATCCACACCATTCTCTACAACAATGGAAATAAATTGCATACCCAACTTATCAACTTGCACCTTATAAATACTATCCCACAAAAGCCATATTTTCCCCCCTTCCACCTCATTAGAAATAACCATATCAAAATTTAGACTTCTAGCCAATTTACGAGCACCCTTTAAATTTTGAAACGGTTCTAAAAGTGCAACAATTTTCGGTTTATATCTTCCCACCAATGTCTTTAGTCTGGTTCTAGATGTTCCCACCCCTCTAATATTCCATACCAAGATGAAATCAATCATTAAGCAATGTTAGAATTTCGGGCAAGAACCCGAGAAGAACTACACATTTTAATAAACTTTTTTTTATTATACCTCTTTTTACCATCATTCAACTCAGATTCAGTAAAGTAGTCTTTAGTTTGTGAAAAAACCTCTGGATGCTGTTCCGGTTCTGGTTCTGAAGAACAGTTCTCTTCCATCATGATTTCTTCATCAACTTCTTCATCAACGTCCTCATCTATTTCCTCTTCCACCACTGGTTGCGTCTGCTCCATAATCGGACCATTATCTTCCGTACGCAAACTCTGATTTACGTCCATATTAGACGCCACATAACACGCACCCGTGACAATCCCTGCACCATCTGCGTCCCCAACCTGTAACATTAAATCTGTTTCATCCTCTGTTTCAACAAGAGGCGTCAACTGCACCACCTTATTAATCACAGGAGGAATTACTTCTCCTATCTGCTCCGGTTGTTCATCATTCTCAAAACCCAACTGCACCATTTGGTCTGCCACCTGCACTGGAAATTCTTCCTTCTCGGCATCCAACTGCACATGAACTGCAACTGCTACTTCCGTCGCCTTCTCCACCCTAGCCTCCTCTGTTTCTTTGTCCATCCGCATAGAATGTTCACCCACAACATTATTTTCCACAAGAACCAGCGGAGGAGTTTCAACCTTATCATCATTCTGCTCTACCCCTTGATCATCTGAGAGGCCTTTCCTATTCCCTTTTCTTCCCCCTTTCTTACCAGCTTTTCCAGGATTACAAGTCCGTGCATTATGACCCTGCATCTTACATGACGAACAGAAAGCCGGGAGCATTTCATAAAATATTTCTTGCTTTCGGGTAGAAGACAGTCCAGGCGCTCCAATCCAGAAATGAGACAGTGGCGGTTTTGCAGCATCCACTTCCACACAGAGCCTTGCACCATCCGTTCTTGTTGTGCACCGTGTCGGATTATCATGGCGAATGAAAGTTCCAATCGGTGCCATCAAAATCTTCAAGAAAGATTCTTGATAAAAGTTTGGAGGAAGACCTGGCAAAGAAACCCATACCGGGACCCTTGATGGCTCGGCATCCTCATTGAATTCTGGTGATCATCTGAATGCACGGTAGAAGATCCCATTTATTTCACAAACCTCCCGTGATAATGCTTTGGTGAAATCAACTTCATTAGCCATGCGAACGAAGACGTTACGCAGTCTCCTCATGGCAGAAACTACTGGACTGGCCGTAAGGCCCCATCGACTGTGAATGAAAGCCCTCACAGCATCCAACGACGGACGGTTCTTCAAGAACTTGAGGACTACAGAGTAGCGGAAAGGTTCCGCTGATCTTGCTATTTCTTCTTTAGTAAACTGAAAATATACCTCACCTTCCAACATCTTTGGAAGCCTGGGTGCAAGAAGCATCTCCGGTATAGGTTGAGGGACGGCACCCACCAGATCGGCAAAGGAAGGCCGACCGGTGCCACCCTCTACGGCTGCCATGCAGCCTCACGTAAAGCCCAGACCCCGTGCGGTAGCAAGAACCCTATTCTTTAGAGAGAAAAAGGGTATAAACGGAAATTGTATAAAGTAAGATTAAGATCAGGCCTTTGGTCATTGATTCTTTTCCATCTACAGTGATGCCTCTAAGATGGGTTTGGGATGCATTCACCGAGACAGATGATATATGCGAGGGACACTAGGAGAGGTGAGAGGTCAGAATCAATGAAAGTAGGGTGGCAAATCGTGTTTTCAAGTCAAAACATTTGACTATATAGATCAATTCTAATCCAATCCGTTAAGCTAAACGTGTCAAACTTCTAAACCCTAACCTAACCTATTTAGATAACGGGTCATGTCGTATTATCCGTTTTGACTCGTTCAATAATTACTTAGAAATATATTAACATGACACGACTCATTTATATTTATTTGTTTTATGTAAATGAGTTGAACTAAAATACATAATTCATTTGACCTAATTAACATAATTTCACATAAAAATTAAAATTTGTATTTATTAATAACCACAATATATTAAAAAATATATATATATATTTTTCAAATTTTAACATATAATAAAATCAATATTACAAACCATACAATAAGAAATATGAGCATAGGTCTAAAATTACAATCCCAACAATAAAAATAATAAAAACATAAGCATATTAAGAAATACCAGTATTACAACTTGACAATAATAAAATTTTAATTTTGAAATAAATTCTAAATGGGTCAAAATGGGTTGATTTTGTGTTAAGCAAGTTGACTTATTATTAACCCGTTTATAAATCGTGTATTAACGAGTAAACCCATTTTGACCCGAATCTGTTAGCATCAAACCCAAATCCACTAACTTCATGTCGTGTTCGTATTGAGTTCACGTGCTGTGTCACATATTGCCACCCCTAGGTCAGATAGTGTGTGCGAGAGGAGTTTTGGCCATTGGATCTTTTTTTTTTTTTTAAAAAAATATATAAGTAAAGGGAAGTGATATTACCACCGAGGAATATCACCAAGAAAAGTCACCAATTGTATTTTTTTTTTTTTTACTTAATAGTTAAAGAAGTATTTTTTAATGAGTTTGTAATTTTTCTTTTAAAAAAATATTAAAGGGTTTAAGAAAATGTTTGAAAAAAAAATAAAGAAAAACAATTTGCAAACTGAGTGACATTTCTCGGTGGTATTAGTCGGTGGGTGGAGCAGCACCCATAAATAAATAACAATAAAGTTTGTGTGCAAAGTAATAACGTCACGTCCTTACTTCTTAGCCCCCCCAATTCCCAACAATTTGCCTGTGCTTTGAGATGTTAAGGAAAAGAAAAATATTTTAATCACAAATAAATTTTATAAAATTAAACTCATAAAATAATATGATTTGATGTGGTACATAAGTTTATAAAATTAATTTTATTGTAAAGTAAATCAATAAAGTTAATTTTATTGACGTGGTATATATACTTTATTAGTTGGGATATTGTTCTCAAACAACCGGTGCCAATAAACAAATAGACCATATGAAGCCATGTAAAATTATGAATTTATTTTTGTGAAAAAATCTCTTTATGGTTGTATCATTTCTCAAAAGAAAATAAAACAAATAAATATACATAATAAGTTTTGGAATCCCATTTAAATTAGCTATCTTCAAGGGAGGATAATTAATCACTTTGATTTTCTTTTCTTAGTCAAATAACCTAATGTCTTATTTCTTCTGTCGTCCTACTAGCTCAAATCTTGTAATCTGTATATTATACTGTTAAGAACCTCAGTAGGTTCTTGTAAATTTGCACTCAGTAATTATGTAATAAAGATGATGATCTATAAGGATGGATTGTAGAGAAGAATGATAGAGAAACAATGAAATTCAGATACGCATGAGTGAGTTCGAGGCCACCCAATTCCTCCAGTGAAAAACTAACTGTTCAACAGATTCTAGAATGCCAAACCCCCACCCTTGGCATGAAATTTAACAAACTAGAAATGAAATTACACAATACCCCTTACTACTGTCTTCTTTCAACATAAAGTAAAACTACATCGTTTAAGAGAAACAAAGCTATGCGTTTAACTCTAAACAAAACTACACCGTTTAACATCTAAAGTAAAGCTACGTCGTTTTCTTTCCATATGTGTGACGTCATCTGAAACACTCATGTTGCATCGTTTGGTAAATGATAAGGCTCCTCGAACCCTAACTTCACTTCCATTTGCTTTCATCTCTCTCTCTCTCTCTGTCTCTCTCTCTCATCTTCAATCTTCCCTCTTTAGAACCCCAAGCTTCCACCTTTACCACTTCCCTGATCTCTATCCATGAGGCCCTATAACAATCTCCCTCCCTTATAAGACTTTGTCCACAAGGTGTGGATACAAAGCCTTAAGTTAGGGGTGTTACCCGCACCATATGGTGTGGGGGCACCCCTTCCCCACACCATGCTGGAGGGAGGGTTTCCGACCCCTCCCCCCCCCTTGGGAGGCGGAGACAGGGCCTCCCTGCCCCAGTACTGGGGGTTGATCACTCAAAAATGAGTAGCACAAAGGCTATCTCAAGTGCAGGAAGATGTCGCGTAATAATTAGGAATAAATTCCTAGATCGTCTCCTCAGGAAAAGGTACTTAAAATCAAACTCGTTTAAAATGATGAAAATATTCACAAAGAGAAAATAAAAATGATGGTATGTGCAATGGATGGAAGAGTGCAACAAGAATGAAAATGGCACTATTCATGGACTAGATTCATATTTTTAGATTTTTGAGTGTCGAAATGAAATGTAAAAGACTAACAAATTGAAATTAACAATCAAAGAATCAACTAAACTGAACAATCTTAACTAATATGAAAATTAAACAATAAAACTGAAATTATTTAAGTCCTAATTAAACTTTAATCAATCTAATATGCAATGGAACTAAGAGATTAATAAAACTAAGCTAAGAATTAAACTAGATTAGAAAGCAATTGACAAAATACGAACTGAAAATTGAAAAGTCCCAAAATAAAGATTCTAGGGTTCATCCTTGTATTCAAATCACAAATTCTTAAAATTAATCCATAGCAATTGTAATCACTGTTCAATGAAATCTTAAAAGAGCAAGAAAAATAGCGACATTAAGTAAAATAAATAGCAAATAAATTGCCCAAATTTCTAAGCCAAAAATCTCAAAATTACTCCATAAACTTTAAACTAAAATTAAATAAATAGTAGAGAGTGAAAAGAGCAAGCCAAATGAATGGTGATGGAGGTGGTAGGCAATGGAGGAGGCAGCTGGAGCGACAATTGGACCCTGTAAGAGTTCTTCAAATGTGCGGCGCTGCTCTGCAAAAAGTTCGTAATTTCGTACTAATGATATGCTTAAATAGGGTAGGAAAGAAACTCTAATGTCTTCATATTCCCGTACAAAAAATCGCTTAAATTTTAGGACTCAACTTGGCAGCCATATATGCGCTTCAGGAGTTCGAATTTGGAAATCCTTATTAGAGACAACTTTGTAGCCCTTTAAGATAACTTTCCAACGTATCAAGAATTGTATCAATCTGATATTTAAGCAGAAAGTTATGATTAAAATCTTAAAGTATGTCCATTCCGTCTCCTAACGCATTTTAGACTCTGATCCAAATTACTCTTAAACTCCATTATTATCCTTATTTGAAGAGTCTTATACTCGTTGAAAGTTCTTAGGTTGTTCCAACGTCTTGCCCACTTGAAAGTCCTTTGAATTTGAAATTAGAAATAAAATAATAGAAATTAGAAATAAAATAAAATAAGAATAATAGAATATTAGAATCTCAAAAATATATTGTGCATATGAATGAACATTATCCAATTAAATCACAAGTTATAAAATTAAGCATAAATCATGCTATTAACCAATTTAAATCACAACTCGGATTTCTTCATCTTAACCATTTTTCCATCTAAAACCAATAATAATGTAACGAAATAAATAAAATATATTGGTTCTAAATGTATAAAATATGCAATAACTCAGCTGAATCATTGGGGTTGAAATTGCACCCCACCCCGCCTCCTGCTCAACTCAATGACCATTGGGTCTGTAAATGTTTTTAGACCTAAATTATAATATAATTTAAATTATAAATTAAAAGTTATACATTCGAAAAGAATAAAAACTCATTAGAGTTGTATTTTAGATTGTTTTGACCTCCTAGGTCAACCTTTATATAAGAGGTCAAGGCAATCTATTAACTTGAATTCAACTTCAAGTTTTTAACAAATTGTATATATTTATATACAATATATTTATATAAATATTAAAAGTATAGTTTTTTATATAAAATATAGGAGGGTTGCCAGGCTTGCCCCCGCTAAAGGTCTTCCAAGCTGGGCGAGGGTAGCGAGGGATGGGCCCCCACTGCCCACCCCTACCCTAAGTTTCCACATACTTTCCCAACTATTCTCCTCTTCCGAAGTGCACACCCATTTGATCAAGACTTCTTTCATGGCCCTTTCCCCTTGCTGCTTGAGACGTTGTTCCAGCACGGCCTCTGGTTCCAGTAAAACCTCGTTGTTGACATTGGTGGGAGGAAGGGTTGCCATCGGTTGGATCTGAGTTCCCAGCTTCTTTTTCAAGCATGACACGTGGAACACGGGGTGGATCTAAGAGGTGGAAGGCATCTTGAGACGATAGGCTACTGATCTAAGCTGTTGGACCACCTTGAAGGGCCCGTAGAAGCACAGAGCTAACTTCAAGTTGCGGTGTACTGCCACTAACTTTTGGTGGTACAACTGGAGGCAAAGGTATACCAAGTCCCGCTTCTTTGAATTCTCGTTCGGTTCTCTTCTTGTATGCATAAATCTTCATCCTGTTTTGTGCTATTGTGAGATTGTTCTTTAAAAGATTGACAATTTGAGATATGTTTTTCATTACCTGGTCCACCACCATGTTAGATGAGGTTCCAAGAATGTAATCTAGTAGTCTAGGGGGTGGATGCCCGTAGAGTGCCTCGAAAGGGGACAACTTGGTCCAACTATGGTAGGTACTATTGTACCACCACTCGGCTAAGGGCAGCCATTGGCTCCATCTTGTAGGTTTATGGCCTGCATAGCACCTCAGATATTCCTCAAGCACCCTATTCAAAGCCTCGGTCTGTCCATCACTTGGGAGTGATAAGGCAGAGTTGAAATTGAGGGAAGTTCCCTGGATGGCAAACAAACCCTTCAAGAACGAGCTTAGAAACAAGGAATCCCTATTAGACACTATAGTTTTAGGAAAACCATGCAACTTAAATATTGATCTCATGAACACTTGAGCCACTTCCTGTGCTGTGTAAGGGTGAGATAGGGCCATAAAATGCCCATACTTGGTAAAGTGATCCACAACCACAAGAATAATTGAATACCCCTTAGATTTTGGTAGCCCCTCAATAAAGTCCATTGAGATATCAATCCATGCTTGCTAAGATATAGGGAGGGGTTGTAATAGCCCTATTGGGGGAAGAGTTCCATACTTAGTAGCCTGACACGTGTCGCATTCCTTAACCCACCTTTTAATGTCCCTTTTTATGCCTATCCAGTAGTAGTCTCTTTTGGCTCTCTGATAGGTTTTTAGATAGCCAGAATGACTAGCTATGGGGTCTGTATGAATATACTGAAGCACCTTCAGTTTGAAGGGTGAATCTGGCACCACTAGAATTCTGCCCTTTTTCAAAATCAGACCCTGCTGTAAAGTAGTTCTTTTAGGCACCTCTTGTTTGTTCTGCAACTTGGCAAATAGATCTGTATACTCCTTGGAATTTTGATAACTCTGTTTTAGCTCCTCCACCCAATCAACAGTGGGAAAAGTAATCTGTGCTAACAACCTTGGTCCCTACCTCTTCCTTCCTAGATAGATTACCTTGAATTTTGATAGGTACAACCTCATAGTACCCTTCACTCCTTACCACATCTCCATTGGCCACACATTGCTAGCTTGGCTGATTGATCCACCTTTAGTTTTGTCTTGTGAGCCATTACTCAATTGAGGAAGCTATGGGTGCTTCCCGAATCCACCAAAATAACCACTGCCTCACCATCAATTTGTCCCACCAGCCTCATGGTACTACTACTAGGAGTTCCTACCATTGCATTCAGGGACATTTCAAGAGCCCCTTCCACGGGTTCAACAACCAACCCTTCCTTTTTCTGTTTCGGTTCCTTAGTGGTTTCCAGCACCACTCCATCACCTGTGTCATCACAACCATGCAACAGGTAAATCTTTGGGGATTTGCAAATGTGAGTTGAGTTACATTTCTTGTTGCAATGATAACAAAGGCCTCTCCTTCATTTTTCATCCATCTGACGCAAAGTTATCTACCTTGCAGGTATTGTGGGTTTAAACCACCTATTGGTCCCCTCATGGTTTCCTTGGTTCAAGTTGCCAGAGGCAAGTAAGCTACTTCTTTCCCCACTTGTTTAGTTTGCCTTCTAATGCTAGCCAAATATTCTTTTTATATTTTAGCTAAACCAAAAGCATCATTCAAACTTATTGGATTTACAATTCTGATTGACAGGTGGATCTCATCTTTCAGCCCATTGAGAAAGCAGCTGAGCTTGTGGACATTGGATAATCTCGTCAATCTGTTGGAAAGAGATTCGAACTGTGCTTTGTATGCTACCACTGAAGAGGACTATTCCAGCCTTGTCAACACTTCCATCAGATCATCGTAGGTCGTAGGGCCAAATTGAATCTAGAGGGCTCATGTGAATAGCTCCCAATCCATGAATTGGCCACTGCTCCATGCATCTTGATACTAGATAAGTGCCTCCCCTTTCATGTGGTAGGATGCTATTAATAAACAATGAGCTACGTGTATTTGATGAAAGTCAAAGTACTGGTTTGCCTTAAAAATCCACTCTACTAGGTTGCTGCCTTCAAAATGAGGGAAGTCTAACTTGACCCCTGGACTTCCCAATCCTGTTCTCTATTGACCTCCCTGTGTACCATCAGGTTGTTGGTTTCAAAAAAAACTCTCATCATATCAGTCATCTCTGCCATGCGTTGTTTGAGACCTGTGATGCTTTCTTGGTGTTCTGCCAATTTATTTTGCGTGGATTCTTGCTACTGTTTGGATCTGGTGTTGTCTGCCATGGGTGAGCTGGTGATGATAGGAACGTAGGCTCTAAGATACCACTTGTCAAGAACCTCAATAGGTCCCTGTAAATTTGAACTTAGTAATTTTGTAATAAAGACGATGATCTATAAGGATGAATTGTAGAAACAATGAAATTCAGATACGCATGGTTGAGTTCGAGGCACCCAAAATCCTCCAGCAAAATACCAATTGTTCAACAGATTCCAGATTGCCAAAACCCCACCCCTGGCGTGGGATTTAACAAACCAAGAATAAAATTACAAAATACCCTTACTACTGTCTTCTTGTAACATAAAGTAAAACTACATCATTTAAGAGAAACAAAGCTATGCGTTTAACACTACACAAAACTACACCATTTAACATCTAAAGTAAAGCTACGTCGTTTTCTTCCCATCTGTGTGACGTCGTCTAAAACACTAATGCTGCATCGTTTGGTAAATGATAAGGCTCCCTGAACCCTGGCTTCACTTCCATTTGCTTTCATCTCTCTCCCTCTCTCTCCCTCTCTCTCTCTCATCTTCAATCTTCCCTCCTCATAACCCCAAGCTTCCACCTTTACCACTTCCCTGATATCCTTCCATGAGGCCTTGTAACATATATACCTGAATCAATATTGAATCATTACTCTGTTTTTAGGTTATGGAGTGAACTCAACTTTAGACAAATCTAACACAGTAGCTCATCTGGTAACATGGTCATCCGTCCAACCTCTATCAATCAATTATTAGTTTTCACAACTCAATCATGTATGATCAAAGATTTGACATTTTCAAACTCTGTCTAACTCATTATAGGCTTGAGAAACAAAAAGTAGATGTGTACAAGTGAGATATCCAGCAACACGAAAAAGGGAAAATGATTGAATAGAGAAACTCCCAAACATTTGGCAATCTCATATGTGTCGAAATCAAACTTTTGGAAGTCCGGAATACACAAAACCCCTAGGAACAAAATAACCCCAGTTTTGAGAGTAATAAAAATAGCAGCACAGCATGAGAAAAGTGAACAGCAAGATCTGTCCTCTCTCTCTCTCTCTCTCAAAACCTCTCTTAACCATGTCACATTGTACTAGCAAAGTCGAAGAAGAAAGAACCATGCATAGTGCAAAAGGTTAAATTATCAGGTAGTCATGATTACAACCAATGCACCTAGTTTATATATTCAGACCAAATAAGGTAGAACTTTATTTATAGCTATCAAAATTGATCCTATACACATCAACTTGGGAAAAGCTATGAACTATGTACACTAAGGAAAAAAAAACCCGCCTTAACTCACCATTTAATCCTATTCAACTGACTATCTTAACATTTCATATTTACTCCAATAATATGTGGGTGGTTTAAACTATGAAGCGGAAGAAACTCTACATTCTTTAGGAGAAAAAAAAAAAAAAAAAAAAAAAAAAAAAAAAAAAAAAAAAAAAAAAAAAAAAAAAAAAAAAAAAAAAAAACAAGAACAAACAGGAGCTCCTCATGTGGCCAACAGGAATAGGACTGATGACTTCCAGTAATAGTCTGGCCCTCTTGAAACGAAAGGGGTTGTCGTAGAAAGAAGTATGATCTGCGACAGTGATTGCAACAGTAGATTAATTGATTATAATAAACTAAATAATGACTTCTCAATTAGACAACTGATAATAACAGCTCAGAAGACTATTAATATCATTTCAACGCGTTTTAAAATGAAAGAACAAGAGAAGCACTGTGATTTACGAACCTGAAAACGTATTGCATTGAGAGAGACAGGCCTAATTCCAAATGGAGGGATTTCTAAATTGTGTTGTCATCGCGGCCAATAGAAATCTGACTAGGATTTCTCTTTCAACCTTCTTCTCCTTTTTGAGTTCAAGATGACGAACCTGGAGACAGAATTAGGCATTATACATCTTCACAGGTATGATCACCTGTAAGCGTGGGGCTGTGCGCCCATATTTCTACTTCAAGAAGCTTCTTAAAGTTAACACGAAAATAGTGAGAGAAAATTAAAGACCAACATGACCAAGATGGACTCAGGTCAAAAGAAAATCTCAGATGATTGGAAAGTTTGATAACTGGTGCAGGCCCCAAGTGGAACCATGAACATTTGGGAAGCAAGAACACTATCAGTGTGTCCGTTATAAAAGTAGTTAACATTGCCTTGAAGATTAGGCTGCACTTATCTCCACTTGATCCCATTAAGAACTCTCAAAATTATTATTGCAGATTTTCATTGAAAAGGATCTACAGTTCAATAAGCCATTTTAACCAGTATGAAAATGTGTACTACTACTAGTTGTGCGTGCCGAGGTCAAGGGTTCAAATTAAGATGATTCCATATATAGGTGTTTGCCCTATATTTTCCCAACTGATTTGTAAAATTACTCCAATTGAACTAGCTACCTTGTCACTCACATCTCCAACACTCCAGCTGTTGTTCCAGCCTACAGTGCCAACAGAAAATAGAGAAGAAAAGCTACGAGTTGCAGTTCATGGGAGTCAAGGTAGAAAAGGGTACGGCCATTAGGTAATTTCAGGAAGTCATGACATTTTGATGTTAATGAGATAAGTAACAATATCCTTTCATTAAGTTAATTGGCAGGCTACTCTGTTACATTACTTTAATGAAATATCATTACAAGATAGTAAATTCAGAAATGGACTTCCAGACAGAAGTATCACCTTGACAGAACCCGTTTGAGATACATCTGTGTCTGTTAGGATGACAAGACATTTTATATCATGCTCGTTTGCATATTCATACTGCTCTGTAAGACTCGGATCAGGTGCAGGTACAAACTCAGCCTGATTGACACAGGGCCAGAAAGCCGAAAGCAACAGTTAAGCAACTTAAAGGAGACTACTTTGTCAGATTGGGCCGAAGACCTCTTTGAGGTGCTTCCTTCTCATTATAAAAAATAGTTCCAGAAATAATTACAAAGATAAGATTGAGAATTCAATTTGAATCTCAACAAACTACATCTTTATCTTTATCTAAACCAACCTGACTGAGTCCATCTGAACCAGAGATGATAATATCATCTACATATAACAATAAAAATACTACTCCAGCATCGCCCTTGTGCAAAAATAAGGAAGCATCGTACTTACTTTGCTTAAAAGAAAACCCTAGTTTTCCTTTGATATATTTTCTTAAAGTTAATGTTCAAACCTTGATGTTCTCCTCCCACAATTCAGCAACAAGTTCCATGCGCTCTACCAACAGACCACCTCCTCCTCGTGAACAAACAAGAATTATGGTGCTAGATTCAATTCTGCAAATGTAAATACACATACATGATGAGCCAAGACTAATGGGTTAGTGGAAATGAAATAGACTAAGAGAATGTGATGTAAGAGGTAAAGGACATTGCACCTAGTTGGTTTAAAATCTATTGAAAAACGCTGAATTATTGTCTCTAATGCAAGGCTAGTCCCAACAGCACCTGGAGGACTTGTTTTCTGGAATATGAAAAAAATGAGAAGTAACTAATGGATCAGAGTTAATATAATTTTCAAATCGAAGTTTATTCAATATTTCAATATGGGCAATTATATTTTGGATACCCAAACTACCATCATTTCTTCAATTTACACTTTAAACCATCACATTTCAGAAATTTGCATCCTCTCTCTCTCCTACGTTAAATCAAACAGAACGAAAGTCTAAAGTAGCCTCCATATTGGTGACCCATAGCCAAGGTTTTGTCCATGCTGTTAGTCATGGAGACGACCTACACAGGTTGTGGGAATCTGGCCTGAGGGAGTGGTCACACTAGCCACCCAGCAGGGCGGCTCAGGTGGCCACCCCTTGCCAGGCTGTGATAGGTCCATGTGAGGGTGGCAACCTAAGCCACCGAACTGCTGGAGCCCGGGGCGCTTTTTGGGGGGGGGGGGGGGGGTGAGTCACACATCCGCCGGCAGCGGGACCATGCATGGGGGGTGAGCTTGAGGAGGATGGCTGGGGTCACCCCTTGGTGTGGCTGAGTCCAACCACTTCCTTGGCTTTCATCATTAACAATATATTGTATTTTTATTTGATAGTAGGAGTAAAAATTGAAATTATGCAAAATCAAGGGCATTTTAGATAATGAAAAAAAATTATGGTAGTTTGAAGGTGCATATAATGTATTTCCTCCAATAAATTATTTATACAACAGGTAGAACCAAAATGAGCATCCAAAAGAAAACAAAAATTTCTGTTTATAATGTGTGAAACGTGTGCACTCATGCATACATACAGAATTCATGGAAAATACGAAGTAACCAAATAAATTAATGGTAACAACGTACATATTCATGACCCCACAGTTGGTGAAGCAGATAGTTATAGCGGCCACCAGCAGCAAGCAATGCACCTTCAATAAGTGATCCAGGATTGTTCTCCTTTATTAAATATACCTTGGCAATAAAAGTGCAACATAGTTATTATATATTCAATTATATGTGTATGAGAACCCTAAACCAGAAGTGTAATATTCCTTGCATGGTGAAAAGTTGGAATGACACTGTTCTATGGACCAATACTCAGAAAGGAATAGCATATCAAAATCTTGTAAGCAAGATCGTGCTTTATGTTGCTGCACATTAGGCTTGGAGAGAGAGAAATGCCTAGAACTATGCAGTAAATTGTAACATGATGGGATAGTTCTGCATGAGGTAAGCCTTGCGTCAGAAGCTGATATAACCTGTGAAAGGACTGCAGAAAACTTAACATAACTGTTGGTTGCAACAGGGATCGCTTCTTACTAAAATCTTTGACAATCGTTGATTTTGAAAATGTCTATTTACTGTTAGACAGTGCTAGGGCTGTATAGCCATGGAGTGTTTGATGTATGCATTTTCTTTCTAAGAGGCTGCGCTAGCTGGTTGTAGAAATAGCTGTATTACACATCACTGCTGGTCCTTTGCCCAACAAGGGCTGTGTTAATATTGCAGTATAACTTGGGATGCCTCTATGCTTTTAATTATTTTTGGTTGTTGATACACCTCCAAAAAAGCAGTTATGTTTATGGGTGTTTCTGTAAATAATATTTCGATGAAATGCTTAATCAAACAGTAAGAGGTTCTTTGCAAGTGTTGGCTTGGCTCTTCCCTTGGGTTCTTGACTGGCTGATGTGAAAGATGAACAAACAGACCAAATACGGAAATATAATTATTGATAAAAAAAAAGGGGGCTAAAATGAACAAGCAAGGCCAAACTGTATACTCATTTTTTATTTTGTGCAATCAACTCTTCAGTGAATTTCCGCTAAATCCTCATGTTCAAATCTGGATGTCATTCATTATCTTCTACAATCAACAAGTAATTTGTCTTCGAAGGTGAAAGTTGACACCAATACCAAAAGCTCTACTTGCTATTACAATAATGTGCTTTTCATCATGCTGTAAACCATCAGTCCCGAAAGCTTAAACTATCAAGAAGGGATCCTAGAATGATAGGAAGTACACAACACTAATACTCCTCATCTTAGGTCTGCTCGGTAACAGTAAACCAGCTCCATGCCTTACACATGCAAAACAAAAAGTAACAAAATGGAGGCCATTAAGACTTGGACCAAGGACTTCAAAGACAATAACGTTTGATTCCATGTTATAAAGCATCTGTACTTAAAGCTCGACTAATCCGTCAGAAAGGGTGGCAACAATGTATATTGAACACAAACTAACATGCTTAACAATAACAGATAAACATAAGATCCAAACTTCAATCAACTACATAAATTTGTTGCTATTCTTTCTTAGGAAATTATAGGAACCTGAAAATAAAACTGAATGAAATATTTTCACGTAGTCACTAAAGGCAAGCCTACTAAAACTAGATACCAGATTTAGGGCTGTCATCAAGCCAAGTTCGAGCGAATAGTGCCTGGTCAAACTCAGTTCGGCTATTAAAAAATCAGGCTTGAGCTGAAAATCAAGCTTTATTGGATGTTCGAACCAGACTTGAATAATACATTCTCATGTCCAAACTTGACTAGAGACTCGGCCAAAAATCAAACTAAGCGCTCAAATGAGCACTCAACTAGACTCGACTCGTTTATTATTATTTTTTTAAAATAGAATCTAATAAAATAAAATAACAAAACATTCTTATAATATACAATTTGATACAAATTTGTTCTTAACAATCACAATTCTTCACAATTATTTACAAATACAATTAAATGGCTAGAGGAATATATGGCTACTTGGCTCTAATCCAACTCAAATCAATTATACTTGTATAAGATATCTATATATTTATAGTTTATAACATTATACAATTATATTTATAGCATAGTGAATTATATATGCATACATATATTCATTAGAACTACTACACATATACCATATATATAGTGAACTATATACATATCTAATATGATGTATTTTTATATATTATATACGTGTGTGTTAATATATGAGTGAGTTAACAAGTCGAGCCGAGCATCATACGAGCATGTTCACTAACTTTAATCGAGTCGGGCGAGTTTTATACAAGCTTGTATCCTTTAATAATCAAGTCTAATGTTTTGTTCATGAACAGCCTATTTAATAATCGAATTGAGTCAAATTCGAGTTTAATCAAGCCGAATTCGAGCTGCCTATCAGGTAGTATTGTTTATTTACAGCCCTAACCAGATTACTGCACTCAGTCATATCCTCATTAACCTTCTTTCATTAAAAGTTTGAAATCAAATCTTCCAACTATTTTCTATTATAATGTGTGGCTTCGATTTAAAAGAGGCATTCTCTGGTACAATGGTTAACTCTCAGGTTGCTGAAGGAAAGTGGATGGGTTTGAATACTGAGAGCTGCTTTTCTATACAGAAAATGCTTAAGGTGACAAGTGAAACAAACCACCCTTCCTGGGACCCCAGTTAGGTGACATCAGCACTGCATGATGAATAATACTTCATGGTCTTTCTTTTGTGAAAAAATTATTGTCTTGTATTCTTGGCTGCTATTTTATCATATGTTCATTTTGTAAGCATAGACATCCAACTGATTCAATAAAAAAACTATGTTCAAATTAATTTCATCCTTAGTTGAGATGCAGGTAGGAAATACACATTCTTGGCTGATATTTTATCATATGTTCATTTTGTAAACATAGACATCTAACTGACTCAATAAAAAAACCATGTTCAAATTAATTTCACCTATTTGATGCTTCCAACTAAAAGGATCTTAGCCAGGCCTACTTACTTGGAATTAAGTTTTAGCTAAATGGTGTTTGCATATATCCAGGTTGAAAATAGATCTATCTGTATGTTATAGTGATTATCTCAGAGAGAGAGAGAAGAGGGCAAAGGAGGGATAAAAGTAGTTTGCCAAGATTAAAGAAGATGAATGAGTAGATAAGACGAAGGATGAAGGAGCCGATTACACTAAAATTTTGCAACATCACAGCTAAGGTTTATTTTTTTGTAAGTAAGAAGTAATTTTATTAGAAACGGATGTATAGGCAAAGCCCATGTACACAGAAAGTATAAAATAGAAAACACCTAGATACATTCTATAAAACAGAAAGCAGCAACAGAAAATCATGAACAGAGGGTCCATTAATCTCTAAAGCAGAAAACCAAAGCAATAAAGAGTGCATAAAAAAATTCCGGATTTGGTCCAAAGTATGCTTCTTGTCATTAAAACACCTCTCATTCCTTTCCATCCAAATGCAGCACATAAGACACAAAGGAACCATCTTTGGTATATTTTGAATGGTGGAAGAAGATTTTTTGTGTCTCATGTGGTGCATTTGGATGGAAAGGAATCAAGCATAAAAGAGGATTGAACACAATCGCTCAGTAATAGGAATTAGGTTCCCAGACTTCTTCCACCATTCAAAATATACCCATTACAAACAAATAAGCATATTTGGAAAACAGCCAACGTAGAAAGCAGATAAACTTCCAGAATCCAATTGAGTCTCAGAAACAACAAAGCTGCCATCCCCTTCCCCTTCACGGTCCAAATGAAAGAAAAAAATCCAAAGAAAAGTATATCATCAAACTAGGCCAAGTAAATAACTATGCCCATAAGAAAAAAAGGACAGCACATGACCAATCCCAGCCAATTTTGCCAGTGGTGTAGGCTGGGAGTTAGTATCAATTGAAACTTCACTGGATTAGCAATACTGGCTTATAGAATGAAAGGGTAGCTGTTGAGTAACTGACATGATTTTCAAAAATAAAAAATAACAAACGAAGATATTATACCTGAAAGAACAAATCTCTATGGTAACTCTCAGTTGGGGGCATTAATGCATCTATATAAACATGTTTCTCAATCCTCCAAATTCTCAAGTAGCTACAGAGGTCTGACAATTCATCAAGTGCCTTGCGTGTAGGTTTATCTGCATTAGAATTGTAGCTAATGACATGGATATAATACATCATAAGATTTATGTAAATAATAAACAAAAAAATCTACCAGCTGGCAACGCTCCCCTCAATCTCGGAAGTGCCTGATCAGCAGCTCCGCAGAACCTTAAACTAACAGTTTGCAGCCTATTTACGACAGCCTCTGCCAGATTGAGCTCCTGTAAATGAATAAAAATCAAGAAGAATAAATAGATAGATCCCATCTGGGTAACTATATGTATAGGAATATAACTTTTAAGATAATGATAGTTGCAGGGTAACTATATGCATAGCTCTTTTCTTATATAATTGTCCACAAACCTGCAAAAGCTGACGCCTTATGACAACCCATTTTGATTTCCGTTCAGAAGATTGAGGACGCAGAGAACCCATCATCAAAAGAAGCTTCATTTAGAGATGGAAGCATCTGTCAGGTCAAATTTACATACTAAATGGTGCTAATGTCATGCGTACATTCATGATATACCTCGGCTACTTTCTGTCTATGCTCTGCCTTCACTCCTATCCAAGACCAAATTGCATCCAGAAGGTCCCCATGATTTAGATGAATGTCACATGAATCTGCATTGAAAAACTGAGCTATAATGTCCATGGTCACCTGCAAAAGGAGCAACAGTACAATGAATAATAGTCCTCAACCACAGGCAAAAAGTTGAGAGGTCTAAACTTTGGACACTTAATTAGTTCTTTCTACTTGGTTTTTCCACGAATTTCTAAAATGTAAGAACACCGATTCCTTATAAACATCCACATCATTTATCCACAAACTTCTTTCTTTGATAGGTCCAAGTGTAAAACGTTATCAAATATCTCACCTAGTTGATATGAGGTTCAAAATTTTACAATTTCTGATGGGAGTTATCCAATCCACTCACTGGCAGGCCTCTACAAAGCCTGGTTTGATACATTATGTCCTGGCCCAGAAAAAAACCCATGGAGCTACATGTCTTACCAGCCAGTCCTTTTTAATCTCCCCATGTCGTCCTTGCTGTTCATTGACTAAAGTGCTAGGCCACTTGGGACCAAATCATTTTGATTGTTTTCTAACATCTTGCACGTATGGTTCATACAATATATTTCCTAAAGAAATACTTATTTCCAAGTTTCATTCCTTATTTGTAACTCAGCACCAAGAATTACAACATTAATTTGAAGAAACCATTTTAGAAAGGGAAGAAAGGTATATCGCGAGAAAAGGGACAAAATAAACTTCTTAATCACTGAAATTACAGGAGAGTTCCATTATTCAATTCCCAGGGGATGGATGGTTAGGGAGGAAGAGAGAGAGCAGGGTATAACCTTGATAACCTCTGCCTCCGTCAATGCTGAGGCACCTCCAATAATGTCAAAATCTCCCTGTTGAAAACAAATGCTGTATAAAGGACACTTCAACTTCTATAAAAACTCACCCAAAGAGTTAACATGGAAGCACCATTGGGAACATTCCATATGATTTTTTTTTATAAGAAACATTCCATATGATTCACTTCCAAAAAATGAAAAACGAATGGGATACACGCCCATGACAATTTCAATTATTGTAATGCACACCTGAAGATAGCGATTTGGTGGTGAATGCCCAATTGCTCTTCTATAGACACACGATATTTCATATCGTTTGAATGAAGATTTCTACAGTGTAGAAAGTAGAAACACAAATTATTCTTTGGAATGCATTTTTTTTTTTTACAATAAATAGAGCATGTATGTTAAAGAAATTGCATTGTAAATCAACCACTCAAACTTGAACCGTAGTTCACTGTACTGAGTGCTCTACACCTCGGGAACTTGTAAACAAGGATTGAAACTAGTCATGATTACAACTTCAAAGTCCACTTGTCAATGATTGGTGGGATGTGGACATATGCTTTAGTAGAAGTCAACGAGTCAAACTTGAACTATCATGACCAAAGGAAGCACTTGTCACATGTGCGCTAGACGCCAAAAGAACAAATCAAAGTTACAACTGTAGCTCCCTAAAATCGTTAAACTAATCTCGACCAAGTAAATTTCCCGTGTGGGACTTAGCACCGACTTTACAATCCACCAACCCAATGTGGGACTCAACACATATCTAGATAATACATGGTGTTGTGGGGTAAACGCTGGCAGTAAGCCCCACAATAATTAATGGAAAAGCTTTCCGGAAGTTTGATTGGACAACACATGCATGGAGCTCAAGGGAGAAAAAGGCGAAAGTAAACAAAAAAGGCTGGCAGGAGCAAGACAAGGGGCAGCAACAAAACATAGAGCAAAAGGGATCTTCCTCTATCTCCAATGTAATAGATAGAGAGCCATATTGAGGGTTGAGAGCATGTATAAAAGACCACTTTTATAGTGGGTTTCACACCCGAGACCAGTGGACGGAGGCCTCAATGCCAAACTATGTATAATCTTTGTATCCCTTTATCTTCACTTTCCGTCATTTACTTATCTCTGCAAGCATAGATGCACACCACAAGCACAGCCACCATCAAAGCAAAGCATAGATCATGTGACCAACTCTGGGCCCCATCATCAGAAAAATGCACTAATGCAGGGTATCACATACACGACAACGCATCATTTATTGAGTGCTAAAAAAACTAGCCATGAATACAAACTTCAAAGTGAAATTATCTCCTGATTTCTGGTGAGATTTTGGCATTTATTTGAGCTCCTGATTAAATCCTAAATACCTACATACCACGTTGACCATTTTTATAGCAATATTTCTCTGGATTTTTTTTTTTTTTTTTGATAAGTCAATATTTCTCTGGATTTACATCTTTAGAATAACAAATCATCCATCGTTTCAAAAGGTTAACTCTTACAAGATGAAAAATTTAGCTTAAGCTCCAATATAATGAATTTATTTATTGCAACGTTTCCTCACGTTAAGGCTCCAACAAATTCTCCCATGTAAGGGCCAAATGGGTGGAGCACTTTGCCAAGTGATAAATCTTAGGACTTGCCTGTATTCCTTTCTTGGTACTCTTCTTCCTCCCAAGTTCGTGTTCATTCCTTGCTTTTAGAGCAACAAAATGAAGATCTAGAAAATTTTCTTCCCAGTTTTCCAATTGACACAAAAACTAAATCTCATTTAAAAAATAATAAAAATTCAGAAAGAAAGAACTTTGATTGAATACTTTCTGACTTTCATCTGCAATTTGTCCTTTCCCATCATTATACCTTAGAGCATTGGCATTGGCTTAATCAAAAGCCTAGCCAAATGCAAAATATGATGAATTTCACCAAAATAAAGCTGCATTGGATTAGCCAAATAGATAAGTGTAAAGCTTTGAGCTACAGTAAATTGATAGGTTTCTTCAAATTTGAAGGGCTACTATTCACTCATCAAATCTATTTTTTATTCACTTTTAATCTTCAAAGGTCTTTTTTATTCACGTTTAATCTCCAACCGTCTTGTAATAATAATGTAAGAATCAAATTAAATTATTAATTAACATATGATTAGTGTAATTGTAAAATATAAAAAAAAAATAAAAATATTTTTATTAAAAAAATAATATTATATTATTATTTTGATGAATTCAATGGCTAATTCAATGTGGGATTATGGATAGGGAGGTTTTGGATTTATAGAAATTATGTACTTTTCATCAAATTTTAAAGATAACTTTGATGAAACCAATGCCAATGCTCTTAGCATCTATTTTGAGCCTCTCATGCACTTGGCAGCCTTTTGTGAACATTTTTAGTAACTCTGTCAACCACTTAAAACTGAAATTATTCAGTACTTCATGACAACCATAGCACGTTTATATGAATATTCCTATGAGTTATAAATCAGGATTTAGACTCAAGTATCCAAGTTGAAAAGTTGTTTTTCTATATCATGTTGAGACCCACAAATTGTAGCAAATACACATGGCCTTTAAAAGAGTGAATATAAACTTAAAAATTAAAAAACAAAGCCTATGCCCAAGAAGTAGTCTTGCCAAATTAGTATATGCTTAGCATAATACAGAAAATCAAGATAATTTTGCCAGAGAAACAAAAACTAACATAATACATATGATGAAACACCTTGCTTAAATAGGAATCCAAATATTCATTCCATGCTTAATAAATGTATAGACAATTGACTTGAAATCTAAATAATTTCATGTAAGTTGGCTAAAATCAATGACAGAGGGAACAAAAGCTAGCACAGCTCCCACTGATAGAGTAAATACCTGGTGGGAGATCACCCAACTAACAAAGGGAAGACGCAGCTCATGACAAAGTTCAATCTTATCTCCTCCATGGGTCAAAAGTTTGACAGTGTTCCTTCACATAAAATATGGAAAATAAATAGCCAGCAACAAAAGAATTTAGGAACAAGAGGCACTGTGGGATATGTACTGCTGTAAAAAAGATAGCATGAAGTTTGATTGAAAGAGAAACCTATTGAACTGTGGAAAATCATCCAACAAACGCATGGGTACTATTTCCAGATGCTTAGCACAATGCCGCCTGAACACTTCCCTTGTGACTTCAACAACATAATCACGAACCTCAGTATCTAAATCTGTGTACTGAATAGAGGTCTCATCTCCAGCCAACCTCAGTCTACCAGCATGACGATGGAGGTCTTTTATGCTTAACATATCTTCATCAAAGATAGCATTGACAACTTTATCGTACATACTTCTGTCCTCTGAAGTTTGCATTGTTCGTAGAATATCTGAAGATATGGGCAGAAAGCATGTAATTAAGATAATCAAAGAATTATCTTCTTAATTATATTATTGAAAGCCACACTACCAAGCACAATAATGGAACTTAAATTAGCCACTCTAATTACTAATTAGCACATTTGAAATTAATAACTTAACAAATAAGTAAGCAATTAAAGAAAAGATATTAAAATTGATATTGGATCTTGTGGCACGTGATTAAGTAAGAGCACTGCCTGGACAAGCCATATGCCAGTGAAGCTAAAAATATGGCTCATTTTTTATCAAATCAGCTGCATTGGACTAGCTAAATTCCTTCAGGTCAGACTATGAGCTACAGTAAATGGAAAGCCAAAGTCATACTTAGCGAGTTACTGTTCACCAACTAAAAGTATATTTTATTGAAAAATAATCTCCATCGCTGGGCCAATTTTCCCATGCTTTTCTACTCCCGCGTCTGCTTTCTCTCATTTCTCTCCCTTCCTCAAAAGCTGACTCCCTTTCTCTCCGTTTCTCTCCCTTTTTCTCGAACCCGCGAGTCCCTTTCTCTTCCTTTCTCTCGTATAGCTTCACCCACACTTCCTTTCTCTCTCCCCTTTTCCGTTTCGTTGTCCATTCTTTCATCTATCTCAGCTTGGGTGAAGAACCAAACAATGTGGAGGACAATCGATCTACACTAACAATCGGCAGCTAGAACCAAATGGCCTGTGCTAAGGGTAAAAATTTCTGGAATTTCTCTTTGATCTTACTTCATTTTGTGCTAGATCTTTGCTCTTGTTGGTTGCGATTTTGCTTATTTTAGTGGTTGTCCAGTGATTGTGCCGTACGTTTATTGGATGGATTATTGATTTCAGGTTTTGTTAAAGTGTTCTTGCTTTGGGTTTTGCTGGTTTACTGATTTGTTGTTCTGGTTCATAACATTGTTTTTACAATCAGTCCATGGCTGGACAGTTGTCTATTAAAACTATATAGTTTACATTCATTTTTTAGGTTTTAATAACTATTCCCTCTTTTTTAAGCTTGAACATGGATGTTAATATTTTTTATATGTTTCAGTTTATATGAGGTTGTTCATGCTTTTTAAATTAATGATGCTCTCATCATATTAATTTTTTCTTTCAATTTAACTGAAACCTCTCCAGAGGTAGATAGGTAACAGGTTATGGAATACAGAATATTTCCTGGCATTCCCTGTGCTTAAAAAATGGTGTGTGTGTGTGTGTGATGAAACCCCTTGCTCACCTGGTTAACTCAAATTCATATGCTTGACTTATTTGTAAATAAAATTGATAACATTTCGATTTCTTCAAAATTTGCATTCAAGCATTCTCAATGCGTTTCATTTTGTTTAGAAGATTCTACTCGTAATACTAATAAGTGTGACACTCCTGTAAGAGGGTGAATGTGTGGCAGACAGTAAAAAATGGACTCATCTATGCCCTCTTGGGCTTCTTAGCTCCAATAAAACCCAGTAAAAATGGTTTAGACAGCCACTACAAGAAATAGGCACTAACCTCTACAATCACTAAAGTTCCATTGAAAGTTGAGAGAATACAAACAGAGCATGTTCATCAACTTAGACCAATCTGGAGAATGGTCAATACTGAACCCTATTTTGGCACATTTTAATCAAAGTGGAGTTATCTTATAGCATTCCTCACAAAGTGGAGTTATCTTATACAAACTAAAATTCCTCACAAGCAGATTTTTTTTTTCTTCTGCTGTTTGCACCATTTTAATCAAAGTGGAGTTTTATTATAGTATTCCTCACAAGCAGATTTTGTGTATGGTGTGCTACATGTGCTTGGTCTGCTATAGTCATTGGACAAGCAAGGTTTTTACTAAAATTCCTCACAAAAGAAATTAATGTGGTTTGCATGTTTGCTGTTTGCACATTTTAATCAAAGTGGAGTTATCTTATAGCATTTTAATCACATTGGACCATTTTAATCAAAATGCTGTTTGCACCATTATAATCAAAATGGAGTTTCTTCTGTTATATGCACCATTCCTCAGAAGCAGGTTTTTTTTTTTCCTCTTGTGCATGTATTCTTTAATTAGTGCTTGGGCATGCATGCATGCATTCTAGCTTCTCATTGCCTATAACTCATACATTCTACTGATCCTTTGTGGGAAAGTTTCCAAATTTATCCAGTCAACTCTCCTTGGATTATAGGAGAAATTTCTGTAATTATGTAAATATTCTTAGGAGATATTCTAGGAGATTTGTTAGCAATTGTCATTCTTTCCTTATTAGCTTATCCTTGTAGTCTATAAGACATTCGGATTGTACCTTATTTTAGTTAATAAGAAATACTATTCCAAATCTTCTCCACTTCTAGATGGTATCAAGAGCCTGTTCCCTTTTCCTTTCAGCAGTCATAGCCTCTAAACCTAGGCCTTATTGCCTTAACCCTGTTCAGCCTCCATTAAGTCTGAAATTTTTCCGAAACTTGCACCATGGCCAGACCTGAACCTATGGTCAACACCAAAACTGAAACCAAAGTAGCCCATACTGAACCCCATTCAGTCCAAATCACAAATATCCGTCCCAATGTAGCCAACTTCTTGAGATGGTCTCAGTTAATTCGAATGTATATTCACGGGAGAGGTAAGATTGGGTACCTTACTGGTGAAACCAAGGCCCCGGACAGAGCAGGCCCGTCATATGCTATATGGGATCCTGAAAATTCCATGATTATGGCTTGGCTTGTGAATGCAATGGATGAAGATATTAGCACTAATTACATGTACTATCCTACTGCAAAAGAACTATGGGATAATGTTTAGTCAGATGTATTCTGACCTTGGAAATTATTCTCAGATTTATGAATTGCAGCAAAAAATTCGGCAAGGCCCAACAAGGGGAATGTGACTAAGTATGGTCATGTCCTTAACGGACTGTGGCAGGACTTGGATCTATTCAATGACTATGAATGGAAGAGCCTTGATGATTCCAACTACAACAAGAAGATGGTGGAAAATGCAAGAATTTTTAAATTCTTGGCTGGACTCAATGATGAGTTTGATGAAATCAGAGGGAGGATTCTTGGTAGACAACCTCTGCCTCCAATCGGAGAGGTATTTTCTAAAGTGAGACGTGAAGATTGTCATCAAAATGTTATGCTAAAGAAAAAAAGGGGCTGATGGAACAGTGGAGAACTCGGCTTTGGTTGCTACTAATCCTATTGTTTTGGCTGCTGCTAATGCCTCTGCACAGTGGTCATATCCCAATCAAAAATCTCAAGTATGGTGTGACTATTGTAATAAGCCACGCCATACCCGAGAAACCTGCTGGAAACTACATGGAAAACCAGCAAATTGGAAGAGCAGCAAACTTGGACCTGGAAACAACCCAGTGATTCCTAGAGCTACTGAAGCCTAGACCTGAAAACCAGCTAATGAAGCCCAGACCAATGTTCTAAGTTCAGAGCAAATGGATCAACTTCTTAAACTGCTGAAATCCAATCAGATATCTGGTACTTCTATTGGTTCCTTGGCCCAAACTGGTAATATGTCGAGTGCCTATTCTAGTTCTTTAGCCTTTGCACCATGGTTATTGATTCAGGTGCATCCGACCATATGACCAATATACCTCAATTAATTCAATCTTATTATCCTTGTCCGGGTAATAAAAAGATTAGGATTGCAGATGGGAGTTTTTCATTCATTGCAGGAACATGTTCAATTAGAATTTCCAGGAAAATATAATTAAAATTTGTCCTTCATGTTCCTAAACTTACTTGCAATCTTCTATCTATTAGTAGATTATCCCGTGATTCTAACTATCGTATCATATTCTTTGATTCTCACTGTGAATTTCAGGACCAGAGCTCGGGGGTGATGATTGACAGTGCTAGGATGATCAATGGCCTTTATCATTTTGATGATACCTTATATAGAAATAAGGTATCATCAAATAATAGTACTAGTTCAATCCCTATGCGTGAACAAATAATGCTTTGGCATCTTAGATTAGGGCATCCTAGTTTTTCTTATTTAAAATATTTGCTGCCTAGTCTGTTTAAAAATTTGGATTGTACTTCTCTTCATTGTGATGTTTGTCATTTATCAAAAAGTCATCAAGTTCCTTATAATTCAAAAGGCTACCGTGCATCAAAACCTTTTTATTTGATTCATCATGTTGTTTGGGGTCCCTCTAAGGTTACTACCTTATCCAGAAAAAATGGTTTGTGACTTTTATAGATGATCATACTCGGATTTGTTGGGTATATTTGATGAATGGAAAATCTGAAGTTGAAATATTATTCAAGAAATTTTAGAGTATGATCGAAAATCAATTTCATACAAAAATAAGCACACTTCGTACGGATAATGGTACAGAATATTTCAACCAAGTTTTGGGAAATTTTTTGAAAGAAAGAGGGATTCAACATCAATCCATGTGTCGTGACACCCCACAACAAAATGGTCTCGTTGAAAGAAAAAATTGTCATTTAATTGAGGTTGTACAGGCTATAATGTTTTCTATGCATATTCCAAAATATTTGTGGGGGATGCTATTCTAATTGCTTGTTATACCTTATTAGTAGAATGCCTACCCGTGTGCTGCAGTATAGCATTCCTTTGGCATGCCTAAAAATCCTTTCCTGATAATAGGATAATTTCTAATCTGCCTCTAAAAGTATTTGGATGCACTGTTTTTGTTCATATTCCAGCTCATCTTAGATCTAAACTTGATACTAGGGCTGGAAAATGTGTGTTTATTGGATATGCCCCAATAAGAGAGGGTGCAAATGTTTGAATCCAAAAACAAAAAAAAATTCATGTCAGTATGGATTTCGTTTTTGTTCAAAATCAGTCTTACTTTAACTAAACTTATCTTCAGGGGGAGAAAGAGTAGTGGAGATCAGTTTTGGCAAACTTCTATACCAATGCCTAATGTTTTCCTTGACATTGACATCCCTCTACAAAACATTCAAGGAACTAAAATTTTAAATAGTGAAAAAAATGGAAATCCCAATCTGCCTGTACAAAGCATAAGGGAATCACAAACAGGGGGAGAATTGCTACAGAATAATCCCTCTTCTGAACTTCGTGTTTATACTGGAGCCAGGTATCGTTCCAATACTAAGGATCATCCCACAATTCCAGAGCGGAATCAATCATCACCTCCAAAAACTGGTCATTTGGAAATCCCAGGTAATCCTTCTACTACACTTCCAGTTGATCAATCTACTGACCTTGATGTACCTATAGCCATTAGGAAAGGAGTTAGAACCTGTACCACACACCCCATTGCCAAATATTTATCATATCACAGACTCTCTCATAATCATAAGGCCTTTACATCCAATATTTCTCACCTATTTGTTCCAAGGACCATTCAGGAAGCTATGGATCATCCGGATTGGAAGTTAGCAGTTCTTGAAGAGATGAATGCACTTAGGAACAACAGTACTTGGGAAATTATTGATTTACCAAAGGAAAAGAAAACTGTAGGTTGCAAATAGGTGTTTACAGTTAAATGCAAGGCTGATGGCAGTATAGAGAGATATAAGGCGAGACTCATTGCAAAAGGGTTTACACAAACATACGAAATTGACTATCAAGAAACTTTTGCTCCAGTGGCCAAGATAAACTCAATCCGAGTGTTACTCCCCTTACATTCTAACTGGCCCTTACACCAATTGAATGTAAATAATGCTTTTTTAAATGGAGATCTAGAGGATGAAGTGTTTATGGAATTACCACCAGGTTTCGAAGGTAATCTTGGCTGAGATAAGGTGTAAATTGAAAAAATCATTGTATGGGCTCAAGCAATCTCTGAGAGCTTGGTTTGAACGCTTTGGGAAGGCTGTAAAGCGTCATGGTTACTGCCAAGGTCAAGCTAATCACACCATGTTCTATAAGCACTCAAGTGAAGGGAAGGTTGCTATTCTGATTGTCCTGTTGATGATATTATTTTGACAGGTAATGGCAGCAAGGAACTTGAGAGATTAAAACAGATGCTTGCTAATGAATTTGAGATTAAAGACTTGGGTGACTTGAAGTATTTTCTCGGTATGGAATTTGCAAGGTCAAGAAAAGGTATTTTTGTTTCACAAAGAAAATATGTGCTTGACTTGCTTGGAGAAACAGGTTTACTAAGGTGTAAAGCAACTGAGACACCTATAGAACCTTAATCTTAAACTACAACCTGCCAAGCTTGATGAAGTAACCAAAAGACACCAGTACCAAAGATTGGTTGGAAGGCTACTTTATCTATCACATACATGTCCTGACATAGCCTTTGCTGTCAGTATGGGAAGCCAATTCATGCACTCACCAGAGCTTGACCACTTTGATGCAGTTTATAGAATCCTGAGATATTTAAAGGGAACTCCAGGAAAAAGGTCTATTGTTTGAAGACCATAAACATCTACAAGATTGGGCTGGGAGTATAATTGATAGAAGATCAACTTCTGGTTATTGTGCCTTTGTTGGTGGAAATTTGGTTGCATGGCGCAGCAAAAAACAAAATGTGGTAGCTAGGAGTAGTACAGAGGCAGAATTTAGTTCAGTTGCTCATGGAATTTGTGAAGTGTTATGGATTAAAAAATTATTGGAAGAACTGAAAGTCACTAATCCACTACCTATGAAACTGTATTGCGATAACAAATATGCCATAGCCATTGCTCACAATCCAGTGCTTCATGATAGAACAAAACATGTTGAGGTCGACAAGTATTTTATTAAGGAGAAGATGGACAAGTAGCAGATATACTTACAAAAGGACTACCAAAGAAGCAATTTAAAAATTTGATCAGCAAGCTAGCTATGGAAGACATCTTCAAACCAGCTTGAGGGGGAGTGTAGGAAAGTTTCCAAATTTATCCAGTCAACTCTCCCTGGATTATAGGAGAAATTTCTGTAATTATGTATTCTTAGGAGATATTCTTAGGAGACATTCTAGGAGATTTGTTAGCAATTGTCATTCTTTCCTTCTGTTATTCTTTCCTTTATCATTCTTTCCTTATTAGCTTATCCTTGTAGTTTATAAGACATACGGATTGTACCTTATTTTAGTTAATAAGAAATACTATTCCAATTCTTCTCCACTTCTATATCCTCATTGCTCATGATCTAGCTGGACAATTTTTATTACTTGTGTATATGCTCATGGCTGAACAATTTTAATGATGTGTATATGCTCATGGCTGGATAATTTTTATTACTTGGTTTGGTTTTTTTATATTGAACTAGGCATATATTTGCACTGAGTTGATGTTTTCTCTTAGTGGATCAATAGGGACTTATCTAGTTGTTGTGATTTCATCTGTGCTATGGCTTTAGAAATCCTAGCTGCTGGGACATGGATTTTAGGGTAGAACTTTTATTCAACGCCCAGTGCAAATAGCAGATATTAAATAATGAGAGGAATTTGAGACTTAAATCCAATCTAACACTAAGATTCACATTAAGACTTGGACTTATAGATCATGTCCTTTCCTTTTCAACATTACGATTCACAAAATGTTTGTGTGCTGCATATTTGAAATAGCTTCTCCAACTACTATCTTTCACTATGGTTGCATACCTACTACAGTTGTTTTTTTTATGACATGCTCATGGCTAACTCCTTAAAAATTTAATATTTTTCAAAGATGGACACACCATTCGATGATGACCCCTTCTTCACCACTCTCTTACAAAGTGGAGGAGAAGGTTGTAATAACACCCCAACACAACATTCTAATATTGTGGTCCAAGTAACCTCCATTGGCGATGAAAACATGCCTCCTACAAAAAAAGTTCAAAGAGGTGCATCTTTCACTGTAAAGGAGGATGACCTCCTCGTCTCAGCTCGGCTCAACATTAGCATTAATACTATAAGGGGTACGGATAAAAAATCCACTCAAATGTGGGACAAAATTTCAGATTTTTATCATGAATATAAAAAACCAAACACAATGAACCATTCTGTAGGTTCTTTAATGAATCGGTGATCCTCGATTCAGAAATGCACAAATAAGTTTTGTGCATTTTTAGCACAAGTAGAATCATTGTACCCGAGTGGTTGGCAAAAGAATAAGGGTTGGCAAAATGTGTTTGTTGGTTTCAAAAATTGTAGATGTGAATGGTGGATAGAAGTGGTGAGAACTTGTGTCTGTTAGTCTTTTAGAATTGTAAATGTGATTGTTGGGTAGAAAAATAATGGTTTATGGAAGTATTTGTTAGTTTAAAGAATTGTAGATGTGATTGTTGGGTAGAAAGGTTGGCATCATGTGCTTGTTGGCTTCACAAAATTGTAAATGTAGATGTTAGGTAGAAGAAAGGTTGGCAAAAATTGTATATGTGATTATTGGGTATGAGAAGGGTCGGCAAAATGTGTTTGTTGGATAATTAGGTTGAAGAAAAAAATAGTTGGGAAACAATAATTTAAAGAAAAAATAAATTATTAATTAATATATGGAGTGTATTTGTAAAATATTAAAAAAAAAATTATTATTAAAATATCTAATATTATATTATTATTTTGACTTTAGGATGGATAGTCAAATGTGGACTAGTTTCTTCAATGGCTTTGGCTTTAGCCAAAACCTCAACTTTTAGCCAAAATTTGGACTTGGCAATGGTCTAGTCTAAGGCAACATCAATCATATGCTAACTAAATTTCTGGGGCCAGGTTTAAATGATTTAGATCTATCTCTTAAACACTTGTTTCAGCTGAGTAAAGAAAACATTATTGGGGTGCGATGCTAGACCCCAATAAAAAAGTGCTCTTTCATGCTAGACCTCTTTATGAAATTGATCTCTTCAAGCAATGAAAGCACCCAATGCATGTGAATAGCAAGTCTGCTACATGACAAAATATAACTCCATGCTTTATTTTTATTTTTATAGTTAATGAGAGAATTTTATTACCATGAATAGGAAAAGCCCAAGTACACAAAGGAAATACCTAATTCACACTAGAAACAAAACGAGGCTAAAGCAAATTATGAAAATTATCACCATTCAATACAAGAGCCTTAGCCCAAAACTACAAAGTACCACATCAAGCACAAAGGAATCATCTTCCATATGGCAACAACACGTTTTCTCCCCCTCAAAACCTTTCCAACATGAAAGAAGATCCACCACTTCCTTAAGCATCACCTAATCAATACCCATCTGACCAAAACTCTCATTCCACAAAGTTTGGGCCACCTCACAATGAAGAAAAAGATGGTTAATAGAATCATCATCTTTCTTGCACATGAAGCACCAATCAACTACACACATTCCATGCTTTCTTAAGTTGTTCGTGGTCAGAATTTTACCAAGAACACCAACCAACAGAAAAATGCCACCTTACTAGGTACCTTCACTCACCAAATGATTTTCCAAGGGTAATCATAGCCACAATGACAGGTTAACACCTTATAAAAGGAACTAACCGAAAATCTGGAATTTCCTGCATGAACCCACAGCAAACTAGCCTCCCTTCATTGGGCAATCTTTGAATTATAAGTCTTCCAAAAAAATCAGAGACTACATTCACTTCCCAATCATTCACATCTCTAACAAAATCTAAATTCCATTGAAAATTATTATACATACAAGAAAAAGAATCAGCCACTGCAGCATCTTGATCCCTAACAATCCAAGTGAATGGAAAGCAATCTTGAGAGCTGAATCCCCACACCAAATATCATGCCAAAAAAGTATCCTTGTCCCCACCTTAAATTTAAAATGATTAACAAATTCCTCCCCAACCCATCCAAATGGTCTTCAACAAACTCACCCCATACACTCATCTTACTTCATTAGAACACCAATCCCCCCACATACTCCCATATTTAACATCAACAACATTTTTCTATAAGGCATCTCTCTCGATATGATATCTTCAAAGCCATTTCCCAAGAAGTGCTTTGTTAAAAAGCCCCAAATTTCGCACCCTCAAACCTCTACTAGAAACCAGTTGACAAACCTTCTTCCAACTAACCGAATGAAACTTCTTTTCCTCTCCTTTAACTCCACGAAAAAAAGTTACAAAAAATCCTCTCAATCCTATTTGCCACCCCTGCCGGCAAAGGGAAAAAAAAAAGAAAATATGTAGGAAAATTAGACAACGTGCTTTTAATAAGGTTATTCTTCCCCCTTTAGACAAATATTAACTTTTTCCATCTAGCTAATCTCCTCTCGATCTTCTCAATCACCCCATCCTAAATCGTAACAGATTTGTGAGGAGCCCCCAAGGGAAGACCAAGATACTTCAAAGGCAATGAAGATACCTTACACCCCAAAATATTGGCCAGATCTGAAATATTCGCAACCAACAGGAACAATTTCAGATTTAGATAAGTTGCTTCTAAGTCCCGAAACAGCTTCAAAACATAACGAAAGGGCTCTCAAAAAACAAAGATGATCTTGCTTACGCTCGCTAAAATCAATGTGTCATCAGCAAAAAGAAGATGAGAGACTTTTAAGCTACTCTAAGACTCGTCTCCCACCACAAAACCCGACAAGAAACTTCCTTCCACTGCTGCTTCAATCATTCTACTCAAAGCATCCATAACAAGGACAAAAAGAAAAGGAAATAGAGGATCTCCTTGTTTCAAACCACGAGAACTGTTGAAGAAACCAACTGGAGAACCATTCACCAAGATAGAAAATCTCGAAGTCGAAATGCAATGCTTGATCCACGAACGCCATTTCTCTCCAAAGCCATATCTCCCAAGTACAAGAGAAACTCCCAACTAACATGGCCATTAGTCTTTTCCATATCCAATTTAACTAAAATTCCAGATTCACCCAACTTGATTCTACTCTCCAAACATTCATTAGCAATTAAAACTAAATCAAGAATTTGTGTCCCCCTCACCAATGCATTTTGAGACTTCAAGAATGATCTTCTCCATCACCACACTCGTGCGATTAGTTAACACCATAGAAATAATCTTGTACACCCCATTGACCAAACTAATAGGCCGAAAATCTCTCATCTCCACAGCACCCACCTTTTTAGGAGTGCAATAAAAGTAGCATTGAAACTTTTCTCAAATTTCATAAATGAATGAAATTCAAGAAAAACCTTCATAAAATCTTCTCACACTATGTCCCAACAAGCTTGAAAAAAAGTCATTGAAAAACCGTCCGGACCCGGAGCCTTGTCCCTTGCCATTCCTCTAACCACATTAAGAACTTCTTCTTCAAAAGCTCTGTCCAACCATTCTGCACATACCTGGTCAATAGAGTCAAAAAACAGCCCATCTAACTTGGGTCTCGAAGAGAAATCCCTAAACAACTTCTCATAAAAATTCACAATATGTTCCTTGATAGCCTCTTGATCCAAAAGAATGTTATCACCTTCATGTAGGACCTCTATAGCATTATTTCTTTGATGAGAGTTCGCCGTTTGGTCAAAAAAATTTGTACACAATAACCTTCTTTCAACCACAAAACCCGAGATTTTTGCCTCCAAGAAATTTCTTCCACTAAAGAGATCTACTCTAAGTCAGCAATCACCCCTATTTTTCTCTCCATTACCTCCCCGGATGAATCCCCCAATTACTCCCTATCCTCCAAACACTACAATTGGTCCAAAAGACGCTTCCTCTTAATGTCCAAGTTCCCAAACACCTCTTTATTCCATTTCTTCAAATCTTGTTTAAGCGCTTTGAGTTTTCCAGCCAGAACAAAATTCGATGTATAAGAAAAAGTGTACGAAGACCACCACATCTTCAGCCTATCCACAAAGCTCTCATCCTCCAGCCACATATTTTCAAATTTGAGATACCTATGCCCTTTGATAATACCCCCACAATCCAGCATAATGGGATAATGATCAGAAAAAATTCTCGTAAGTCTTTTCTGACTCAAATCTGGAAAATGAGCTTCCCAAGAAGCCGAAACCATGAATCTGTCCAGCCTAGACCATGCCCTACCATTGGACCACGTAAAATCCCCTCCCACCATTGGTAAATCAATCAAATCTAACTTGAAAAACAGATTTGAAAAGACTGTCATAGCATGAGAAAAATGAGAACCCCCACTCGATCGCTAGGAAATCGAGTCAAAACACCAAGAAGATCCCACCAATAGCAAAGACCCGACATTTCATCCCATAAAATACTCCTACGATCCAAATTCGGACCATACACACCAGCAAAGGCCCACTCAAAACCATGGTCCACACTCTTAAAGCTGGCACGCCACCAAATATTCTCCCACATAATGGTCAATCAACTCCACCACCCTCCTCTCCCCCGATGCCCTTTTGATACTAACTCAACCCATCCCACACAATGACAACTCCACAAACTATGAATAATAGATTGACTAACAAACTTCAATTTGGTTTCCTGTAAAGAAATAACATCAACCCTCCACTTACGAATCAAATTCTTCACCCGGAGATGTTTTCTAAAATCATTAAGCTCTGGAACATTCCAAGAAATCATCTTAGGTTTCATTGATAACCATTGGCAGCACTCTACTTGCCTTTATTTCTAAAGGCACTTACTCCCCTACCATCATAATTAACAGAGCACGACAATCTCTTCAATTCCTTCTCCTTTTTTAAAGCGTATCTAGCCAAAGAAGGTTGACCAGCCTCAATAGCAATTAGGAGGGTTCTAAATTGTTCCTCAAAGCCATCACAAGAAACTCCCACACATTCTTTAATTTCATCCACCTTCCTCAACACCCACTCAGAAGAGTTATTATTCCAATCAATCCCTGGAGGAATGGAACACAACAGATCAGGAGCATAATCCTCATTTGATTCAAACATTTCACCGAATTCACTTGCCTTAGAATCTTCAACTCCACAAAGATCTAGCTGCATATCTGTATTATTAAACTGGGTGCAAGGGACCCTTGAATCACGTATCTTAGAAACCCATGAAAATTCACCCTCAACCACTCACCACCATCTACCTCCTCCACTATCACACCCACTACCACCTGCTCGACACCACCATTACATAACTGAACAGATGATAATGACTGCATTGTCTCCTCACTGCCCTTCTCAATGATAAAATCAATCTATTGCAACCCCAGGAACAGAAGAAAACAACTTCCTCCCTCTCGCTGGAGAAAATCTCGTCATCGGAAAGCACCCCGGAATAATCTCCTACCGTCGTCGACTCTTTCTGAGTTGCAAGCCCATACATTTGAGTCGTCTTTCAACTAGGCTAAACCTCCACACATGATGGGCTCTTGGATCTCTGTCGACGAAGTGTCGCTTCCGTGGAACTCGACGCCAGAATGCCCCCTGAAGATTCGCCCACTGCCATTCATCCAAAATGTGAAGACGATGCTTCCATCGGAACCGCCATGTGCTTGGGTTGAGCCTCCACCACACCTAACAAGCTTGAACATTTATGCTGCCCATGAAGAATCTTAGGCCTACAATGGACATACCAGGTAACTAGGCCCCTGCCTAGCCTAACTCCTTTCTCAGCAACCATAGGCCTAAACAACGCCCCCAATGCCATCTTATTTTCTTTAGAAACCACCGAAACTTGGCCCAAGCCCATGAGCAAGCCCAACCCTCCATCTACCTCTTTTAGCAAAGAATCGAACTTCTCCTTCCAGCCAATTATCTCTGCCCGTATATGCCATAGAGACCCTTCCGCTTCTCCAAGTCTCTGCAACGCCTCAGAAAGCCAACCAACAGCTCCACCATCAATTTGATTCCATCGGGACTTTATGATTGAACCATCCTTCCTACACAATCTACTCCTTCCTCTAATATCCATTACCACTCTTTTGGTGTGAACAAGAATGCCCAGGCACTGGCTTTAACAATGCCGACACATAAGAAGCTTCACCATAAGAGGTTGCACCTCTGTGAGAAGTGGCTGTAATCACCTCAAGGATCCCGTGAAGCAACACCATTGTTAAAAAGATTCTGTTATCGTGAGTAGAAACAGAGGAAGGAGAGCCGACCATCTCTCTCATATTCCTCACAAAACCAGCCCATCCACTCCCCTTCCGCCCTTCAAGATTCACTAAAATACCCTTTCCCGTACCAGTACCATACTCGATCAACTTCACAAACCTACCATACGAATTATGTCCTCTTTGAACCATGAAAACTTTGTCTCCCTCCCTTCTACTCTGGTAAGAATCCATCTTTCCCGAGTTACTCAAACAATCCTCCATTACCTTGGCCATCCAAACAACCATCCCTCCAGAAAGATAAAGAGACTTCATTACCCTCCTGCTCTTTTTAGAGATACAGAAAAAGTTGCCACCTTTTCTTCTGAACACAAACAACTTTGCTTCTATCCAAAAACAATGACCCATCTTGAACTAAACTAAGGAAAATTAAGCAATCCCCAAAAAGAAATTGCTAAAAGAAAAGGAAAGAGGGTTCGCAAACAGAATAGAAACTGGTAAAGGATTAAGGATTAATCCCGGCAAGAAGCGCAGGGAATGGAAGATGAAAAGACATAGCAACAAGAGAGAAATATACCCTTGTAACAAATTATATGATTTGTAATTTTACCAAATTGCATTGGGAACCTTAAAAGATAATATAATTAACATCCTAGTGAAGAATTTATCTGAAATACGTAGGAAAAATTGTGTTGCCAATATTACAAATGCGCATAACTCCATGCTTGAGACAAATAAGTCTTCACATTGATTTTTTTGTCAATTTGATTAGAAGGTTATATATGCACTATCCACTTCATTCTCATGGAGGGAGGATGCATCGTTAGGAGAACTCAGAATTCATAGACTAAAAGGGTGGAAAAGGTAAAGGTGTTCTAGTTTGAATCCTTTATGTTTTTTTTTTTTGATCGGTAGTTTGAATCCTTTATGTAACAATCTGATTGGTGGGATCAGAGTGTAACCTATTGGCTAATTGTCAGAAATTGATATCACACACAAACATACCCACACAACACCTAAATATATCTATTTGGAAAGCCATCTGAATCTCTGATACCAGACTTTCCATTGCCCAAAGATAAATTTATTTATTTCTAAATTGACCGTGCATATTATGGTAGAACAAAAGGAAAGACATTGGTTAAGGGACAAGGGCATATGGAATACTTTTTTTTTATATGTACAGGCATATGGAATATTTTATTCTAAATATTTTTATTTCATTTGGATACATACAATTGTAAAGTAAAACCCTTTATCGGATCCAACTAAATGCAAGGATTGAGTTTGATTCGGTTGATCGGTTTAAGGACTTTAGAAAATTTTCAAATTGTCTGCAAAAACAGCTTGCAAACTATTCAGGTCTCTCAGTCAAACCCATGGGTGGAGAGTTTTCTTCATTCTCTGCTAGTTTATGTTTCACTCTTGGAGGCAAGGCAATGAAGACAGGCTCTATTAGGACCCTTCTAAGTGAGGGGTGTTTGATGTAAGATCATTTTCTAATGCCTTATGTCCTCATAATAGCAACTCTTTCCCATGAAAGAATATATGGTGGAACAATATTCCTTCGAAAATTTCTTTTTCTATTTTGATAGCTGCTTAAGGCCCCGCTTGGTTGATAGACTCAACTGAGATCAACTCAGTTCAGTGTAGTTTTAAGCTGAGTCTAACATCCAAACACCCAACTTTCAAATTACTAAACTCATCTCAACTCAAAATCTCTTTACACGTAGAACCCACAACCTTTTTCAATTCAACATTTCTTTACACGTGGGACTCACAACCTTTTTCAACTGCCCATAAATATATCTAAATTCATCTTAACATCCAAACACATTTAAACTCATATTAGGTGGATCCCACAAAACTCACTTCACAATCTCAACTCACTACTATTCATAAAGAACTCAACTCAACTCAGCTCAACATCCAAACGCAGCCAGACAGATCCCAACAGTGGACGACTTAAGAAAGTGACATTCTATTGTGGTTGATTGGTGTTGTCTATGCAAGAAGAGTGGAAAATAGTCATTAATCTATGAGGTTGGCTACAGCTTTATGGAACTCTACTTTAGGTTTATTTGGAATAGATTGGGTGTGCACTATCGAGTGGTGAATCTTTTGTCATGATGAAAAGGCCAATTTGAATATACTAAAAAAAAAAAAAAAAAAAAAAAAAAAAAAAAAAAAAAAAAAAAAAAATTGATCCTGTCAAGTGGGATAATGTAACGTCTTCGGTAGGATAGGATGAAAGGAATGAAAGGAATTTTATGGATTGTAAAAGATGGAGGATCTAAAGGAACTCAGGTCTCCAAACCTCTTTCATTGAACATTAGCTGATTTCTGCTTTTCTATTTTTAGCTATTAGGATTTTTTTTACTTATAAAATAAAGCTATTAGGGCCTAGTTTGGATAGCAAAAGCCTCTCATCTCATCCCATCTTATCTCAATATCCAAACACCACAAACAAAAACATTTTTCAATTTCAAATCTTCAATTTTTTCATCTAATCATTATCTAATCATTACAACTTTTCCAAACTTCCAAATAAAATATGAAAAAAATTCAACTTTTTCAAATCCCAAAAGAAAAATAATATTAAAAAATAATATTCTAACAATATTTTAATTTATAATATTTATATTCAACTTTTTCTCTCTCCTTTCCCAAAACCCATAAAACATCTCAACTCAAATCATTTCACTTCTATTCACAAATTATTTCACTACTATTCACAAATCATCTTATCTCATCTCATCTCACTATCCAAACCAGGCCCGAGTTTCTCACCCTTTTTTCTTTTTCTGGTTTAAGTTTATTTTTTGTATACTGTTTGTGCTTCTGGGTAGGGCTGAAATTAGATGATTAGTAAAGTTTAATAAATCAAAATAGAGTTAATACAAGTATCTTAATTACTTACTATCTAACAACTCAGATTCCATCCGTGGAGGAAAAGCATCCTGTAAAAGTTCTGTGGCAGAGGGACGATCAGATGGACTTGGGGACATTAAACGCCGCAATAAGGATTCCTGTTCAGGAAACTCAGCAATCCAAGATAGTGGAAGTTCTCCTTTCTGTTTCAAATCAGTGAGAACAATGTGCCTCTCCATTGCTGTCCCAAATGGGTGCCAAAGCTCAAAGAACACAACTCCTAAGCTGTACATATCTGCCTGTAAACCAAGATTACTAAATAATTTTAATGAAATATTTTGGAGAAAATTAGTCATAGCAGGAGCATCAGTAGAAAGCAAATAAAGAACAATCAAAATTCACCTTTTCATCAATCTTGGGCCATCCTTGCTCAATTTCAGGTGCAGTGTAAAAATAGGTACCAACTTGACCAGTTCCATCAAGTGAAACCCCAGCAGTATCTGAAGGATAACCTGGATCCTGATCCAACTGCTCCAACTTCAAGAACTTGGCTGAAACGAAGAGGTAAGGATAGTGTACCTTAGCATCCCATTTATATTAGTTTATTAGGCTAATTCAAAGGAGAAGCCACTTATCAAATGCCATCCATGATCCCATGTTGGAAAAACTTAAAAGAGTACATAATGATGATAACAGAACTTAAATTTTGCTCGTGTATGTTGTAACTGCTAGGCCACAAGCACAAAATCTGGGTACACCGAGTGGCTTGAGAAGGCTCTAAATGTTAGGCTTTGTTTGGTTACGCAATTCAAATGAGATGATATGAGATATTTTGTTGAAAGTTGAATAAAATATTGTTATAATATTATTTTTTAATATTATTTTTGCTTTGGGATTTGAAAAAATTGAATTTTTTATTATATTTTGTATAGGAGTTTGGGAAAGTTGTAATAATTATATGAGATGAGATGAGATAGTTTGGTTTTGTGTAACCAAACAAGCCCTTAGTCTCAAAGTCCATCTAAATTAACTGAGTAATTTATACAATCCAAGAACTTGACTGTCCAAAAGGATGATTACAAGAACAATCAAAAGAGCAGCCACAAAAATTATGCTAAAACTGGAGCAACCACCCCGAGAATAGATGCACAAGGTAATGATGGTTTTAAAGGATTTGTTCATTCCTCCAAAATCTTCCAGTAAATAATATGCCTTGCCAACCATATAATACTTTGTGAAAAGTAAATTGTACACAATCCAACCGCAGTCAAATCTATGAAACCAGCGATCCAAATTCAGTTCTTGGAAAGGTTCAGTCAAGGCATCAATTAAATGCAACTGCTTAGACTTGGTAATCTTAAAGTTATCCATGTGAACCAAACGGATTAACAAGTGGGGGAACGAATATGGATCTTCAGATGCTGAGTATAGACATAAAGACCTTAGTCACAAACACCAAGCTCTAATGGCTACACTAACTGGTGATTTCATGTGATTTGTCATCATTTTCAATGCCACCCAATGTTTTGAATACCGTACCGGACGCCGTACCGGTCAAGCCACTGGAACGAAATATTTCGGTACCGGTACCGTTTCGGAATAGCGTTTGGGGATAACGTTTCAGGATAGTCGATATATAAATACATATATATATAAATTATAAATAGTCTAGTCTGAATTAAGGGTTAAAAAATATGCTTGTAGTTTGAAAAAAAAAAAAAAAAAACATAGGCCGAAATATCGGCCAGTACCGGCCGAAATTGAGGCTGGTACGGCCGGTACGAAACGGGTATAGTACCTGCACCGACCAGTATGAAAAATTTCGGCCGTACCGGCTGGTACGGTACGAAATTTAAAACACTGATGCCACCACCATTCATTTAATCTCTAATTTATATTTGCACCCACAGTTGCAAAAATGATACGAAATATGCTTTATAGTCTGACCATGAGACCTAGTTACCCAGTTCTAAGACAAAATCATTGGGTATGCTTGGTTAAGGTGTTTAGTGTTTGGCATGAATATAATTTCAAAGTATCCCTTTATGTTCCTAATTCAAGCTGCTCTTTGACTGTTAAGGTTTTAATTAATGTATGAAATGCTGATTTGTCATATATACGGAAATTATGAGCTTTTGTTTTATGAATAAGTATGAGCTTTTTCAAAAGAAATTGATTTTATAAGGAGTTATAGGAATGGAGAAAACTCGCATCCTTGGAAACAGCTTCAAAAACAGAAATTTAGGACTCTAGAAACCCTATGGGCAGGCCTGTGCCATACCTCCCAAAGAGCCTAGGGAATTTCCTTATTTGCAAATAGAAAATTGGAAGCTTTCTAGAAGTCCTAAAAACCTATGTTCTCAATCTAAATGTCGCCAGAAAAAACCCTAATGTTTTCTTATTAATTATTTCAGTTCAGCCATAATTCCCCCTTGATGCTCACCCTCTTCAGCCCTAAAACTTAAAAAAAAATTCATAAAAAAATCCAGTTGGCCTTTGGTGATTTAGGTGATTTTTCTTCAAGTTTTCTCAATTACTTTCTCCAAAAGGAACGGTTGGGAAAAATGAAGATCTCCAGTATAAGAAAACAGCACTTTATTTCATAAAGTGGTTTCTGGCTTTAAGCAGATCTGAACGCAACTTTATGAATGCATGTTCCCAATACAATCAGTAATACCAGTACGATGTGATAGGATACCAAGGAATACCTTTGGCTTATGATATACATGATAGTTAACAAGAGTCTTAGAAGACAAATAAACAAATATAAAAATGCGAGAGTTCAAAAGGGAAACAAATCAAATTAGAAAATCTAGATCTTACCAAGGCCAAAATCTCCAATTTTGATATCATTCCGGGCATCAAAGAATATGTTATTTGGGGTTAAGTCACGATGGATGATTCCTTGTCCATGAATGTGGGCCAAACCTTCCACAATTTGACGAAACAAATGCCATGCTAACTCTTTGTCAAAATGACTATATGATTCAAAAACCTGACGGAGCGTCCTTAAACCATAGCAATGAAATAGAATATAAGAACAAGATATGGCAAACTAACACATATTAAAATAAAACCTAGATAATGTTAAAGACTTATGGAGTTAAATTTTAAAGAACAATGATAAAACGAAACATGTTTAAAACTCAGAGGTAGCCAAATACATCAAAGGAAAACATGGCCTAGATCATACAATCCAGCACTCATGATTGCCAAATGAGGAATGATAGAACAATCAAACAAGCACTAAGCGTCATGGAGAGTGATTCTATAAATAATGTGTGAAGATAATATACAAAAATTAAATGCTTTACCTGGGGCAATATTCCATTTGAATATATAGATACGTCGACTCAAGCTTGTTCTCATGCCCAAGGGCATCAACTGAGCTTGTGCCTAGGTAGCTGAAACTGGAGCTTGCTGCAGTCATTGAACCCCCAGTAGTGTCACCAAAAGAACTAACAACTCCTGTTTCAAACCATGCCTGGAAGTTTTTAAGATCATTACAACCATCATATAAACAACGAATCTTTCTAATTTTGTATAAACATTCATAGAACAAAGGTTTTAGTATAGAAATTGAAGCATCTTATCAAATAATACGAATTATCACATCTGAAAGATGATTTCATGGTAACACGAACAAAATAAAATTTATAGAAAGGAAAAATAATCCAAAAGCAAGGAGGTCATTAGAAATTACGTAGAAATAAATCAAGAATGAAGAAAGTTCTTACCTGATAGTACCGGACAACATGTTGATGCTGCAAACGGGAAAGAGTGGCTACTTCCCTAAATACCTCGCCATTAAACAAATTTTAATCATATTGCAGTAAAGATATGAAGGGAAAAAAAGAGTTATGATAAAAACAGAATAAGACGAAACACCAGTTTTATGACTAATTTCCACAAAAATGTGGCACTTTAAGGAAGGTGAAGATGCCAAGAAAACAATGGATGAAAAAAAAAAAAACTATTTAGGCTGTGTTTGTTTCATCTCTTGGTCTATTTGGAAATGGCGGAAAAGAGAGGTTAATGAAAACTGGCTAGTTCATCAAAGGGAAAATCGTGTTCATGAGGTGGAAAATGACTTAGCCCTCTCCAGGAGAGTAAGTCATCTTGCACCCCTTGCTTTACGCTTTTTTCTTCACCTAGGCAATAAATAGACATTGTTCTTCGCTCAAATGAGAGATAAGAATCTTTTTGCTAAAGTAATTTTATTATTGCAAGCAGTCTTAAAGATTATTAGATGTGATGTTTTCTGCCCCTTACATGCTCTCCCTCTCTCTCTCCATTCTTTCAATCTGCATTTACAGCAAATCTAAAAAATGTTATTATAGCAAATAAATAATCTTAAAAATTATTAGATTGATTTTCTATTTTTCTAGAATTAAATTTTGGCATGATATCTGGTGTGGAGATTGAGCCTTAAGAACACATTCCCTACAGTTTTCAGGATTGCACATGAACAGGAGGCATCAATGGCGGACCTAATGGAGATGTCAGGTGGCTTTATTAGGGCCACCCATGATTGGGAAATTGGCAGGTTTTCTGATTTTTTTCAGCCTCTTGTACTCCATGAGGTTGAGGACTCAAGGAGCTGATAAGATGTGGTGGGACCCACTAGAAAAGGTACATTTTCTGTTCCCTCCTACTATAAGACCCTTATAAACCCGTAGAGCAATCATTTTCCTTGGAAAAGCATTTGGAGACATAAGGCGCTTCTAAAGGTGGTCTTTTTCGCTTGGACAGCTTCTTTGGGCAAGATCTTGACTATGGACAACTTACGGAAATGTCGGGTGATTGTTATTGAATGCCATTGTACGTGCAGAAAGAATGGTGAGACTGTGGATCATCTGTGACTCCATTGTGAGGCTGCCAAGGCATCATGGAATGATGTCTTTAGAAGATTGGAGCTAGCTTGGGTCATGCCTGTTAATGTGTTGAGCTTCTGGCCAGCTGGAAGAATATTTCCACAAATTACAGCTTTGTGGAAGAGGGATCCTATTTGTATTTTATGGTGCATACGGAAGGAACGAAATGAACGGAATTTTGAAGATAGGGAGTGCTCATTGGAGGAGATTAGATTGTTTTTGTTAATACTTTATTCCTATAGGCTAAAGCTGTCAATTTCAATGACCTAGATTTTCACAATTTTCTTGTTTCTATTTCATCCTCTTAACTAAGCGTTACCTCTTGTATACTCCCTATGTACTTGGGCTATGCCTATTTTTATTAATATGATCTTTTACTTACCAAAAAATATTATGAAATAAAATTCTTAGTATATGAAGTCAAATAATACAGTCATCATTTTTAATGCAACCCGACTCCAGAAATTCTTTTCCTTATCATAATTTTCAAGGTGTCAACCAGACATCGGAAAATCGGTAATTCTTCTTTACTTACAATTTTCATCATTTTACATAGAAGCAAATGCAGCCTCATGCCTCGCTTTCAAAACCATCAAGAAAGAAAAAGAAGAAAAAAACTGGTGTGAAACAAGTTGTTAGAATGTTGACAAAGATGTGCACAGCATTTTGGGGAACCAGCAGAATGACAGCAATAGGCAAACAGGCAAGACAAGAAAGGGGAAGGAAGAATATTATATTGTTTTGAAAAGCTAGATAGATAAAAGTATGGCTATATCAAGGTTATATGAACATTCCAAATAGAGTCAAATACCCATTTTAAATGTGTTAACTCCAGCACTTCTCAGATACATGCAGCACAACACCTAATTTACTGGCACACACCCCCACATGGAAGCAAAAAATATAAACATCAAAATCATCGGTTCTTGTTGACCATGAACTATGATTTAATTTACTAAGGATCCAGTGAGGGCCCAACCCTTTGAGTAACCTTGATTGATCACAGGTCCTATGGAAAGCATAGCTTCATAGACTTCAACCAACCAATGAAGTACTCTGTATGTGAAAACTGGCAGCCATTAAATAGAAAAACATTTTACATGCAATGGATAAATGATGCAAACTGCAATGACATCCAATTAACGTTTCTAATAGTAGAAACTTCCTCACTACAAAAGTAAGAACAAACTGCAAGATTTCATTTTTAATCTTCACAGAAAACCCTTAACAGTTACTGGTAAAGTAATATAAAATTATAACTCACTTAATATTATACAAAATCCAAAAGGTTATGCTGAAACCCAGAAAGCATTACAACTATGATAATTCATAAAGCACATGATTTGTAGGTAAATGAGCATTAGATTTCTATCTAGTCAGTAGTTACCTCAATATTCGGTCATTAACAGGCAGGATTTTGTCCTTGAGGCGAATTTTCTTCACTGCATACTGTCTTCCATCTAATTTATTTTTGCACAACACAACATGACCGAAACCTCCATGACCTGTTTTGGCAAAGTTAAGACTCCAAGTGTTGCAATATTAAAAGGAAAAAAGCCAAGCCAATCAACAATAATGGTATATTTAAAACCTATGAAGAAAACAACCTCCAAAAGAAAAATAATCAGTGAGGTTTGGTGGAAACTGATCTATCAAACAAGGGATTGAGAAAGTAACTAGCATCCAATAAAATAGCAGTTTCAAATTAGAGTCAAGCAGTTAACCTTTTACGGATACTAACAACCCATAGATGAGGAACCATTCAAGTTGTCCTTTAATGATGAGCAATAAAACTTCCACTTAAAGCAATTCAATCCAGTATCTTTCCATCTATAGTTCCTATGATTGTATAGAATCTCTCGACAGTGTCTAGAAGACATACAGTCTCTTCTCTCACAATGTAGCCACTAACATGGATAACTTCTTTTTTTATAAGTATCATATTAGTTTGTCCATTGATAATCTTATTGAAAGGAAGCAAATTACGGTGATTGGCCTAGTACGTGAAAAGAAAGGGAAATTTTTCATGTTGCATTGTCTAGTTGCTTAGGAGCTTTATAGTGTTTTGTGGTTTTCTTCATTGATAGTAACTGGAATAACCATAGTCCATCTTTGGTATGCTGTCTAGCTGGCATGGAAGAGTAGACTAGTTAAGTAACCAATTATCCAGGTAGGCTGCTGCTTTGCTCTTACTTTGATTGTTTATCAAAGAACATACCCTAACAATGGAGAATTTAAAATTTTCTGGATTCATAGCATCTATATTTTTCTTATTTTTTTTTTCCTAAGGAGGTGTAATGATCCAATGAAAAGCCCAATCTATGTCTCAGCTTATATTCCAAAAGGAATAATCCAAGTTACAATTAGAGCCCTTGTACTCATTATAAATCACAAGAACTTCTGCCCCCCGAGTAATGCAGGATCTCATTCGCCAGCCTCCTATACTCAATCCATCTGGAATAAGACAATCTCCCCCCCCCCCCCCCCCCCCCCAAAACAAAAAAATAATAATAATGAAGTAATGTAGGATCTCATTCGCCAGCCTCCTATACTCAATCCATATGGAATAATATAATCTCCCCCGACAACTCTGTCAGGCTATTCTGCTATAGGCAGCACAACTCAAATTCCACACTTCGAGCAAATGATTCACTATGATACCATTCGTAATGACCCAAGAAAAATTCAAGCCACATATAGGCTTATATTCCAAAAGGACTAGTCAAGATTATAGTTGAAGCATTTTGGAATCCTTATAAATCCAAGGAACTCTTTTGCAAACTGCTCTCCATTTTTTTATTCCTTGGACCCACTATATTTAGCCTTTTCATTCTTGTATAAAAAGACCACTCTTGCATACTTCTCATGTTATGAGTATACCCCCTTCATGTCTTTTGTAGTAAACTTTTATTCTTAAGAAAAATATTTAGTTGTTGTAGTGTTGTAGCCAGATCCATCCCCACCAATGCAACTCTCTGATAATAGCGAGCGTTGAAGAGGTCATTTCTTTTCATCCACCACCACCATTTTCACAAAAAAAAAAAATCCAATTCAAGAGTAGGGAAACAGCAAAGCAAAACACATAGGAGCACTTCCTGATCACAACAATTATACCGTTCATTTTCACTACACCCCAAATAGTAGTGGATGTTCTCTAAAGATTGCCACCTCTTTTGGTCTGCCCATGAACCCCAAATCCCTGGGACACTGAAGAGGAGCATTCTAGATCACTAAACAACACAAAGCCAGATCTCCTATCACACTCATTATGAATACTAGATAAATGGGTAAGTTACACTGAAAATTAAACGTTTAGAGATCAAGAATCATTAAAGCCATCAAACATAAAAAGAACTCAGTCGTTTTTTTTTAAAAAAAAAAAAACAATATAAAGAAGAAAAACCAAGTTTAAGATCAAATGAAACCCACACTCAAACAGAAGCAATTGCACCACCTCAAGTGGCTGTAAATTAAAGTTAAAACTACATGAAACGTGTATATGAATTTACCAAGGGGTTTTAGCTCCTCAAAGTCACTGAGAAAGCGAGAGCTTGGGAGGGATGTGCTTGGATCTTCAAAATCAGTAGTGGGTTTCCAAAATTGAGATATTCTCGATGAAACCTAGACAAAATTATTGAAACAAAAGAAAAACATGAATCAGATTTAGAAACTGGGTTCTAGTTGCATGAAACAAATTCAAATAATGGGATAACTGACCATCTGTTTTTGGAAAACATGATCAAATGTTTTGTTAAAAATTGAAGATGGTTTTGAAGCTAAATCTCGGGCCCATTCTGAAATGATCTGAAAGCCAAATTAACAAAGATCAGGCTCCGTATAACATGACTTATCAAACTTTGATAACTTCAACCACACACCCCTTGACTGTACAACTCTGTGGCTATTTGCGGCAAAGCTTCATCCAATGGCCCTCTAGAAGCACAAGCGAGGCGAAGTAGATGAACCTAATGTAAAAGATACACAGAAAAATTAGGATTCACTCTAAATGGGACAAAAGGAAAGGCGGAAATTAAAATTTACCATTATTAGATCACGTTCAACCATTTGAGATTCTTGGTCATTACCCACAGAAGCAGAAGGAAGCGACCCTGAAGCCTCACTGCCGAATTCACCATCACCATCATCTTCTGTTGTCTTCTCCATTTCCATAAACTGCTTTTTTCAGGTATGTCACAAGCATAAACTTAAATTACGTGTGTTCAGGTAACAAAAAACTTACACATATACATCTCCCTTACAGCAATCAGAACGTCCAAAATTTCTTATAAAATCGGAACTCATTCTTTATCCACCAAATGAGTAATCAATCACCTTTCACAATTTTTTGCATATTAATTTATCCCCACCTCCAACCACCCCCCTCCCCCCAAAACCCCCAAAACTTAAGTACATTGTATGCATGCACGAAATAAACTGATATAACCTTGGGAATGAGTACATTCCACTTCTGGTAAGAGAACATTTTACCTATAAAGAAAAACAGAAAACCTAAGTACACAGTATGCATGCAAGAAGCCCCTACTAAAATCATTACTTACCAGGTCCAAACATGAATCCAAACATGGCAATTTAAAAAAAGTCAAGCATCTAATCTTGTAAGACTACACAACCCTCAGTTAGGTCCAACATTACTTACATCTCTCTCATCATCAGTAGCATCACCAGCCAATTCCTCCTCTGGGGACCCACTTGAATCAGACGATGATATGCTCTTATTGCTATCTTCAGTCTCTTCATCAAGGGTATCCAACTTGGCAGTAGGGAAAGGCAATAAACCTTGCTTTGTATCCTGTATTTTCAATGGCTTTAGATTCTTATCAAGTCCCTTTTGCTGATAGTCATATCCAAGTTTTGAGCCTTCTAATGTATGGGGTTGCACTGAAGAATTCACCCCACTTTTTTCATCCATTTCAAATCCCCAATTCCATGACTCTCCAGAGCCACTGAAGAGGTCCATAAGACCATAAACAAAAGGTCCCCTCTTGTTACTTGAAGCTGTGATTTCCTTCTGAAAGAATTCGCCACCGCCATCCATGGTTGAGCATGAACCCTTCTATAAAAAAATGGATCAAACAGAAAATATTGCATTAAACACAGCCAACTCTAAAAAATAATAATAGATAACACAGAAAGCTATTGCCTTGACTTTGTCCATGCCAACAAGCAATTCAAAATGGTACATTGTTGTGTTTATTTGTGAATGGTACGCTTGGAAGGGAACCCCCCCAAAACAAAAAAAAAAAAAAAAGTCTGAACAAATTTGAAGAAGGAACACGTGAGAATCAAACAGTCAAATCCAGAAATGGCAGATGATGAGGTTGGTATTGGAACTAATCAGCAACGAATAATGGCACATGTAATTCCTATCAGATCCAAAACAAGTTAATCTAAGAAAATGACCGGCAAACAAAACAATTTGAAAAAAAAAAAAAAAGAACACCATCAATAATCTAAATATACTATATAATTTTCAAAACAAAAACATTGCTATCATGAAGCCAGATCATCCACTATCTCATTTTACTATCATTAAATGAAAATTATTCCTACAAAGCCACATCATACCTCCTATTATATTATTATTAAGAAGGCTGCTAGAGCCACAAAGGGATCCCACAAACTCACGTCATCTAAGTTATTACCTTTTATTTTCATTTTTCCTGTTTTTCATATTTACCCCTGAATTCCACCCCACCCCGAGTCTCCCTCCCCCCTCCCGTTCCCAACAACACAGGCCCGAGCTCACACTAGCTCCGTTGACAGCATTGACACCAACGTCACTGCCAGCCCACTTGTTAAAACCCCTAGAAAAGTGGCCCCGGGACAAGCCTTAACACTACCCTTGGAAGGCAAGGACAGCACCCTGGCCAGCCTACACGCATGCCTTGGCCCGTGCCGTGGCACGCACGGGGCACCCAGCATGCATGCATGCCTTGGCCCATGCGTTGACACACATGGGGCGCCCAGCATGCGGGCCAATGAGGCTAGCAGCCGGGCGTAGCACTGGCGTGCGCAAGCCCATGCACATGCCCAGGCGCATAGCCCTGCACCGCACACGGCAATGAGCACGCCCCTATGCACGCGGCCCCACTCAGCTCAGCGCGCGCCTCTGCGTCCACGCCTACACGCGCACTTGCGCGCGACCCTACGCCCGCCCATGCGCGCACGCCTACACATGCCCATGCACGCTCACCTGCACCCAGCCACGCGCAAGCCCTTGCACGCGCCCCTACAGGTGCCCCACGCAGCACGCCAGCGAGGTTAATGGCATACCTGCTAAGGCATGCCATCCAGCGCACAGCTCCAACCCGTGCCTTGCAGGCTAGGCCAGTGGCATGCCCATCAGGCATGCCATCTAGCGCATGGCTCCAGCCCATGCCTTGCAGCCCAACGCCCAGGCCACCAGCCTGGGCCATGTAGCACGCACACATGGCTCACCATCAGCAAGCCATTGCATAACACCTAGCCATGGACCAGCCCGACGACCACCATGCACCAACCTAACCCACCATGGGCCATGCATGCCACAGCTAGATTTGGTCCATGACCCTTATCTTGTTATTTAATCTATTTATTTAATTTGATTTATTTAATTATTTCAAGGGATCTATTGGGGTTTCCAAATTGTAACTCTTATAAATAGGACCCTTAGTCTTTTCTTTTACATCTTTGGACAATTTCCTTTTGGACGGTTTTGTTATTGAGATCAACATTTTCGATGCTTAGCACTTGGGCTCTTTGGGGTGCAATTCGTGAATAAGTGTGATCCGGTTTATCAATCTTATGAGTATTTTTTCATTCATCATCTTGTCTTTTATTTTCTATCCATTGTTCTTATTAATTTGTGAACTTTGTTATTAAAGTGCTCTTGGATTGTTCTTGGGATTGTTTGAGTTCAATTTATGTTCATTGCCGAGACCAACAAATTGCCTCTTTTGATCCATTTTGACACTTAAGTGTCGCCCCTTTGAGTGTTTGCCCTAGCCGAAACACACTCCCATTTGAATTCAAATCCAATTTTCAGCCATCACTTGCCTTAATTGGATTAACCCTAGCCGCCCACCTCCCTTTCCATATTGGGGGTTCCTATAATTTAGGAATCCTAGTTGACCATATCCTCTCCCATAACCGGCCATATCCTTTCCTTATTGAAGTTCCAAGATTTTAGGAATCCTTCCTAAAATCTCTCAACCAATCAATCAATCCATCCCTTGTTGCCATCCACCCTAGCCGCCCCACATCTAACCCTAATCCCATTTTCCTTCATCCAACCCTAAACCTAAACCCTAAGTGGCACCAACCCTACTTTCCTCCATTGCCGTGCGCCTCCATCAGCCATTGTAACCCTCACACGCCATCATCTTTCCCACCAACCCACACGCCAAGTCAAGCCTAGACACCTAACGTCACTTTACCAAAGTTGCCATCTTTGTGACCTTTGTTCGAGAACCAAGCAAGAGAGGAACGGGCACTCGGTCATCACAAGGAGATCCTAGGCGAGGAGATCATAGTGTTTAGGGGCTTGACTGAGGTCCCTAACACCACTTCCACACTACCAGTTATTTTATTGACACATACCCATCTGTTATTCTCTTTCATCTCTACTTCGCCTCTCTCTCTTTCCCGATTCCACCACTCCTAATTCCCAGACCCATCTAATCTATTTGCCTTTGAGCTCATTACCAGTTCCTAAAGGTTATTCTTTTTCTTTCCCAAATTTTAGTTTTTTATTTTTTTATGAAAAAGGAAGTGATTTTTGGAGGGTGGGTGAATTTGCTTCGGATCCAGAGATTTGTGGATTGCGTGAAATTCCTAGCTTTGTTGTCGGAAAACTGGCTTCGAGAATGGTGGCTCCACAATCAGTAATATTGAATCAGAAAGATATGGTTGCAGAGACGGAGTAGGAAAATTGCCAACCTTTCCAAACCTTTAATATTTTAATGATTGGGGACCTAAGAAAGAAAGGAAAAAAGAAAAAAAAAAGGAACCTCTACTTGGCAAAACCCAATTAAACTCTTTTAGCTTATTATTCTTACTTACCCACAGCTTTCTGGATAGCCAAACAGCAGATCATAGATTCCAAACAACATCAACCTTTAGACCTTTCTAAATTATTGAGAAATGCAAAATAATATGGCAACTGGTGGTGGCGGCGAGATGGAACAGCGCCGATGGGGTTGGGGGTTTGGGAATGTAGGGGGACGCGGGGTGCAGGGGGCCTCTGTTGGGAACAGAGGAGACGTGGGGCGTCGGGGAGAAATTGACAAAAAAAAAAAAAAGATGACATGGCATTGTGCCATGTCAGCTTGTGGGATCCCTTTGTGTCTCTAGTAGTTTTCTATTGTTAAATGAAAAATAAACCACAATGTATTATAGATACTGAGAAAGAATATAGAGACATGACTAAATTCCTTATCTAATGATATCACAGAAAAAGTAGAGAAAATTTTGAATGAAATTATTTTTAATTTTGTATTGGGCTTTGTGAAAGTGGATAGGTAGAGTTGAAAAGATATCTGAATATAATTTTTTATGAGTTGTTTTGGTATTTGTCAAAATAGTTTTAATTTGTGTTTGGGTAATGATTGGGTGAAAAGTTGAAAAGTTGAATCAGTGTATTTGTTTTAGATTTAAAGATTATTGCTTTGAGATTTTCAAAATTTTGTTGAAAACTTTTGAAAAATCTTGGGTGACTAAACAAGGCCATGGGATCCTCAACTCTTTTCTTTATTTTTTGTAGTGTATGTTATAAAATGAATCTAAAACATTTTATGCATCTTTAAAATATTTAAATAGGTTAAAATAAAAACATTTTAAACATATAGATATTATTTTTAATTAAATATCTTAGATTATTCCGCGCACTGCATGGGTCTGTCACTAGTGTGCAATTAAAAACAAAAACAATGAATACTCCTAATGTATTAGATAAATAAGTATTCAACATTAGATTGATAAAAAGTTACTTATCAAAAAGCAAATTCATAAAAAGTTGAAACCCTAATAATGATTAAATTTAATAACTTACAGATACATGTGATTGACCAACTGGAACAATTTCAGATAGGAATTCTTGAGCGGCCTCCACTAAATTGAAAATCATCACCCGTCCTTCTCGAGCATTAGAATTTGCCTGAGATAAATCCATAATAAAATAAACGTCAGTAGGTAAAAACAATTCAAGCACTTATATAGGATATCTCCTGACCTCATCCTCCACCCCTTTGTTTAAGGGAAGAAAATACTATTTGGTCCAAAAACCATTGGCCATAACAACCATGTCACTCCAGACAAAAAAATAATTTTTTTTATAAGTTAAAAATTTATTAAGCACAATGTAATAGGCGAAGCCCAAATACACAGGAAGTATACAGGAGAAACACCTAGTTACATTCTAAAACTAGAAAAACAAAGACAAGAACTCGTTTACGGCCCCACCCTTGAGTACAATAGCAGAGAACCAGCTAAGTAGAGTGCTTAAAAAAACTTCCAAAATGCATCTCTATTGCGTTCCCGATCATTAAAGCACCTCTCATTTCTCTCCAACCAAATACACCACATAATACACAGAGGCATCATTTTCCATGCAGCTGCCACTTGGGAACAAGTATGCATTTGAAAGTTGGTCCAGCTTGCTAGAAAATCAACCACTGCTTCTAGCATAACCCAGCTCAGCCCAACCCTTCCAAACACTCCATCCCACAGCACTTTAGCCATTTCACAATGAAGTAGTAGATGGTTCACTGATTCCGCTTCTTTCTTGCACATAAAGCACCAATCCAAAACAATCATTCCACGCTTCCTCAAGTTATCTATAGTCTAAATATTCCCTATTGCTCTGTTCATACAAAAAAGCCACCCTAGACGGAACATGAGCCTTCCAAATCCTCTTCCAAGGAAAGCCAATATGGTGCTGATTTAGTATCACCTTATAATATGACCGAACTATAAACTTTTTAAAGGCTGTTTGTCTCCAACATAGTTGGTACCTGCCCTGTCTTCTTATCTCCACTGAATACAACAGTCTAAAAAAATCAGTAACATCCTCTACTTCCCAATCCTGGGCAGATCTGGAGAAGCCTACATCCCAAAGCACCACTCCATTGGAAAAACCCATCACCTCTAAAATTGAAGCTTGCATATTAGTCGCCAATCTGAAAACAAGCGGAAATGCTCTAGACAATTCAGTATTCCCACACCAAACATCAGACCAAAATCTGATTTTTGAACCATCACCAACCGAGAAGTTAACTTGTTTCAGGAAGCAACCCCAACCTTTCCTAATAAACTTCCATAGACTCACTCCATACGAACCCCTACACTCCTTGGTACACCATCCTCCCCAATCACTACCATACTTTCGATCGATCACCCCCCTCCACAATGCTTCCTCTTCCCCATGGTATCTCCATAGCCACTTCCCCAACAATGCCTTATTAAAACTACATAAACTATGAAGACCCAAACCTTTATCAGCAATCGGGCAACAAACTTTTTTCCAATCTCCTGCACAATCTCCCAACAATCCTGAAAGAATGCCATAGAAAACCCATCCAGCCCGGGAGCTTTGTCTCTCCTCATTCCACACACCACCCGATGCACCTCAAGCTCTTCAAACGGCCTCTCAAGCCAACTTGCTGAAAAATCATCCACCGCTGCAAAGTTCAATCCATCAATCTTAGGTCTCCAAGCTTCTGTCTCACTTAGGAGAGAACAAAAAACTGCACAGCATGCTCTTGGATCTCGGCAGGTAAGGATAGCATATTATTTTCAGTTCTTAACATCTCAATAGCATTGTTACGTCTATGAGAATTAGTCATTTTATGGAAGAAGCTAGTGCACTTATCTCCCTCTTTAAGCCAAAGAACTCTCGACTTCTGCCTCCATGATATCTCTTCCCTCAAAAAAACCCTCTCAAGTTCTATTTTTACTTCGTTCTTCCTAGACAAACTCCCCTCACTATCCCCATCAGCTTTCAAGGATTGAAGCTCTTCCCAAAGGGCGTTTTTCTGCTGCTCAACATTCCTAAAAACCTCCTTATTCCCATATCTTCAAATCAGCTTTTAAAGCTTTGAGTTTACTAGCCAAAACAAAACTAGGAGTCCCCTCAAACTGGTACGACAGACACCAACTTTTTACCTTATCAACGAAGCCTCCACTTCTAACCACATTTTCTCAAACTTAAAGTACCGTTTGCCCTCATGAATATCCCACACTCAAGAATAATGGGAAAGTGGTCCGATCCTACCCTTGGAAATCGTTTTTGGCACAACTTCGGATAATGAGCTTCCCATGATGATGATACTAAAAATCCGTCCAATCTTGAACCGCCTCTAGAATTGGACCACGTATACTCACCCCCCACCAATGGCAAATCCAGCAATTCCAAACCAAAAATCTGCTGTGAGAAAACTTCCATAGCTGTAGTCATCGAAGATAGACCCTCCCGCTCACTTGGAATCGAACTATATTGAAATCCCCACATATGCACCAAGGTAGATCCCACACAGAATACAACCCTGATACTTCATCCCACAGCAAGTTCCTATCTTGATCCCTATTGGGACCATATACACTTGCTAATGCCCATGACCACCCATCGTCCACGTTTCTTAATACACATGCCACCAAGTAATCTCCAATGCACTCTTCTACCATCTCGACAACTCTACTATCCCACATGACTAGAACTCCACCAGAAGCACCCGAAGAGGCTAAATAAGTCCAGCCTACAAACGAACCTCTCCACAAGCTACTAATTACATTCTTGTCAACAATTTCCAATTTTGTTTCTTGGAGGCATACAACATCGATCTTCCAACTATGAATAATGGACCTAATGCGGAGGCGTTTATTGACATTATTGATCACCCTTATATTCCAAGACAGTATTTTAGGTTTCATTAGCTGAAATAGCTTCCCTCCCCTTTGATCTGTCCCTCCCTGAAGTACCCTCCTTATTGTCATAATTAATAGAACAATACAATCTTTTCAACTCCCGCTCCTTTCTCACCGATGACTTCTCAACCGTGGATCGACCAGCTTCAATAGCAACTAAAAGTGCCCTCAATTGTTCTTCATAACCATCATAAAAGAGACCCACACAACTTTGAATCTTCTCCACTTGTTTAAAAACCTAGTCTGAGGTTTCCTTGGACACAATCTGAAGAGGAGTCATTTGTAACGGAGATGAACTACCCATCTCCTCCTCATAAACAGCTACTTCGAGTTGTGGGTCCGAAACCATCCTATCCTACTCTTCCATTTCAGGCCGTTCAAACTCAACCTACCTGCTTCCTTCTAAATTCAAAAACTATTTCAGTAAACAATTACCCCCTTCCACCATCCTCGTGTGAGTGACCATAGAGGTCAGAACCTCATTTTGTCCCTCAGCAGCCTCAACAATTTCCCCTGCCTCCCTTTCCAGAACATGGTGGACCAACACTAACTCACCCGAGGCTTCATCTGTGCCTATTGACTCTTTTTGTGCCAATGGTGGAAGCACCTGTGCTATTATCGGCGTCGTTACATTGTCTCAGGACTAAGCCAAAACTGCCTTGCCTTTGCTCACGAGAAATTCGCCTTTACTCCTCACGATTGACGTCAGGATCTTGTTATCTACCTCCATCGACCAAGTCTGTGCAAGAGCCTAGACGATGGGAACTGAGCGAACGGCAGATCTGCCTGAGTTCACCCCTCCAAGCTTCACGAACCCTATTGCCGGCGGCTGTGTTTCCGTCGAAGCTTCGAGGGTCTTCGACGTCACCATCTGAGGCTTCGCCGGCAACAGTGGCGGTGACCCACACACAGCTGAGTCTGCCCCGAACTGCAACTTCTTCCTCCATGCCAAACCTTTCAGTTGGTTGGGCTCAGGCCTGATATTATGTTTAGACTGGGCCTTTCCTTTAAGCCCTTGTTCCTGGCCCACACCCAATGCCCCAATCCCCCCTCTTCATATGATCAGACTCCGGCCCACTCCCCAGGCCCAAACTTGACCCCATGGCTTCTTTACCCAATACGCACCGTATCATCCATTTGACTTTAACGGCCATCTCTTCCAAAGCAGCCTGCATATCCCGCAAATCCTTCAAAACACTTACATCATTTTGCCCAGACACGCCTCTGCCATCACCCTCCCGCCTCTGTATACCTACCAAAACAAGAACTTCACCTACTCTAATCAAGTCTGCCGAAGCATAATTTCTCACGTCTCGAGGTGTCTGCACAACCTCCATGTAATACCGAGCCAACGGGAGTGCTACTGTCGACAAAGGTGGTAGACCTCTCCCCTGAGCACCTTTGTTACCCACCTCCCTCACGGCCACCGCAAGCTTCCTCCACCCCATTCCATCCCTTTCCTCAGGGATAAAGATGAAACTCCGATGCCCTCCTCCACTATATTCCACCAGGGCCAAGAAACTGCCACGAAAATTGGAGCCCTTCTGCGCGATGTACCCTCTGTTTTCATCCCTATAAGCAAATAATACACCTTTCTCCCATGCTTAAAACATTCCTCCAGAGCCCCTTAAGACCCAGCGTGCTGTGTTCCAACCCAACCTCAAGGTTTGCGATCCTTTCCAACCCCTCTCAGTGATAAGCACTTCACGCCCCTCTGCCCGTATCTCGAACACCTTCGATTCGATTGCTAAACTTCTCATGGAAGACATATTCTTCCAAGGTTGCAACAGACACCCCACCGTCAAGAGCCCACAACCACCGTGGACTACGTGAACTTACGGAAGGAAATATTGTGTACGGAGAGAAAAACTAAGGAGAGAGAAAAGACAAACGACTCACAAAAGGGTTCCCAAAAACCAAAATTTTATCGATCATAAGAATAGGCAAAATCCCAAGTACATGGGACATATAAAAGGATTCCTGAAAAATAATTACCTGCTGACATGCCACATGTGCAGACATAAAACAGCGATCTAAGCGAAATTTCATGTCTCATTTCAATTAATGAAATGCAGATTTTTCGGGGAATATATGTTTATAAATGTGCAATCACCTGGCTGCTATTGTGGCAGCTCATAAGCAAATGGCAGCTCACAAGTCACAGCCTGAAAAGTATATCCACCTATATCTTCACGCACCTGGACCTTGTGTCCAGTAATTGACTTAAATAGTAAGTAAACTGAAAAAAGCTCACTTAGAAAGAAACTTGAGGTATCATATAACCAAGAATTTTAACAGCAACAGAATTCTTGAAAAGCATAAGATCATATGAAAGCAGGAAAAAGGTCAACTCATACCTGATCAGAGAGGAGAGCTAGAAGCTTATCAGCGTCGCTCTTTGACAAACCATTCTCTGGAGTTATCTGCAACTTTGGACACTTGTAAGGATACCCAGGTAAGCATCTAATAAACAGGAAAAAAAAAATCAATAACAAGGAACATGATTTGATAGATGATGGAAACAAAACAGGGTATAACCTTACTAACCTAACTAAAAGAAGAGCAGAAACATTTAGATCCTCATAACCCATATCCTTTGAGTAAGACCTGCACAAATTTCATGTAAAACTGAATGAAATTATGAAAGAAATATTATAGCTCATTATTGAGACTGATGCAACATCAGAATGGCAGAAACCTGAGCTTAATAATTATTTGAGGAGGTGATCCAGGAATAATTTTGCAGTCTTCTTGAAATATTGCACACCTAAACATCACAGTAAGATGGCAAGGTACAATCCAAGTGTTAGTTACCATGGTCACTGACAAACTTGAACGCATGTGATTACTATCAAAGTCAATTGAGCCGGTAATGACCCATATACAAGTACATATTTAATAATTGCCTTCATGGTCAAGTGAGACATCTTCCCTCCTAATAAGGGGTAGATCGTGTGTTCAACCTGTGGCATGTAATTTCTAAAGATGGGACGCATTAGCATTACAAGATAGGAGGATTTGGAACCCACAATTGAGCATGCTAGGACCACTATCAAAAAGGAAAATAGTTGGCATAGAAAACATAGGATTTAAGAACAAAATACCCAATAATATAATATCTCCAGATCTTGAACTTAAAAGCCTCATGGTAGAATAAGCAAGAAACATACAGGATGTGTGCAAATTATATAATTGAAAGCCCATTATGCTTCTTCCTAGGATAATTTCATGAGAATACAAAGTTTTATTTATTTCTTCTGTTGCAATATATTCTTTGCTAATTGTTTTATCCTTAGTATCAGTTATAACTGCATTGATTAAAAGTTTAAAAAAAATTTATACAATGAGCGTACAGAAAACTTCCGATTCCCAGTCTTCATCCACAGCATCATGTCCACCTCATAATTACCAAATTGCAAGGAATACAATAAAATGTAAAAATCAGAGATAGATCCAATTTCCCAATCATGAACAGCTCTATTGAAATAAACATTCCACAAAAGGAACCCACTAGAACAATCCAGCAACTCAGACACCGAAGCCTCCTTATTAAGAGCCAATCCAAAAAGAGAGTGAAATGTGGTCTCTATGGCTGAATCACCACATCATATGTCATGCCAAAAGTTGATCATCGCACCATCACCAACCTCGAATTTAATAAACCAAGTAAAATCCTCCCATCCATTTCTAATATACTTCCACAAACCAACACCATGCACACTTCTCACTTCATTTGAACACCAACCCCCTCGCAAACTCCCATATTTCAAATCATTAATAGTCTTCCAAAAAGACTCCCCTTCTTGGCATTCTAGATAGAATAAAAGTTTTTTATCAATAGACACATTTTATTGATAGAATAGGCATAGTTAACTAAACAGGATATATACAAGAGCAACCCCTAGACATGATTGTCTAGTGATACAAGGAAGTCATGGATGTTAAGACTATTGAAATCTATTACAATCGACCAATGGAATAAACTATTAAAAAATAAAGTTTTAAGCTCTTTCATCAACCTCACAATCTTTAAAAACTTCTTTTTTTATATGCACCAAGTGTGTGGAACAAAATCCTGATTAATACCGATGGTGACAAGCCCTCAACAAGATATTTCCCGTATACACCTCGAGTAATTTAAGGGAAAATTCCCTCAATCCAATAGCTCCTAGAAATTGTTTGCATCCAAAGGTTTGACATGGAGGGAGCAGAGCACTAAGACCAAGGCTCTTACCACTTGAGCCAACTTCTAGGCGTTTAAGGCCTCGCTTGTTTTAAGGAAACTTCTGAACTCATCTCATCTAATCATTACAATTTTCTCAAGTTCTTATACAAAATAAAATATACAATTCAACTTTTTCAAATCTCAAAACAAAAATAATATTAAAAAAAGATATTCTAACAATATTTTATTCAACTTTTAACTTTTATCTCAACTCATCTCAACTCATCTTATCTCATCTCATCTCATCTGTGAAAATAAACGAGACCTAAAACTTCTTGCATTTCTTTCATTCCAATACACCACTATAGATAAATGGGGGCTATATTCCATATTGCTGAAATTTACAAGTTAGCACTTAATCGTATTCAACTTGCTAGTTTTGGATGGACGACTCAAATCTAGAGAACCTGAGTTACTTTGCGTATCAAAAATGGAGAAAGCCTATGATCACGTCAACTAGAAGTTTCCACTTTATTTACTTCCAAGATGTGGTTTTGGCGAGAAATGGCAGAAATGGTGTGACGCCCCCAACCTCTGCTTGGGATGTAACAGAGACTTAGAGCGTCGGGACATACAACACAAAGTTACATACCCCTGAACATGATAGTTAATATGCAATGCATCCTAGAAATGCAGCTAGCAGTATGCAATAATCGCAGCGGAAAGTAAGAGTGAAAATGAACTTATGTCAGAATAACTAAATCATCCAAATAATATTGATTTAACCATAAGTTTCAAAACATCAAGTAGCTTAATCTTAGTACAAAATACCAAGTTTCCAAAAAAAGAATCTAAACCAGCTACTTTATGCGTTCTATGGCACAAAGGGTTAGGTCTAGAAATATCAAAATAAGATCAAGTCTCTTGTCGACTTCTGGTTCCTCCTCAATCCTCTTGATCCACTGGTCCATTGGGTCCATCTGCATCTACAACTTCTATCATTTCAAGTGAAATGATACTAGGTCGACAAAGGGTGATATTTACTTGAAATCTCAATAAGTTAGACAACTAACGTACACAAAGATAGACTATGCATGAAGAATAATAAACATGAAATGCATGCAATGCAAAAACTGAATTTTGTCTCCCATTCAGATTTCTCCAGAAAGTAGACTTTTGCTGTAAATTTTCTTACAAAGAACATAATTTTACTTCCGTCGTAAAAACTTAGTCTTTCATCAAAAATTACATAAAATCATGGAATTAATGTAACGTATGGTACCATCACAGCTCCCCATATACACTATGAATACCTACCGATGACCGTAGTACAACTCAAGTTGAAACTACGTTGTCTATAGACTTGTTCTCAATGGATTGGTAATATAACATAACATCATAAAAATCATAACATGTACACCCACCAGCATTAGGTGTTGTAATGTATGACTTCACTCTGGTATTCTTTAAAAGGAACTCATTCGAAACTTGTTGACTGTTTTTCGTCAACCTAGGGGTTACCACTCCATATTTAATCACTCTAAAGTGGACAGAGGAGTTCCACCAGGATACTTCCCCAGCCTAACCTTTGGGGTCATGACAAAATAATTTTTCAGGCAATGCTTTTAAAAAAAGATTTTTCATGATATGCATGTATATGGCACAATTCAAAAATGATAGTTGTATGCGAAATGACAAATATGAAACATAAGATATGACATTTCATGCTCAAATGACAATTACAAAATAAATGCAGTATTTATCAATAAAATCATAAATAATCATCAAAGTGTAAGTTAGAAGCCAACTTACAGACTGTTGAAGTTGGAAGTGAGGTAGTGGCTGTGATAAAAATTGAATTAAGTTAGAATCTATTCTATCTTAAAGAAAAGTAAAATCTTCTAGATAAAGGGAAATTACCCCTAACTTCTAAATACTGCTACTAATGCAATTGTTTTCCAAACTTAACTAGATTCTATGGTCCTCATATCTTGCACGTTCTAAGATTGTCTATGCCTTAAAAATCAAAAGGGATCTTAACCTATTTATCCTCAATTCGTGCCATGCTCTCTAGTTGATGCCTATATGAAATTTTGACTACTGATCCTTATGAATGCAGGCATGAAAGATTCATCCAATAAAAATATGATTACCAGAAATCCTCAATGATGAAATAAAAGATTCACCTTAAGCAAGTTCATCCCAACACTTAGTCATGCCTAATAAAATCCTTAAATTTTAACTATACCTCAAATGATGCATGACATGACCTCTCCATCAATGACATGCTAGAATTAAATCATGCATTCTTCTTATCCCAATCAGAAGGCTTTCTAAAATGCTCACATTTCAAGCCTAAGTAAAATAAGCTAATTTCCTCAAATGAAGTATGATTAAAAGTCAAACCATACATGTTTTGATGATCAATACAAGATAGAAATTAAAACCTATTATGGCATGTTTCTAACCTCAAACCAAAACTTCAAAATTTATTTTAAGACATACTCGAATCATAACATAGATTATCGAGGCATGCCATAGCTAATATCTTCACCAAAATAACAATTTAAACACTAACTTATCCACCAATATTTCAGCTTCTAGCTAAACATGGTATCTCATGCTATACTCACCCAAGATTAATACCAACACTCAAAAACACCACTTAACACATAAATTAAGATCTAGAGAGAAAAACTTACAATGATCTCGTGGCCCTCCTAAGCTTCTCACTCAAACTCACAAACTCAAGAATTCACTTAGAACTTCAAGAACACTCAAAGAACAAGGGAAGAGAAGCTCTCAAGAACACTCAAAGAATACTTGAGGAAATGAAGTGAGGAACTAGTGAAGGGGAGATGAGTTTATATAGGGCTTCAAGGGGTGGTGAGGCGCCGCCTAGAAGGCATTCCATTGGTTGGTTTGGGCGGTGGGCGATGATGCCGCCTACAAGCCTTTTGCCATGTGTGGTTGGTTGATTTTTCATCATCATTGCATCTATGTCGGGCTGAAATGGCTACGGGAACAAGGAGAGTTGCCTTGGGGGAGTGGAAAAAAGGGAGGAGAAGTAAATGCATGGCATGAAGGCAAGCCATCATGCCACCAGGTAAGGTGCATTCCCAAGGCCAACTATTTTGTCTTATTCATTTGAACACATCTCTATGGTTGTTATGCCTAGCTTAAAGGCACTCTTAAGCACCCTACATAGGAGGTAGACGGTGGGGAATTGGTTGCCGAATGAAGAAGAAATGGCAGCCCGATGAATAAGGTGTTTTAATGGTGGTTGCTGAGTTACACAAATGTGCATTTAGATTGGTTCAAATTTTGGGGTTTCGGCTAGGGTTCTCGAAATCAAGCTTGGTAGGAAAATTTCATGAATAAATGAGGGGCCAATGACAAAAATGTCCTTGATAAAAATGGGTATAAAAATAATCAAGCTAGGGGTACATTAGTCCATTGCACACAAAAGTACATGTGGGTGCCGACTTTAGGGTTTGACATGTCATTAACCTAAATGACATGTGTAAGGGTTTATCTAAAGTTCTAATATGATCTAAGAATAATGGAAATGGATACCCAAACAAGGAAATTTTAGAACAAAAGGGTGAGAAATGATAAGAAATAAAAATCAAGCTTAAAACATGGTTTCAAGATCACTAATCATGCGGTGATCGATCAATGCTCTTAACCAAAATTCTAAACTAATTTGATTCTTTCTAAAGCCCTTAGGGTCGTGGACTACTCAAATGAGTCTTCCAAATTCTAGTGTTAATCTAAGAGTTAATCTATAAGGGTAAATAGGCGGGGTGTTACAAATGGGTAGAGTTTTGCATCTCTACAGCTCGATCCTTTATCTTGGTGAATGGCTCTCCAATGGGTTTCTTTGAATCCTCCTGTGATTTGAGACAGGGTGTAACATACCGGTCCAAATTTAGGGCTTAAAATTAGTATTATTTTTTTATCATTATTTTAGGAAATATGCTAACAGATAAATTAAAACAATGAGTCTTTCCCTATCAAAATCTTGGTATAGTCATCCATTAGGTTCCCATATTGGAATAGGTTCCTAGTTTGAAACTAACTCCAACTCAAACTCTTCAAAAATCCTCTCAGTGTTTGTATCCTCGTAGGAATAGCTAGCATATCTCCTAAAGACTCACGTTATGCTTTTGAGTTGGAGTTAATTTCAAAATCCTCTCAGGTTAGATCCCTATCATGATCTTCGATGAAATATAATGATATGCATGTAAGTGGGCGTACGTATGTTATGCTTATATAGATTGTTGTTTGATGGAGCGAATGTTATATCATGAAAATCACATGTATGCCATGCAATGTAATGTCATTAAGTATTTAGATCATATAAGTCATGTAATGTTCATGTAGTTCTCAGATTATGTATGCCATGGAATGTTTATGTTCAAATCACATTATGCCATGTCACGTTATGTTATGCTATGTACAAGAAAATGCCATGTTATGTTATGCCATGTTATGTTGTGCCATGTACAAGAATATGCCATATTATGTTATGCCATGTACAAGAATATGTCATGTTATGTTATGTCATGTTATGTTATACCATGTACAAGAATATACCATGTACAAAAATATGTCATGTTATGTCACGCCATGTTATGCTATACCATATACAAGAATATGCCATGTTATGCTATGGCATGTACAAAAATATGCCATGTTATGCTATGCCATGTACAAGAATATGCCATGTTAGAAATGTTCATGAAGCCTAATAAATTCCCATGCATTAAGAAAGATAAGAAGTTTTAAGGTGACACGGACCCAAGCGTGTTCATCACAAGTTATGCTAAGATGGTGCCATGGACTCAAGCATGGTTAACCACAAGTTAAGTGAAACAAGAACCCAAGCGTGTTTCACTCCATGTTATGCAAGTTAAGTGAAACACGGACTCAAGTGTGTTTCACTCCATGTTATGTCAGTTAAGTGAAATACAGACTCAAGCGTGTTTCACTCCATATAATGCAAGTTAAGTAAAACATGGACTCAAGCGTGTTTCACTCCATGTTATGACAAATTATGCAAATTAGGTGAAATATGGACTCAAGCATCTTTCACTTCACGTTAAGACAAGATAAACAAGTTATTATGCATTCATGTTACATGGTTGCCATGATTATGTATGTTTACGCTCATGTTAATGATGAATCGATATGCTATGTGAATCTGTGACGATATATGTATATATGTAAAGTTTTTTTGAAAGTTATGTTACGTGTATGATTGTGAATCCATGATGTTGTATGTATGTTGTGAAGAGTCTTCAGAAATTAAGTCTATGCTAGGCTAAATTATATTTTATAGTATGATGTGCTACTTACTGAGTATTCGACTCATTTTTATTTGTCTTCATATTTTCTTCTATGTCTAATTTTTACAGATGGTGATTATGATGACACAGAGCCGGATGACCAGGAGTAGTTCTAGTACAAAACCTTAGGAAGGAATAAGTGATATTCACACAAGAACTAGATTTCTTTTATATCATTCATAGGATTAGTTTATGTTCTTTTACTTTATGTTCAGTTTTCGAAACAATTATGTTCAATTCAGTTTTAATATTTTGATGCTTTTCAATAAATGAGGTATTTCAGGATACGAATCTCTTTACCGGGCATTATGTTATAAATGTTAGTAACATCTCTATCCTACGGGAACGAGGTGTTACATAGGGAGACCCGCTCTCTCCTTTACTTTTTTTATTCATCATGGAAGCTCTTCGTAAGATGATTGTGGGTCTTGCTGAAGGCGGCTTTCTCTATGGTTTTTTTGTAGGGAATGCTCATTATGGTTCTGTGGATATTTCTCACCTGCTTTTTGCTAATGATATTCTTATCTTCTGTGGCGCAAATTTTGGGCATATCTGATCTTTGAGGGCTCTACTCCTTAGTTGAAGTTGTCTCAGGCTTGAGAGTTAATATCTCAAAGTCTGAATTGGTGCCGGTGGGGTTGTCCCTGACGTGGAGAATTTAGCCTCTCTATTGGGATGTAAGGTATCATCTTTACCCTTGAAGTATCTTGGCTTAGTATTGTGTGCTCCCTTTAAATCAAAGAGGATTTGGAATGGCATGGTTGAAAAGGTTGAGCTCAGATTGGCTTCTTGGATGAAATTGTACTTGTATAAAGGTGGTAAGCTTACTTTGATTAAAAATACTCTTTCTAACTTATCCACCTATTTTCTATTCTTGCTCCCGCTCCCCACAAAAGCTACAACGAGACTACTTGTGGAGTGGATTAGGGGAAGAGTTTAAATTTCAATTGGTTAATTGGTCACTTGTACGTACCCCAATTTCTGGGGGTGGTCTGAGGATTCATAACTTGATGAAATTCAACTAAACCTTGTTGGGTAAATGGTTGTGGAGATACCAAAACGAAGGGGGGCCCTATGGAAATCTGTTATAGATTCACAATTTGGGGATGATGGTGTTCAAATGAGGTATGTGGCACATATGGAGTGGGTTTGTGGAAATACATTAGGAGACACTGGGAGATCTTCCGAAGACATGAACATATTGTGGTGGGTGACGGCTCTCGTGTCAGATTTTGGTATAAAAAATGGTGGGGTGAACGTAGCCTCCAAGACACCTTCCCTGGCATTTTTGAGATTGCGCGAGAAAAGGATGCAGCGATAGCCGATCTCTTGGTCTTTTCTAGTGGCTCCCCTCAATAAAATGTAGAATTCATTAAGACAGCCCAAGACTAGGAGATGGAAGACCATCATAGAGTTCTATGAGGCATTGTATTCCGTAAGCATGACAGAGGGTACTATAGATAAGATGAGCTAGAGCCCTTCCAATATAGGTAAATTTACGATTAGATCGTTTTACCAAGTTCTAACAAGCCCTGGAAGAGTATATGGCAAACGAACACTCCTTCAAAAGCAGCTTTTTTCGTATGGACAGCATCTCTGGATAAAATCCTCACCACAAATAATTTAAGGAAACGTCAGGCAATGGTGTTGGACTAGTGTTGTATGTGTAAGAAGAATGGTGAATCAATAGATCATTTGTTTTTACACTGCAATGTGGCCAGGACTATGTGGGATGATTTTTTTCTTGAGAATTGGATTATTATGGGTCATGCCTCTTAGACTGGTGGATTTCTTTGCAAGCTGGAGAGGCTTCCTAGGCAACTCACGAGTGGCAATGATCTGGAGAATGGTTCTCATATGTATGTGTTGGTGCATTTGGCGGGAGAGAAATGATAAAAGCTTCGAAGACCACGAGAGAACAATGGATGAGCTTAAATTTTTCTTTTTTAAAACTTTGTTCTTATGGGTAGGGGCTATTTCTTGTAATGGGCTAAATGTCCGTGATCTTCTACTTTCGATTGTAAAATAGGTTATTCACATGTATATTCCATGTGTACTTGGGCTTTGCCCGCTTCTATGAATAAAACTTCTTGGTTACCTATCAAAAAAGTATCCGACTTGCTAGGAACTCAACTACCCATTTTGGCACCACTCAATCTAGTCCAACTCTAGCGAAGAAATCGTAGCATAGGATCATGGCAACCTCGCAATGAAGAAGTAAATGATTCATCGACTTCAAGACAGATTAATATTTGATTGCTTGTGTTAGCGTGTAAGTCGATACCTACAATTGTTGAGCTTTTTTGGTCATTGCCTTTTTGGCATATTTTGATTGAACCATGTACTTTAATTTGATTATGGCTCTAAAATATCATAGATGTGTATATCTACTAAAGCACAAGAGAATTGTTATGTTTAAGGCCTTGTTTGGGTAACAATGTATTCTCAGATATTCTTAAAACTTCTCATAATTTCCTTCCCAAACATCACTCAAATACATAACATTTTTCAATTTCAAATTTTCAACTTTTTCATCTAATCATTACCTTATCATTATCCAAACACAAAACCCAATACTACTTTTTTTTTTAGAAGTAAAAACCCAATACTATTTTCCAAAACTTCCAAACAAAACGCAAAAAAAAAAAAAAAAATTATATTCAAATAATTTTTTAATTTTATAATATTTTTATTCAATTTTTTCTCTCTTCTTTCTCAAAACCCAATAAAACATATCAACTCAAACCATTTCACTATTATTCACAAACCATTTCACTACTACTTACAGCATTCTGAGATAATATAAGTGTCCAAACGAGCCCTAAGTTTTATGCTATTAGTTTATTACTTGATTTTCATGTTCCATAATACTCTAATAAATTGTGCTAATAGGCTAACTATTTACCATCTAGCTTTATATATCTTTTTTAGCATATTTTATGGATTTTTTGTTATCATACATCATCTTTAAAACTATGCATTTTACTTCAATCAAGCACGCACTTGAGCTTTGCGCTTTGTGCCTAGGCTCTATCCAGTGTTTGCGCTCAAGTGCGCCTCTTCCACCAATAGTGACCTTAGTCCATGCAACACCACACTAACCAACATCAGACTGCTCGAATAGGTATATGCTAATACTTTAGACATCTTGGCAACTTGTGCATCTATATAATGAAATATGTACTTATAATACTTGAAAGTTCTCTTACCTACAACAAAGCCATCTTCCAATGATTTGGCATGATGACAAATATCTAAGAGTGCAGTTGCTTTTATCTCATACACACAGAGTCTCATGTTCTTAACACAAACCATCCCTGAAGACTACGTAAAATATATCATGATCAAAAGGTTAGTCGCTGACTGGCTATAGGACGAATGCTTCCCTGGCCGATATGGCAACCAGGAAGGTTGACATAAGGCAAAGAGAAAAGCTGCTAAGGCCCATTTCAAAAAATAATCTTAATTCAAGCAAATAAGAGACCACAAGAACTATATTAAGAGTAAAGTCGAAACAGAAACTGCAAAGAAACTGGTCATTCCAATGTGAAAATGCAGTCTGAAATCCATGCATAATAGTTAAAGTATTAGGGTAATTTAATTCAAACAGAACCCCTAGGGGTTGGCTCAAGTAAAAAAGGCCTTGGCCCCTCCCCCAGGTCTAAGATTCAAATCTCCTTGGGTGCAAACAATCTCTAGGGGTCATTGGACTGGGGGATTTTCCCTTTGAATTACCCGAGGTGCACTTGCAGGAAACTCCTTGCCGAGGGCCGTGCACCCCCTTGATTAGTCGAGACATTGTTCTTGGACACCCAGTGCCAATCAAAAAAATAATAATTCAAACAGACCCATTTCATACTGGAAACATTGGGTTCATTTTGCAAAGTTATGACAACCCTGGGGCTATACATTGATTTTTGGTTTCTGCTCTTGATACTTTGGCCATGGTCCTAATCTGCAAATTCGTGTTTCACAGCCAAATCACCCCAGCCCAAATCCAAGTTTGAAAGAATTGCAAAACTATTGGTTTATTCTAAGCAATCAGAGAGTTATTAATATTGGTTCTTTATACCAAATTCCTAAATTATATATCCAGTTTTTCAGCTAAGCAAAACAAATCCCTTCAAGGTGATTATAATTCTTTTCCCCAAATTCAGCCAAAACTCATCTAGATTTTAAGATACAGCTATTGAGATGTATCATGAACCTAGGGTAGCAAATACCAAAAACACCAAGCAATAAAGACACTTGGAGACCGAGAATCACTTACAAGGCAGTAATCTCCTCGGAGAGAAGCTCATTATCATCGCCACCAAGATGAGATGTATTATCTTTCAATGGGGTCCTACCCTTGCTCCTCCTCCCACTCCCTCCTCCTCGCTTCTTCTTCTTCGAACTATGCCCCATTCTCACAAACAACGGCCAAATGTTTTTTGATAGACAAGAAAACAACCGCCAACTAACTTACTTTTTCCCCTAACATTCAGAAACCAAGGCCCAATTTATAGTCAGAGTTCAATTGCTTAACGGGAATTCAAGACCAAGATCTAAGGAAAAATGGCTCAAAATCAAAAAACATTAATAGGAACACATGGGTTTTGAAAAAAAAAAACCCAGAAAGGATTGGATGGAATCCTGAAAGGTTAGTGGGAATGAAAGCAGGTTCGGGTATTTTTTTTTTTTTTTTTTTTTTTCAGGATCTGCAAGTTTGAAAGCTATCTGGAATAAGTGGATGAATAGCAATTTGAAAAGTTGAGAATAACAAAGTAATAAGAGATTGGGTGAAAATGTTTACCCAAGAAGGGTGAAGTGAAAGTCAGAAGGAAAGATGGTGGCGCTGCAACATTGATTTTGAACAGAACGATGCTATTTTATGTTAGCAGACTAGCAGTGGCGTGGCTCATTTTAAATGGATACGCGAGCAATACAATGGCGATGGCGTGGCGTTTCTCTTTTTTTTCTTTTTTTTTTTTCTTTTTTAAGAAAATGATGTGGCGTCTCTGATGTGAGAACGACACTATCCTTTTTTTTAACAGCTCTTCTACATACAGTCGAGAGACGTAAGCGTAGGGGAGTCGTCCTGCCACACATCAGCCTATCAGTTAAAAAAAAATGAAAATAGAAAGGCAGAGCTACATTCAGAGCTCTTCTCTTTGAAGGGAGGGGTCTCTCATCTTCGTGGGTTGAAATGTTTTTCGTGGGTTATTATTGTCTTCGTGGGGTCTCTCGTCTTCCACTATGGCTGCAAATCATCGAGCAAGGCAAGAACAGTGTTTGTCTTCTTCACTGCCTTGGGCGACATAGCATTGCTCTTACTGCTATATATACATCTATGTATCTAATTTTCTTGTCTAGTTTTCCCATTCTTTCCCTGTAAAACTCAGCCCAAAGATTCAAAACCCACAGTATACTAACAGAAATATCAATAAGAATTACAACAATCCAAGAAACCCACACTCGCTTTGGGATCACACTCTTAGCTGCCCCACTCGCATAGAACGCAAACATTTTGTACACAAAATACGGTACCACGAGACCCCTGATAATCGAATACACTGTGTAAAAGGGGGCAGACAAGGGATCGTATAGTTTCGCAGCAAATATGGCATCGTTCTTTCGAGCAATCGCAAGCGTCCAAGTGTTCTGGCACACGCTGGTGATCTCAGCAAGGATAAGGAGCACCAGTATGGCATAGGCGCCATGAGAGACCAAGTACCGACTCGTGAGGAAGATGAAGAGCGTCACCAAGTGGTTGGCTATAAAGAGGAGGTCTCTGGGGTTGAAGACGATGAAATGGAGAAGGTCCATTAAGAAGTACGCGATGCTGTAGTCGAGGACTCTGGGGTTCTTTGGGCTTATGGTGCTCGGTGTTCAGAGATGCAAAATAGGGATTCTTTTGAAGATGAAGGGAGGGGAAGAAAACGTACCATTTTCCATTTGACTGAAACGATGTCGTCTCATTTTCCACATAGACACCGACTCCCCCGCGCTTACGCCCCCGACTGCATATAGCTTTTTTCTTTTTTTAATAGGTTCGTGCCGTCGCCGTGCAGTCGGCTGACGTAGCAGCTGTTATTTAAAAAACAATTTTGCTAGGTACAGTTGTCAGTTACAGTCGCTGCAGAGTCGGCTGACGTGGATATTATAAAAAAAATCACAAAATGCAAAACAGAAGAAAACTCTATTTTCTTTCGGATTCTCGCTTTGCTTTGATGGTCTGGTTAGTCGTCTTCGACTTCGTAGTGTTGTTCCTCAGATCGTAAACTTGCTCTTTGTTGTGGTCTTCGGCTTCTTGCATTATGGTCTTCAAGTCGATCTGTGCTCACCCAATTGCATGGGTCATCTTCCTCGTGTGGGTCTTCAGCTTCAAATCAGCAAGACGCCAAGCACGACAGCTTTGACTCTCTCTCGAAAGCTCCAGGATTTACACACTTACGACTGATAGGAGAGGTTGGTGTCCAGAATTTACACATGGATCTGTGCTCACCCATTTGTGTGGATCATCTTCAAATCTTCAAGTGTGGGTCTTCGGCTTTGTAAGTGCAGACTTCCATGAAAGTTCCAAATCAATAAAGGGGTATTTGTTCATTGTAGATACCCAGTAAAAAATTGAAGAAATACCCAATAAAGGGTATTTGGTCTTCTCCTTCTTGTCGGCTATAGTCGTGCGAAATACCCAGTAAAAAATTGAAGAAACTGTAGATTGGTAAAGCACATTTTTTTACTTGCTTTTGTTTCATGATTTCTTGGGAGTTGTTGCTTTAGGAACAATGTTAACAAAATCTGTTAGTAGGAACAATATTGCACATTGGTTGAGTTTATTGGTGATGAATGAAATTCATGCTTCTGTGTAAAAAGAAAAAAAGAAAAGAACACCCCAAAATATTGCAAGTTTCTCAAAACTCACATTCCATTTCTTTTTAGGATGATTGTGAATGGAAATACATGCTGAAGTTCTTTCGAGGCCATCTTGTTTGCCATATCCACTCTAACGTGGAGCTGTAGGAATGAATGAAGTCTACTAATTAGTTATTATAGTATGAAAATTTGTTATGGGTTTCAATATATTGTCTTGTAACATCTTATGTTAAAGTATACTCCAAAATCTACAAAGAAGTTAGTCGAAATTAAGCTATAATTCACATAATCATAGTTCGGATGGAGTTAACTATTGGAAGTAAAGGAGTGTTAATTTTTCGACTTAAGTAAAAAGATCTGAAAATAGAGAATTAAGGACCAGAAACTTCTTTCGGTAGAAATGCCTCATTGAGTCATTATGTTTAAACAATTGAACATAAGCCAGTCTTTCAACTGGAAATTGGTGGGGTAGGAGCTAAATTCACAAGCCGAAAACAAAACACAAACATCCAGGGTACAGTCAATGTACAAAGGAGAGAAATAATGAGGGTGGCATTAATTAATCGATCAATTAATCAATTAATTAATGGATGCTATTCAAACACCTCTATGCAGTTGTTTGCAAACAAATACTTGAAAGCCAAGGAGAGCCACCATCTTTTTATGCATGTAGGTACCCCTTCCCTTCACCTTCCCTTCAAGGTAAGAAACCACTAATGCTTATTAATGGTAGTACTTCTTTAGGAAAGTATTACAAATGCTTATTAATGTTGCAGTTATTATGTCATTTTAGTAATACAACTAAACTTAAATATTCTTGCACAAATTTTGTTTCACTTGGGCATACATACCTAAAGACAAAATCATGAAAATGCAGGAATTTAAGAGTACTGATGGGAGTCTCTTCAAGGGACTAATTCTAAAAAGGTCTCAATCATGTTACTGGTTTTAGTTATTCCACTACTTCAAAACTGCTCTAAAGTATATATTCCCTAGAAAGAGCTGCATGCAAGCACAATATATTCTATTTAAGTTTAGAAACAACACTAGAACTCGTTCTTCCTCTTAGAAGCTTCAAAATTCAGATTTCAAATATTATACTCATACTTCATACTTCATTTCTTTGGGCTAGCATGTTTATAATATTATATTCTTCTCAAAGATCACTGACCTTGGATATTGAACAACGTGTACAAGGCATTGGATCACGCCCAATGCAATGATATGATTGAATTTTAATTTCTGCAAATTTTTGTTTGAAACTTTATGGATGTAGATTTTTTTTTGGAGGGGGGGCAGTTGGTTTGAACACCCAACCCAATCATGGACTCAATATATGGCATGATGCCATAATAAGTATGTGCTAAAAATCGTCTATTAGAGATGAATTCTCATTAAATATTCTTATTTTAACTGTAGGAGTATTGTCTATAGAGGTTGTGCTACTTAGGACATGTTGAAGCTGCAATGGAAAGTAGACACACTTTGAGCAAATGCATTTATATTTAATTGTATATGTAATTTAGCTTCATTCCCAAACAGGCCAAAATAGAAGTGGGAAAAGGAGTTATTCCCATGTACTGTTAATTAGTCTCTCTTATTATAGTTTGTGCCGTTTGGCACTAAGATAAAATGTTAAGAGTCTTGTGGTTTTGTATGGTCAAAACAGATAGGTACATTTATTTATGCTGGAGTTAGTCCCCAGGTTTTGTCTCCATTTTTTTTTTCTTGAATCAAACCTTCGAGTGGTACTCTTATCATTCAGTTGGAATACAGGTTTTAAGTAATGAAAATGTCATTTTTTAGTTTTGGTATTTTAGTTGAATGCTTGGTGATTGCAATAGGGATAATTGCAGGACACGGGTCCCATTTCAATTGCAGGTGTGCTTATATAAAAAAAAATGCTTGGTCCCATTTCAATCTGCAGGTGTCTTTTCTATTGTTCATTTTCTCCCACTACAAAAACCAACAACCACCATTACAGGTTCACTACCAATGTACCGTTATTGATTTGCACTCCCAGTACACCTTTATAATCATAAGACCTGTAGCTTGAACTAAACCCAAAAACACACACAGGCACTTGCATTTCCTCAAACAAACAGAAGTTTATATATATATATTTATATATATATATATATATATTTATATATATATATATTTATATATTTAAACTTGCAAATATAGAAACTATTAAAAATGCAAACCCTACCTCAATAGTTTGAGTGTCCAATACATGAATTACATTCATTACATGTTAGCTGCTATATAATCTTGGAAATGAGTATTACAGGAGTTACACTGCAAACGTATAACTAGGATAGTTTAGATAATACATTGTAGATCATCAGCTGTAAACAAACGTCTACGTGAGCTCCTGCTATAAATGTCTTCAGAATCAAGTGAAGGTTTAATCTTCTACACTTGTACTCAATGCCGGCTTGCCAAGTTTCTGCTTTTAAGCACAAGATGACAGTCATCAAGAACTGAATTATATTAATAAACATCAAGCAGATTATGAAATATGGAACTAAAACTTTATATCATGTATTCATGCCAATTTTTTTCTTCCAGCAAAAAAAATTTCATAATTCTTATTATACATTACATAATAAGAATTTAATTTCAAATTGATCCATTCAAAACATTAACGAATGAGAGTAATTGCTTTTTCTTTTTCCTTTTTTGATAATTGATTATAAATAATAATAAACAACAACATCCACCTCAATTTGAAGTACATCCAGGAACTTTCTTCATATATATTTTGATAACAACACTGCACATAAACCCCTGGGTTTTCAGTATCCAGGTCAAAGAGATGCTCTGCAACATATTCACCCAGTTCAACATGCCATGAATAGAACAATCTTCAAGAAAAGAACCTCAAATGGTCCCATTTCCATATTCTTATGGCCTCTACTTCATCAAACATCCCAGCTTGGCCAAGAAGATCTAATAGTTCATGTTTAATTTGGTGAAATATTAAAATGATGGATCATTAAACTAAGATATTGGCGTAAAATTTCTAGCAACCCAACTTGGGTACAAACAAATAATAAACCCACAAATGTGATATCAACTGTTGATTACTAACAAAAAAAATCTTAATCGGGAGGAAGAAACATTAACTTAGCTGATAATCTTTAGTAGAGTTCATAATATTGAAAGAATAGTAGTAACTATTCGCCACCATAGAATGAGACACTGAAAACATACCAATGGAGCTGAAATCTTCCAATTAATCTCCAAAGAAAATTAAGGAAGTGACAGATCCAATGTCAAAGGGGAATGCCTCACGGATTATACGGCTCAAGTGGGAAAAGTGGACTCAAAAGGAAAACCTTAGAAAGAACTGTGCGTGATGATTTCGTGCGACTATGACTCGACACGCTTCCATGATTGTTTCACTGAGGAAGGCGATCTCAAGGGCCACACTAACATATAGTTTAACCAAAAACAAAAATAAAACAAAAAAAAATTAAATTTAAATTACTAGTGTAAGAAACCCATCGATTACCAGAGTCCTTGATCACCTTATTCTAGGGTTAACGATGACCACAAAGGAGGGAGGGAGGCGCTTCGAGGGAGGGAAATGGAAACACATAGGGAGGGGAGGTGGGGACTTCGGCTTCGAGAGAGGAAAGAAAAGCAGAAAGGGAGGGAAATGAAAATTGCTCAAAACGATGCGTTTCTTTATTTTGCCACATCACTCGCGCTTACACCAGTCGACTAACTCTAGAGTTTTTCTTTAAAAAAAAAAAGAAAAAACAGAGTGCAGTGCATTTCAGATTCCCGCTTCACTTATTCACTTCTCTCACCTTCTTCCTTGATTTGGTGATTTGTGCTTCTCTTCGGCCAGAAACTTTCTTCGGCGATTTTCTTTGAATGCTACTTGAAAATGAAGACGATTTGAGTGCATTTTCTTGTCTTCGGCGATTAGCTTCTCATCTTGCTCTGGTTTTCTTCTTGCCAAAAACTGATTGCGATTTGAGTGCATTTTGGAACTTCTCTTGCGTTGGTGCTTCTCATCTTAAGTTGGTGCTATGGTTTTCTTTAGAGATTTGTGGTCTTCGGCTCAGCAACTTGAACTTGTGTGGATCTATGAACTGGTGTGGTCTTTGGCCTGGCAACTTGAGCTGGTGTGGATTTGTAAACTCGAGCTCATTTGTTTTGAAGTGAATTTGTGCTCGAGCTCATTTCGTGTGAGTGATTTCTTCATTTTCCGTGTAGCTTCTTAGTAATTTTACTATGGTAAGGACCATTTTTTTTACTTGCTCATGTTTTATGATTTCTTGGGAGTTATTGTTTTAGGAACAATGTTAAGAAAATATGTTGGTAGGAACTTCAATGTGGCACATTGGTTGAGTTTATTAAGGAGGAAATGCATATGTTTGGGATTATCAGCTTCTTCATAATACATGTGTAGATCTTGATTGATAAATACACTCTAAAGAACGTCGACAATTTATATAGAAACATATAAGGAAATGGGAATCCCTAATTAACGAGGGCTAGCAAAGCAAATCATATAGAACTTTGAACTTGTTGGCCAGTTTCAAGAATCTGTCAACATAGAGCAAGCCCCAATCACACTAGCAAATGTAGAGGAAAAATTCAATGTAGAGATATTAGGCCAAAAGCTCAACAGTTGCATTTTCATATAAATCTCAAGCGACCTACTAGCATATTCAATCAATTTGCTGTAATTAGAAATCAAAAGATGGAAGAGAATAAATGGTATCTCTAGGACCAATTGTTATTATCTAGTATATTTCCTGTAAAAGTAATAGGAAAGAAACAAATTATAAATGAAATATATTTAAAAACAATGCAATATTGGCATAGGAGTTCTGCAGTCAATTTGAAAATTTGTGTTTTACTGCTTGCAAGTGGAAGAAGTAACCATTCGACTAATAATATTTGGATGTTGTTGATCATCAACAGCTTGTTCGAGACAGCTTAGTTTTTTACAGTAGTGGAACCCGATACTAGGAAACAGTGATTGGAAGCCAAGAAAGTTTAATAATTGTAAACTTTTCTCATTTTAATTGTAATAGTTACATTAGATTAACACTTTATATTAATCCGTACAGATGCAATTTAGGTTGGATGAATTACAATCGGTGCAACATGGATTGGATTTGTCACAATCGGAAAAATGATATGGGCAAATGCATTCATGATGATATTGTGAAATTATTAACTGTTATTATAGTTTGTGCCGTTTGGCATTAAGATAAGATGTTAAGAGTCATGTGGTTTTGTATGGTCAAAACAAATATGTACAATTTATTTATGCTAGAAATCTAATTCTGGAATGGAATGTGCAATATAACTTAATGGAATGTGCAATATAACTTTCTACTTTATGCTATAAATCTAATTCTGGAAAGCAATGTGCAATATAACATTTATTTATGCTATAAATCTCAATCTGGAAAGGAATGCACAAAACCACTACATCCATTGATTATAATACAGCTATTTTACAACCAATTTAGTGTTTGTCATGCCACAAGCATAAGAGGCAAAATGCAACAAAAAAAGTCATCAACTATTACATTGCACTCACTAAATAGTCAAAGCTATAACATAAAACCACTACTATGTCACTAAGTAACAACAAATAACAACTACAAAAGCCGAATACGCTCGGAGAAGCATGCGTGAACATCTTATTCCATCTTCTTACTCAAGAAGCATCTTTGTCTTCTTCAGAAACTCTTCATCTCTACCATCTTGCACCATCTCTCTCTTCTCAATTTCATCCGCCCTCTTACGGAACTCAATCTCCCTCTTCTCGATATCGTGGAGTCTCTTTTCGACCTCTTCCTCCTTCCTTAATAGTTCGTTTTGTCTTTCTTGTGGATCCAACTCTGTGTATTGATCACTATCTGCCCACTTGAAATACTTTCAGTATGGTAATCCCTAATATTTGCAAACATATATAAATGTTGGTACGTAATATTAATCAATTTATTTTAAAGTTACATTACAAGTCATGTAGTTAGTTACCTTTGTGTTGTACTTTGGACACCCTAAGAATGATCGTCTTGAATTTATTGTAGTATTTGAGTATCTCAATGTAGCTTAAAGCTCACAGAAGCAGAATGGTTGATCCAAAGTACGTATATCGGAAGATGAAGAAGACATAATTGATGACAACATTCTAACATGAACCAAAAGCACAATGTAACGGCACACATATGAAAAGACATATTCAAGAAAATATCATTTGCATGAAAGGGTGTTAATATATTGATATAAACGACTTTTTTAAGATCTTGCAATTAGATAATGTAGGCCATAGGGAATAAGTTAAGGCAGATGCATGGGAGGAGAGGGACATCTCTGGACTTGTTAATTAATTAGCCATATACATCGATGTTTTTTGTTTTTTTTTTTAAATGTGGTATTGTAAGTCAGTGGAACCCAAAAAGAAAACTATGCTAATTTTCAAAAGGCAAATCTACTTAGAGGAGATACACTTTTTTAAGACCTTGCAAAGGCATCAATTAGATAGTGTAGGCCATAGGGAATAAGTTAAGGCAGATGCATGGGAGGAGAGAGACATCTCTGGACTTGTTAATTAATTAGCCATATGCTTCGATTTTTTTTTTAACATGGTACTGGAAGTCAGTGGAACCAAAAAGAAAACTATGCTAATTTTGAAAAGGCAAATCTGCTTAGAGGATCAAAATCATACTCTAACACCAAAATCTTGCCCCAATCTAATTCTTTGCATGAGATTCTCTCATCACTTTTGCAACCAACTTTAAAGTTATTACCATAATTCTTAATAATTAATCTCTTCCTTTGTTTCAATGTTTGGCATGCCTCTAAACTAAAGTGAGAGAGAGAGAGAGAGAGAGTCTTGTTAAACAATGGAAAATAAGATTAAAACACCTTATTTGGATGCAGCTGTCAAGACTCCATTATGATTCATTGGTTGCTTTCAATTTAAGTGACTTTGCAAGTTGCTATCTTCTCGTTTTATATAAACATAAAACTTACCAAATTAAGTCAAGTCAATACACTATTTAATATCTATGGAGAGTAGATAAATAAATTGGATAATATCAAACACGAAACCTATGATCAATGACTACATTGACTAGAACCTTTTTCTTTTCAAAAGAATGAAATATTAATCAACAAACATCAACAGAGAAACATTCTGAATTCTACAAAGAAATCACCTCCACAGAACATTCAACTAAATTTAAGATCTAAGCACTTGATCCAACACAAAATAAGTCCTAAAATCCTAAGAAAATCAGAACAATGATGTGTAGCAAAGCTCATGAATAAAACAAAAGAGAAAATCAAAACAATCCACAGAGAAACATTCTGAATTCTATAGAGAAACCTCCTCAACAGGATGTTCAGCTAAATTTAATATCTAAGCACTTGATCCAACACAAAATAAGTCCTATAATCCTAAGAAAATCAGAACCTTAGCTTTCATGAAAAATGATATTGAAAAGTAACACAAACCCACCAACCGAGTCCCATGTTTCCAAGGAATCAGACACTAAATCCAGAGCTAATCTTCGGTGACAATGCATATGCAATATTAATATATAAAACTATATAAGTCCTGAAATTCAAAAAAAAAAATATTGCAAGAGTTTGAAGAAATTGCTTGCCTTCAGGATAACTGAGAAGGGGGCTAGGGTTAGGGCTAACTGGTTTCGAGATGAATGGAATTAGGGCGGGCTATGTAGGGTTTGAGATAGGGAAACTGAGGAAGACGACGTAACACTATGGCTGAAGACGAAGCCGGCAATTTGTGGTCTTAGACTTCCATCAGTCAGCTGAGGAAGGGAGGGCGGCGGGTTCGAGGGGAGGGATGTGCCGTCGAGGTTTCTTCGATGCTTCTAGGGGATGGACTTGTGGTCTTCACCGAGATGGCTTTGTGGAAGGATCGAGAGAGGGAGTTCTTGACGAAGAGAGGAAACGTAAAAGAGGGAGGGACTGAAGAAATTGCTGAGGGAGGGAATGAAATGAAAAAAAAAAATTGAGGGGAGTGAAATGGTTCGTTTCCATTTTGCCACATTAGCAGCCGCTTAAGCGGCGTCTACCCGGGTTGACTGAATGTAGAATTTTTCTTTTTTTAATTGGTAACGACACTATTTGATAGGACCAATGTCGTGGCTTATTTTATCTTGCCATTTATTTAAATGAAAATTTATCTAAAATATGTGTAGGTGGAGTGATATCTATCTATCTAACTATCTATCTATACATTTTTGGAAAAAAAAAAAAAAAAAAGACAATAGACCATTTTATTCAAGATATACTGAGCTACAAATCATAACTACACTTTTCAACCATAACAATATCATGCAGTGTCATTGGATAGTCTTCTATCCATATTCTTTGTTCAGCCTCCCTAATTGCCATTTTTGCTGGTAGAGCGGTAATCGAGCCAGTCTTTAGATTGTTGAGTTCAGTTCGACTAAAACAATTTAAGTTCGAGCTCGAGTTTGAACTCAAGATTTTCTTTCTAATCTTTGTTCGAACTTTACTCAATAAGCTAAGTTTTCAGCTCGAGCTCGAGTAAAGTCGAGCCTAGCTGAATTGAGCCAAGCTGGAATTGTTTAATTTTTAGGTTTTAGATAAGATTTAATAATTAAGAAATTAGATAAATAAAAATCTAAATTTAATAGAATGTTTACAACTAACAAATAGACCTATTATTGAATTAAAAAAAATTTATAAATTTATAAATAATTCGTATATAACTAGTTGATATTTATCCATAATAACCATATGTTATATGCCTACATAAATTACTAATGCATATAGATAGTATGATAGTATATATCAATATTTCATATATGATTCCTACATACTAGTATATGAAATTATTAAATCTTACTACTACAAGTCATAAATAGTTATGAGGTATATTCACTATATACGCATAAGTAAATAGGTTACCTACTATATATTTAATTATAAAATGTGTTATGCTTATATTATTAACCAATATATACATATATATACACATTTATCAATGTATGAATGAGTTTTAATCAAGTCGACTCGAGTATAAACAAGCGGGCCTTAACTAGCCTTAACTAAGTTGAATCGAGTTTAGTCAGGTATGTATCATTTACTAATCGAGCAGGAATATGTTCTCACGAGCGAATTTTTTTTCACAAGTTGAGCTCGATTTGAGTTTAATCGAGCAAGTATCAAGTGGATTATCGAACAAACTGATCCATTTATAGCCATATTTGCCAGCTTCTGAGCTGCCCTATTGGCTTCCCTTTTGACATGTTGTAGACCCTAATTTTCACTACTCTTGAGCAGGATGTCCTCGACCAACTATGATGGGCACCAAGATGGACCTAGTCTTAAAGATGTTTTGCAAGTTCTAGATGAGCCAATTACAAGGTCAAGAGACAAGAAGATCAAGGAGACAATGCAAGGATTGATGCAATCCACTTTGGATAAAGCTATCAAGACTCCAACACTCAAGATGGGCTTCAAAGAAGGAGATCCAGTTTTGATCCACTTATATAAGCTATGGAAGATATGAGTTAGAGTTATTGTTTGGACATTGTTTAATTTATTAAAAGAGCTTATTTTATTAGTTATAAGAATTAGTCTAGAATAATGAGACTTGAGGATGTTTGGCTCACATATGTTTTATGTTTTATGAACTAGGGTTTCAAGAGAAGTTTTTAAGAGTAGTTTAGGGATTGTTTTAATTTGCAGCTAGCGTTTCTTTTGGGAAGACCTTGTATTTCGCCCAAGGGTATTTTGGGAAATAATTTTATGTTAATCTAGGGTTTTTGGAGGATTGAGATATGTAAGTTACTGTTGTACTGTAGTTGCGGTACTATTCACTTAGGGACATTTTTGAAAACTAGTGGGAATGAAATCCCTTGAACCCACAATCAATTTGAAAACTCACTCAAGAAAACCCAAATCAAGCCAATGGAAAATTTAGACCCGTTGAGGAACTCATTTCAAGAACCTAGATTATATGAAAATCTAGACCCGTTGAAAAACCTGTCTCAAGAACCTAAATTATAAGGAGGAACGTCACAAAGATTGTGGTTTGCTTTTGATAAGTTCAAAAGTTCATTCAATAACAAGAGGAGATAAACTCAACTCACAATAAATAAATTTATCAAATTTCATAAACTAATTAAAATGAGGCTACAAAGAGTATTTAAACCAAAACCTAATTAAAACCCTAGCCAAAATAAATCTCCATATTCCAAAAATACCCCTAAGTGAATAGTACTGCGGCTACAATACTTGTCTACAGTAACTTACATATCTCAATCCCCTAAAAACCCTAGATTAACATAAAATCCTTTCCCAAAATACTCTTGGACGAAATACAAGGACTTCCTAAAAGAAACCCTAGCTATGAATAAAAACAATTCCTAAACTACTCTTAAAAACTTCCCTTGAAACTCTAGCTCATAAAACATAAAACATATGTGAGCCAAACATCCTCAAGCCTCATTATTCTAGACTAATTTCTATAACTAATAAAATAAGCCCTTTTAATAAATTAAATCCTTGGACGAAGTACAAGGCATTCCTAAAAGAAACCCTAGCTGCAAATAAAAACAATTCCTAAACTATTCTAAAAAACTTCTCTTGAAACTCTAGTTCATAAAATATAAAACATATGTTGGCCAAACATCCTTAAGCCTCATTATTCTAGACTAATTCCTATAACTAATAAAATAAGCTCTTTTAATAAATTAAACAAGGTTCAAACAATAACTCTAGCTCATGACTTCCATAGCTTGTATCAAGTGGATCAAAACTGGATCTCCTTCTCTGAAACCCATCTTGAGTGTTGGAGTCTTGATAGCTGCATCCCAAGTGAATTGCACCAATCATTGCTTTGCCTCCTTAATCTTCTTGGCTCTTGACCTTGTAATTGGCCCATTTGGAACTTGCAAAGGATCTTTAAGACTAAGTCCATCTTTGTGCCCATCAAATTGTCCACAATGACCTCTATTTTTTTCCCTCTCTTCTAACCACCTGAACAACATCCAATGCATAACCTTCAATGGTTGATTTCTGGATTCCCAAGTCTCGACAAAACACCATAGCATTCCATAATGTAATGGTTTCAAGCACTTCTAGTTCTGTTATATAAGGAATGTATGTGTGTATCGCAGCCAAGGCTTCCCCCTCAGAGTCTCTTACCATGATTCCGAATGCCATGAATTTATGCTTGGACTATATAGTTGCATCCTAGTTAAACTTGATGACCTGAGTAGCTAGTTTGATCCATGCTACCCCTGTCATATCATTGTTCAGGACTGTTTGCTCAGTTTGCTCTCCATTTCTAATTGATCGATTGTAATTTATTATTGTCCCTTCAACTGAGTTAACAATTTGTTTTGGGCTAGTGAAGGTCCCTTCAAAGACGAAAGAGTTTCTTTGAAACCATAGCCTCCTCATTGTAATTGCTATTTTGTCCCAAGCCTCCCCTTGGTAATGAATTTGCAATTGGTCCCATAGATCTGAGGAAATTGTTTGAATAATTTGATTTCTTTTGAATGTTGCTTTTGCCTTCTTACTAAACATCATTCGTAAAAGGACAATTTCAAAGGACATGACAAACTGATTTTTCTTCTTATTAACAGATATGATATAAAGAATCCTCTATTATTTTCCTTTAATACAAGTTCTAGATAAAAGTTTGTGGTTGAGAGTTGTTGATGTCATGTTTCACAACCTGAGCAGCTCCACAACAACCAAACTCACTGGACTTACAACTAAGAGGGAGAAGATGGCTCTGGTGCGTCCAGGGTCACTTCGATGCCAAAGTCAGTGAATAATCCTCATTGGATGGGAAAAGCTTAAAAAACTAGAGAGAATGGTAAAAGGGTTCTGAGAGCGTTCCCATGCGAGGGATGACTGTTATTTATACTTGTTCTAGGGACCCGACTGCTGAAGGAGATCATGGTGTGTCAGGTCATACTTGAGTCAAGTCTTTTACCACTTTCTGTCGTGTCGGTGTATCAGGTCACGGCTTAGATTGTCGAAAGAGATCGTGGCGTGTCAGGCCATGCTTGGGTTAGACCTGCTGCCATCGTTCTGTTGTGGCAGGGTGTCAGATCATGGTCATGTCGTCTTGTGGCACCTCTGGTAGCACGTTGTTACGTGCTGGGTTACCTGACACACATCGAGTGTGGTGTGTCTCAGGCCTGGCGTGCCCATGATCGAACACACTCAGTCGGCTGTGTCCATTAGCAATAATCCATGCTATACCTTATGGCAGGGCTTAGTAGGTTACCGAGCCTTGAGATGATCATTGCCTTGTGGTGGGGTTCTGGGTGCTCGAGCGTAGTGTCGAAACCTCTCTGGATCTGTAGTCGTGGTCTCGTTACATGATTTCCCAATTTGGGCTTCTGGCCTACTCTGGGTTTTCGCCTAGGAGGCCTGGGGTCTCCATAGCTTGACCTCTTCAGACCTGGGCCCCTCTCTCGGAGGTGCCCCCCTCATAGTATCCCGCAAATTCCTATCACAGAGATGTGGTGTGATTTCAAAATGGCTCCCAGTAATGGTGTCGCCCGTTAGTCCCTCGATATCACCCGTTCGGCTCCTGTCGACTCGAGCTTCCAAGGCGACTTGTCCCTATTACCCTTTTGTCTTTTGTCATTAATGAGCCATCCATCATTCGAGTTTTCAAGGCCATCCGTTCGTCTCCTGCCAATTTGGATTCTCGAGGCCATTAATGAGTTGTCTGTTCCATCTCTCGTCAGTTGATTGGACGTTCCAACTATCATTCTCTCCACGTCCAGGGGCCTCATTGGTCCGTGCCCCCCACACACCTGAAACGGTGGCTGCCATCCGAGGGGTCGTCTAGGTTGCTAGGATTCGCGTGGCGTTCGCTGGTGTCATCACTATCAGGGTTGCCTCGTTTCCCGCTCTCCCTCCAACTTCCCTCTGCTATATAAAGCTCACTTCTCATTCCTCTTCCTCCATTCTTCCTTCCGTTTCTCTCAGTCTTCCTTCGTGCTCCTACCATTTTTCTCCCTTCGAGTTCCTGCCATTTCTCTTCCATCGCCGTGCCTCATTCACCTTCCCAAGCCTTTTGCTCTACCTTCGTCGTTGTCTCTCTCTTCTTTTGCATACCGCATCCGCCGTTTTCTTCTTGTTACTTCTCATCACTACCATGGTACCCAAGGCTGATTTCGTTACTCCACACTTCACCGAGAAGTGCTAGGTTTCATCAGTCTCTGGCACAGACCTCAAGGCATTTCACGCCAAATACAACATTTTCCCCCTCCTTTGTCTTGGAGATCCCCTAGAGGGCGAGCACTGAGTGAATCCTAACGGCGTGGCATCAAGAGTGGCCATTTTCCCCTTATGTTTGCCAATGGTCTGCGCCTCCTATTCTGTTGTCCTGCTTGCAAGGTTCTCAATTACCTTGGGCTAGCCCTGACGTAGCTCTATCCCAACGTATGGTGACTCCTAGAGTCTAGTTGCGTCATTTTTCGGATCGCCTTTAGTGGGACTGCTGAGGAGTATCCCGACTTGACGATTCGGGAGTTCTTATCGGTATACTGCATCAATCACCAGCCGGGGAGGATATGCAATTTCCAGGCTTGGACTCCTGGCCAGAAGATTGCTTCGCTCGAGCAGTGCCACTCGAGCATTAAGTAATGGTCCCGGAAGTATTTCTTCGTTTCGGGCTTAGACTAGGAGTACCCTGAGGGGGAGGCTGCCCAGAAGGAGTATCCTGTCTAGGCGGTCTGGGGGTTCCTCCCTTCCAAGAGAGTCTGGGACTCACATTGAACCGTAAGGAGGAGGCCCATCTAAAGATAGTGATGGCATGGGTGAGGGCCAATCCTGACGAGTCGCAAACCGATTAGGCCATTTTTGACGGGAACATTCAGAACTATTTGTCCGTGCCCAGTCACTCCTACACGGTCGGTAGGAACTTTCTGGGAGAGGTTCCCTCCCCCCAAGCCGGAGTGGGCCTCAAGCTCTTCTAGCGGTAAGGCAAAATGGTTGAAGGTATGTCACGATCCACCTCGAAAGAAGCCAAGTAGTGGGGCCAGGGGTACCTCTTCTTCTCGAGGTCGTTTTGGGGAATCAGGAAGCCATGTTGAGGCACCCTAGGGCTAGGACGCCCGTGGACAGGGGCAGCAGTGATCCATGCGCCCGAAGATTCCGGTCCTTTCAATATGGGAGAGCATATCGTTTCCGAGTAGTTTGCACTCCGCTGCCGGGCCTTCTTCTTCTTTGTTGGGTCTTCGGCTTGCTTCTTCTGGGTCCATTCCTGACCCATTGTTCCCTTATGAGGAAGAGGTGGATGGGTGCGACCTCTAGGTGCTTTTCTTCAGTTCCTTTGCACACCCCCCTCATGGGCCCAACATGTTCGAGCTGTTCGTGTCTTTTAAAGACACTCTAGGGAGGCGGCAGCTCGTGGGGCTCCCCAACAGACCTATAAAGTCGGATGCTAAGAAAAAGAGCAGAGTCCCTCTTGGTTCAAGAGCGAAGAGGGAGAAAAAGAATGAGAGGGAGAAGGAGGAAGAGGAGAAGAAGGAGAGCGTCCCGACTTCTTCTTGCAATCGCGTGACGAAGAAGAAGAAGAAGAAGAAGGAAGAGAAAGAGGGGAGCAAGGGGAGGCCAAGGAGATGTCCCTTTTGCTACGACCGGGAAGCCAGAGGAGGTAGCCGAGTCAGCCTCTCCCCACACCAGGGTCGCTCCCTCCCCGCCTTCCTTCGCTAAGCCTAGCGGGGCCAAGCTTGAGGGAACTTATCAAGATCTCCCTGTCGTCGTAAAGTTAAGTGATGACAACGATTTTGAGCCTCTGTCCTCGATTACACCAGGGCAGTGCAACGAGACTTGGGGGTCACTTCCAAACTTCTCCTTGCAGCTGGTAGTCGCCGGCCCTTCCACTTTCGTTAGGGTCGACGGGAGCTAGGCACAAGCCTCAAGCCTAGAGAGAGCCTGGGCTACGGCCACCGAGCGGATGACCCAGATCAGTTGGCCTCGACGATCAAGGAGGAGTTGGGGGAGCTAGAGAGGCCAATCGGGAGCTCGAGATGTTGGGGTGCTTTGAGTACTACAAGATGAAGCAGGCGGTCTGGAAGATCAAGGACATCAAGACAGGGTGCAAAGAGCTGATCCGCGAGGTAGTGTTCATGAAAGACCAGAACCAACTATTCAAGGAGCAGAACCAGCTCTTGGAGGAGCAGAACTGACTTTTACGGATGGTCGCTGCATGGCGTAAGCAGAAGAAGAAGGCTCTGAGATGCCTTCTATGCGATGCCGAGTAAAACATGCAGCGGTGATCGTTTGAGTACCAAGGCATTGAAAAGGCTCGTGTCGCGGCCGAGCGAAACTTGGTCAACAGGGAAGTGGAGCTGTAGTCTGTTCGGGAGAAGTTGAAAGAACTGAGTGGGGTCGAGCCTCGGTTGCCAGACAACACTCAAAACTATTGGTTGGGCACTTCAAACTTACCTAGGAGGCCTAAAACCTAAGGGAGCAACTACGACGGGTGAAGAAACGGATTAGAGAACTCTCACGCACGGGAACCCAGAGGAACATTGACCTCCTGGCCCGCGACATCGAGATTGCTGGCCTGAAGTCTCAATTGGGCAATGTTGCATAACGTTTCGAAGAGATCAGATCCCGGATCGTGCAGGCCAAAGCCATTCGGGACACAGCCTGGTCTTACGACTACATGGAGGGTCTTGAACGACTGCACGGGCACCTACTCTAGAATCCTGGGCTAGACCTACACGCTCTGGACTTGGCCTCCCTTCCCCCGAATGCCCAAGCGCAAGCTTATGTCAAGAACTTCGAGAAGCCAGGGTGTCCTCCGCATCCCACGGGTGCTCCTCCACCTCCTCCTCCGTAGTGACGAGCTTAGACTATATATATATATATATATATTTGCATTGTAGGGCCTTTGTATAACACTTTTTGTTTCCGACTTTGTAAGAGTTATACACTTTTTGATGAAATGGAAATGGAAATATGTTTCTCCTGACTGCTTGTGTCCCACTTCTTGTTGTTTTCTCTCTTTTTTTGACTTAACGATGAATCTTGTCTTCATTGGACGGGGGCTCGGCGAGTCATGAGACTTGGCCTTGCCCCGAGACGAGTCTAGGGACTCGACTTCTTTACGAGTCTAGGGGCTCAGCTTTGTTACCCTACAGTGAGTTTAGGGACTCAACTTTGTTGGATGGGGGGTCGGTCGGCAAGTCAAGAGACTTAGCCTTACCTCGCAGTGATTTTAGGGACTCAACTTCTTTATTGGACGGGTGAGTCTAGGGACTCAGTTTTGTTGGACAAGGGGGTCAATTGGCAAGTCTAGGGACTTGGCCTTTCTCCACAACGAGTCTAGGAACTCGGCTTCGTTGGATGGGGGGTCGATCGGCAAGTCAAGAGACTTGACCTTGTCCCGCAGTGAGTCTAGGGACTCGGCTTTGTTGGACGAGGGGTCAGTCGGCAAGTATAGGGACTTGGCCTTACCCAGCATCAAGTCTAGGGACTCAACTTCGTTGCTAGGGACTTGACTTCATTGCGAGTCTAGGGACTTAGTTTTGTTGGACAAGGGGTCAGTCAGCATGTCAAGAAACTTGGTCGTACCCCACAGCTAGTTTAAGGACTCGACTTCGTTGCAAGTTTAGGAACTTGACTTTGTTGGACGAGGGGTCAGTCGGCAAGTCAAGAGACTTGGCCTTAACCCCACAACGAGTCTAGGGACTAGACTTCTTTATTGAATGGACGAGTCTAGAGACTCGGCTTTGTTGGACAGGGGGTCGGTCAACAAGTCTAGGGACTTGGCCTTACCTCGTAGCCAGTTTAGGGACTCGACTTCGTTGTGAATCTAGAGACTTAGCTTTGTTGGACCAAGGTCGGTCGGCAAGTCAAAAGACTTGGCCTTACCCCACAACGAGTCTAGGGACTCGACTTCTTTGCGAGTCTAGGGACTTGACTTTGTTGGACGGGGGGTCGATCGGCAAGTCTAGAGACTTGACCTTACCCTGCAACGAGTCTAAGGACTCGACTTCGTTGCTAGGGACTCGACTTCGTCACGAGTCTAGGGACTCAGCTTTGTTGAACGGGGGGTCAGTTGGCAAGTTAAGAGACTTGGCCTTATCCAACAGCCAGTGTAGGGACTCGACTTCGTTGCAAGTCTGGGGACTCGACTTTGTTGGACTGGGGGTCGGTCGGCAAGTCTAGAGACTTGGCCTTGCCCCACAACGAGTCTAAGGACTCGATTTTGTTGGACGGGGGGGTCTGTCGGCAAGTCAAGAGACTTGGCCTTACCCTGCAACAAGTCTAGGGACTCGACTTCTTTATTGGATGGGCGAGTCTAGGGACTTAGCTTTGTTGGACGGGGGGTCAGTTGGCAAGTCTAGGGACTTGGCCTTACCATGCAATAAGTCTAAGGACTTGTCTTCTTTAATTCCAAGCTTAGTCAACAAAAGATTTGAGATAAACATTCAGGTATTTTCATTCATCAAATAAGCTTATAGTTGTTCATACACATAGTACTTCTTTAATTGTTCGGCATTCTAGAGGTGGCGGAGCTCATGCCCCTAACTGCCCTTCATGCGATAGGAACCAGGTCGACTGCTTGCAGTTACTACGTACGGGCCTTCCCATTGTAGTCCCAGTATTCCTCCTTCTTGGGTGGTTACTCCAATCTGTCGCAGTACCAAGTCACCCACCTTGAAGGATCGCGGCCTAACTCGTTTGTTGAAGTATTGTTCCGCCTTTCGCTTGTTACTTGTCGTTCGCACAATTGCCTTTTCCCTTCTTTCTTCAAGAATATCCAATCTCTCGGCTAGCCTTTCATCGTTGGTCTTCAGGTCAAAGTGCTGGACATAGAACGTGGGCATTCCGACTTCCACGGTAATTACTGCTTCGCTCCCTTAAGTGAGAGCAAAAGGCATCTCCCTAGTGGGGGTTTGGACAGTTGTTCGGTATGCTCATAATACGCTTGGGAGTTCTTCGGCCCATGCTCATTTGTGTGCCCCGATCTTCTTTTTAAGGGTGGAGATGAGGGTTTTGTCGGTTGCCTTGGCTTGTCCGTTGGCTTGTGGGTGTCCCAGGGAGGAGTACTTCACCTTAATTTCGAGCTCTGTACACCACTCCCAGTAATGTGTGTAGTCAAATTGTCTTCCATTGTCCAATATGAAGCTCTAAGGTATGCCGAACTAGAAGACTACCAACTTCCACAGGAACTTTTGTGATGGTTTAGGAGGTGATGCTCGCGAGCGCCTCCACTTCGACCCACTTTGTGAAGTAATCGACCGCGACGATTACAAACTTGGCCCCTCCCCTGGCTGCTGGGAATGGGCCAATTAGGTCCAGGCCCCACTGGGTAAAAGGCCACGAGGCCGTGATCGATGTTAGCTTCTTCGGTTGGCAATGCGTTACCGGCTCGTGCTCCTAACACTTTCGGCATTTCTTGGCAAAGTCTTCCTCATCCTTAAGGGAACGGGGCCAGTGGTACCCAGCTAGGGTCACTCTTATGGCCAACATCCTCCCCCCCAAGTGGCTTCCACAAGTTCCTTTGTGGATCTCTGCCAGCACATATTGCGCCTTGTCCAGAATCAGTTTGCCTTCTGGTTCTCTCCTCTCGGAACTTGTTGGATGTGGAAGTAGCGAAAGCGGTTGCGCTCGTTGCAGACGAGTTGGAGGTACTTCTTCAACCTTTCTCCTTTCGTGGCAAACTCCCCCAGTACTTGGTTGACAAGTACTTGGGAGTCGACCCTCACTCTATCTCTTCTGCTCCTAGCAATCGGGTGACTGACATCCCAGTTAAGAACGCCTCATACTTGGCTTCATTGTTGGTTGCTTTGAAGGCAAGCTTGACCACGTAGTTGTGCTCCTCCCCCTACTCGGTGATTATATGCACCCCACACCCCTGCCAACTCAGTAAGACGTGCCGTCCACGTAGACCTATCTGGGCTTCCTTTGGGGTGTGATCGGGATCTCCTCTGGAAAGCTGGTGAATTTTACAACAAAGTCTATTAATACCTGTCCTTTGATCGCAGAGCGGGGCAAGTGCTCCATATCTAATTAGCTGAGCTCGATCGCCCACTTGGCTAGCCGTCCTGAGGTGTCTGGCTTTTGCAAAAGGTTCTTAAAGGGAAGGTCGGTGAGCACCTTCATCGGGTGGGCCTGGAAGTATGGCTTCAATCTTCTCGCAGCAATGATCAGGGCGAACACCAACATTTCAGTCTGTGGGTACCTAGCTTCAGCCCTGCGGAAGGCCCAACTTGTGTAGTAGACGGGTTGCTGTCCTTTCTCTGAGTCTCGGACCAGCACAGCGAACACAGCGTGTGGGGATACAACTAGGTACACAGTAAGGTCCTCTCTGGGTCCCATTTGGCTTAATTGTGGGGGGTGGCTCAGGTATGCTTTCAGGTTGGCGAAGGCTTATTTGCAGGTTGCATCCCATTCTTAGACCTTCCTCAGAACTTTGAAGAAGGGGAGACACAGGTCTCTTGATCTGGCGATGAAGCAGTTTGGGGCCGCTACTCGACCAGCCAGCCTTTGAACTTCGTGGAGATTGCAAGGGGAGGAAATCCCCATTACCGCTTCCACCTTTTTGGGGTTCGCCTCAATCCCCCTTTTAGAGACCATGAATCCCAAGAACTTTCCCGACTCCACCCCGAACGCACACTTAAGTGGGTTAAGCTTCATCTAGTACCGTTGAAGGACGGAGAAGGCTTCTCAAAGATCAATTAGATGCTGCCCGGGCTCCTTGCTCTTTCCTAGCAAGTCGTCCACGTACACTTCCATGATCCGGCCAATCTGCTGCTTGAACATCCAGTTGGCCAGCTGTTGGTAAGTTGCCCCAGCATTCTTGAGGCCAAATGGCATAGCTTTGTAGTAGTAGAGCCCTCGGTCAGTCACGAATGCTATCTTCTCTTCGTCATTCATACTCATCCTGATCTGGTTATATCCTGAATAAGTGTCCATGAAGTTCAGGAGGGGATGTCTTGTAGTTGAATCCACAATCAGGTTGATGCGCGACAATGAGAAGCTGTCCTTTGGGCAAGCTTTATTTAGGTCGGTGAAGTCGATGCACATCCGCCATTTTCCATTGGGTTTCTTCACAAAGACCACATTGGAGAGCCATTCCGGGTAGTGAACCTCCCAGATTAACCCTACCGCCAGGAAACGGTCCACCTCCTCGGCTATCGCAGCGTACTTCTCAGCACTAAAGCTCCGCCATTTCTGCTTGACTTTCTGGGCCTTTGGGTTGATCAAAAGCTGGTGCTCAATGATGCAGTTGTCTATCCCGGGCATCTTCTCATGGCTCTAAGCAAACATGTCTTGGTATTCGATAATAAGACATCTTAGCACCTTTCTCATCTCCGGGTATAGCTTAGTCCTGACATGGACTGTGTGCTCCGGTCTTTGCTGGTTGGCTGAAACTAGCTCTAAGGGTACATTGGATTCAGCCTGCTGATGGGCTTGCTCATCGTGGACTTCTTCATCCCATTCGGTCAGGGCCAACAGTGAACCTGGCCCAAGCGTCTCTCCGGCATTTTCCACGGCCACGATTACTTTCACCAAGTGCCTCAGCTCTCGAGCGTAACACTCCTGAGCCAGGTACTGCTCGCCACGAACCTCACCCACCCCCAAGTTGGTTGGGAATTTCATTTTGAGGTGGTAGGTGGACGTCACTGCCCTCAAGCTGTTCAGGGTGGGGCATCCCAGTATTGCATTGTACACGGATGAGGCTTTGATGACCAAGAAATCGATCATGGTCGCGGTGGTTCTGGGTGCCTTTCCTACCAGGATAGACAGGGCGATGGCCCCCATCAGTTAAAAAATGTCGCCTGTGAAAGGCTTCCCAAAGTAGGATGTCTACCGGGCGCAGTCGGTCTGGACTGATTCCCATAATAGGATGTCTGCAGAGCTACTGTTATCGATCAGGATCCTTTGAGTTGTAAAGTTTGCAACCTACATCGTTACTCCAACGCATCATCGTGCAGGTGGAGGATGCCTTATTCATCCTTTTCCCCGAAGGTTATCGTGGCGTTCCCTAGGTGCCACGATGCCCTAACTGCAATTCTCCTGGTGGTGAACACCTCTTTGTAGCTTGCCCTCCAGGCCGACGAAGTGACTCCTCCTCCTTCATAACCTCCATTAATTGTGTTGATCTCTTCGATGGGTCTGTCTTCAACCTGGGGGCTCCTCCGGGCTTCATTCCTTGCTCCCTATCTTCACGGGCTCGCACCTCGCCGGGGGGCCGTTAATGCCGGGGCGCCCTCGGTTTCGCTGGTCTTCCTCCCTTTTTATTTTCAGCAATCTCTAGTGTTGTGTCTGTTGGTCATGTGGTACTCGTAGTACTGGTGGCCGTCTCTATCCCGGGGTGGCTCTCTTCGCGAGTTCGATTGCCAAACTCCTTCCATTGCCAAACTTGCATGAGCATGCAGCATCCTACTCGGCCGGGTTGGTGCTTCTCCCATTTTCTTCGTATTTGGTGCTCCTCTTTTTCCTCATTCGTGGTTGTGACCTCCAACAGGGCCTTAAGGGTGTCTTCCGCGTTGATAAATCCATCTGTCTAGTCCATAAACTCCCCCAACATGGTGGGGATCTTCCACGCTATCTCAACTAGTAATGGATTCCTAAGCCAGATTCCCCCAGAAGGGCTTTTCGCATAAAAATATCTGTAGGTGTACAGAATCGTAACAAGTAGTAACGGATATCGAACTCATAAGAAATAATTATGCTATTGAGTATTGAAATTAACTAAATTAATTACTATATGGAAAACCAAAATTTGAAGAATAGATTATCTAAATTAAGCTGAAGAACAGAGCACTAAAATTAAGATTTTAAAGATAATAAGAATATATCTAGAGCGTTTAATTTCATCTTGCAAATCCCAATATGAAAAATATCTCCAACTAATAACTCCATGTCTGTATGTGAATTTAACTAATTGGAGACTCATTAAGTTTTTTAGATTTTTCTTGAAAATCACGCTAATCGTGATAAAGTATCTCAAGTTTCGCTCAACTAATGGTGCTTAATCCTTGAACTTTAATCACAAATTACTTCTTGGTCTCATTGCGATTCAATAGATCGAAAAATAATTAGCTAGAAAATTGCAAGCATTAAGAATAAGGAATAAACACTCAATTATGGAAATATTGAAAATACGATAACTTAGAATATAAATTGTGTTCAATGCTAGACTACATCAAAGCTTTAAAAAATAAAATTAGTTCATAATGAAATTGAAAAGAAAAACAATAAAATTAGTGTTCTTCGTTAGAGTTGGTTGATGAGGCATGCGGCTCTCGCCTCTACCCTCCAGATCTGCCTCCTTCAAACGAACTTCAAGAATAAACTGTGGAATATTTTTACTCTAAAACCCAGACTCTAGAAACTAACTCCTCTCCTAAATCTCCTCGGCTCTCTTCAGATCTCACTGCCTCTCATCGGTTTGGCTCCATAGTTTCTTCTTTTATATCAAAATGCTCTCACTTTGTACTAAATCTTTTTATTCATTCAAATCCAAGAAAATAAAGAAAAATATGTAGAAATAAAATAAAATCAATAGAATTAAAAGAAAATTGACACTTTTTATAGATAAAAGAGTGATAAAAATCACACTTATCAAGGGCTGCCAAGGTTATCTTTTTGTCTTGGTCGGTGATGGTCATGCACTCCCGATTGAACCGTGAGAGATATGACTTCAAACTTTCGCCATCTTGATGTTTAACTGTCAAGAGGTAAGCAGCCGGGCGTCTCATTTTTCAGCTTGTCATGAACTGTGCCATGGAAAGGCGAGCAAGCTTAGTGAAGCTTTCTATGGTCCCTCTCGATAGAGATCCGAACCAGGCCTGGGTGGCTTCTTTCAGTGTTAGTGGGAAGGCTCGACAGGTGATCTCTACCGGGAAGTCGTGCAAGGTCATGTGGACCTTGAATGTCTCCAGGTGCTCTAGTGGGTCCTTGGACCCGTCGTACACTTCCATCTGGGGTACCTTAAGATCTCGTTTACATTCAAAACTCACATCAACTTATCTCAACTCATTTCATCTCATCATTACAATTTTCACAAATTTTTACATAAAATATAATAAACAAATCAACTTTTTCAAATTTCAAAATAACTTTCCCAAATTTCCACACAAAATATAATAAATAATTCAACTTTTATTCTACTATTCACAAACCATCTCAACTAATATCTGAATCCAAACCACTCCTAAACTTAGGCGGTAGTGGTACCGCTACAACACTTGCGCTGTATGGGAGGTTGGTGCTGACAAGTAGCTGGTCTATAGTGGATGGCATGCCCATTCGCTTAGCCATTTCTGCATATTTGTCTCCAAGCTCTTAGAGTTCGGGGTGCATTGTGCACCTTTCCTCCTCTGCTGCGATATTCATAGGGACTCGCCGTGAGTTCTCCCTTCATTGCTGCTAGGTTCTCTTCCTCCAACTAGCTCCTCATTGGTTCGTCTGAGCGCTGCGTTCTCCTAGCAGAGCATCCCAGTTTCCATGCATAGTTTGGGACTGTGTTGCTGTCGACATGCGAATTACACGATTTTATGGAAAAAAAAGATATCACAGACGGCGCCACTGTTGATGTCGTGTTTCATACCCCAAGCAGCTCCACAGCAACCAAACCCCCTGAACTCGTAACTGAGAGGGAAAAGATGGCTCTGGTGACGTCCAGGATCACTCCGATGCCAAAGTTAGTGAAGAATTCTCGTTGGATGGGAAAAACTTAAAAAACTAGAGAGAATAATAAAAAGGTTCAGAGAGCCTTCAAGTGGGAGGGATGACTGTTTTTATACCTGTTTTGGAGACCCAACTACTGAGGGAGATCCATCTAGCCGCCTGCGTCCATCAGCGGTAGTCCGTATTATACCTTATAGTAGGGCTCGATAGTTTACCGAGCCTCGACATGATCACTGCCCTGTGGTGGGATTCTGAGTGCCCAAGCACGGTGCCGAAACCTTTCTTGATGGGCCTATGGTCGTGGTGTCGGTACGCGATTTCCTGGTCTGGGCTTCTGGCCTACTCTGTGTTTTCGCCTGAGGGCCTAGGGTCTCCATAGCTTGACCTCTTCGGGCCTGGGCCCCTCTCTTAGAGGGGCACCCCTCACAAGAGTGTTGCAGTCATAGCTAAAAATTGCATAAACACATATTATACATGTGAATATGTTGTGTTTTGAGGGAATAATAAGCATTATAGTTGTGTTTGATTTTTTTTCAGTCCCATGTTGCTTTTATTAAAATTGTGGCACGTATTTGTAGTTACCGTGATTAAAATATTTTATGAGTATCTATTTCAGTTTGGGAATTGCTAGGGCCACCCATACGACTTCCGAGAGTTCCCACCGATAAGTGCATTTTGCACTTTTTTATTTTGTGTATTTTTTTCGAGTATTTTTCAAATTACTTTAATCATTTAAAAAAATCACAAATTCATTAAAAATCACTTTCTTAACCTTTAAATTTAAAAAAAAAAAAATCAAATCAATAGAATTTGTCGAAAGATTTTATCTATTACTTAAGTATTTTCCTCTCAGTTTTCGGGGAAAATCTTTTGTAAGTCAAAGACAAAAGTGGGTGGTTAACCGCATAGTGACAAACGCATAGTATTAAAATAGTGTCAACTTAATCAAAATATTCGATGAATATAAAGTCTCTCCCTATTTTATGGCCCTCATTTAGAAATTTTCTAGTTAAAAAATACTAGAAACTCAAGTGACATATAGAGATGACATGAGAATTTTATAAATAATAGTAAAATAATTTATAAATAGTAATGAAATAATTTAAATTAAATATTTATTGAGTTTTAGAAAAGAAAAGATAAAAAATTGAATAAAAAAATTATAAATTTAAAATATTGTTAAAAAATTGATTTTTTTTTGTTTTTTATTTAGAAATTTGAGAAAGTTATAATTATTAATTTAAAAAAATTGTAATGATTAGTTTGAAAGTGTTTGTATTTATTAAATATTATTTAAAAATAAAATAAAATGAGATGATATAAGATTCGATGAGATGAGACATATTTCAAAAGATCGCCATAACTGCCAAAATGACATACTTGTAAATATTCGGTTATTTTCTCGTCGATTGTATTTTTAGAAGAAATAAAAATAAAACATCACTTCGAATGAATTTTTTAGACACCCGTACATTAGATTTTGGGGTACTGCTAAAGTCATCGAGAGGCTCCGAGAGTCTTATCAAGAAGTGTATTTTGTGTCCTTTTTATGTCTTTTTTTAAGCATATTTTAAATCGCTTTAAATATTTTAAGAAAAAATGAAAACATTCATAAATTTATTTAAAAACACTTTCTTAATAATTAAATAATAAAAAAAAAAGCATTAGTGACTTTTATCGGAATATATCCTTAATAGATGTATCATTTTCCTTATATTTTTATGGGTCTTTTTCCTCAAAACAGTGTAATTATTGATTTTGTAGTTGGGATGTTAGACTGTTTGAACTATAATATATATATATATATATATATATATATATATATATATATACACACACACACACACCAAAAGGGCAGAAGTAATAATAGAATTGCAGAATTAAGCACAAGCAATTATAGGACCAGATTACTGGATAAGATCAAATAATTGGATATAATAGAGATGAAAGTAATGCAAGACCAGATAACTAGATACAGGACCAGATAACTGGAAGTAATGAACTGGTTATAATAAAAATAAATTAAAAGCAGAACCAAATGACTGGACAGACCAGATAACTGGAACTTGGTAATAATGAAAATAAACTGAAAACACTTAATAAGAGAAAAAATATTTATTCATGATGAAATAACTTATAAATATAATTTTAACAAAAATGCATAAGGATTTTTTGGAGAAATCCGAGAGGTATGAAAGGGTGGGAGGAGAAGAAGGTATTCAGAATGAATCCTAAAACAAGTTTGCCTTCTTTTGAAGCAAGGTTCTCCTTTTATAGATGAATGGGGCACTAATTACAATTATTAAAGCAATAAAGTAAATAGTGAAAACAACAAGAATCTGGCAGTTCGAGCAGGAATCTAGCAGTTCAAGCCTACCAATGTCGAATCAAAGTTTTTGTCAATTTGTGCCGACAGATCATTCATTTTCAGATAACCTTGGGCTATCTTTTGAATCATGTCCAAATATATTATTGTATGGATCAGCAACTGAAGCCTCTGATGATACTTCTGACTTATTATCAGATTCGTTAGAATTATTTTTTTCTAGGGACTTTTTTAGCAAGTAAATTAAATCTTTTTTATGAAGTCCATCAAGAACTCTTTTTTTTAGATTTTGAGGATTTATCAGATTTAACAGAAGAAAAAGCAATTGTTTTTTCTTTTTGTGAAGTAGTAGCAGCAGGGGCCTGGATTAATGGATATCCAGGTGATATTGATTGTTGAGCAATAGCAGGGAATTCCTCCTTATTCTTCAGATCTGAAGCAGTTTATGGGAAGTCTCTGATGAATGAACTAATAACATCTTGGGTATGGGGATATTTATCCCACCATTTAACAAAGCATAATCGTATCAATAAATCACAATTTCTTTCATAATTCTATTTCATGATCCAAGGAATCTTGTACTATTTGTAGAAATGGAGGGAGTAGGGAAATTTGATGGCATGACGATCTAACTTTTAAACAATTGCATTAGTAAAAATATTTGAAGGCTCTTTGAAGCTCTCCAAGGAAAATCTCAGGAATGGGTCCAAACTGGTTTCACCATTTGGAGAACCAGAGGGGAAGTTTTCCTTTGAATTTCTTGTCAAAGTTGAGAAACAGGAATGACTCATGTCGGCCATCTGAAATAGCATGAATTTTGACCAAGCATCAATATAGTCAAAATAGTTGTAAACTATCTCCAAATCAGAAAGTCTTTTTGAAGTAAAGGGGTGTGTACCCCAATCTTCTTTAGTAATGATCCGTAAAATATACGCATTATGATAAATCAATTTTGATTTATCAGTTTTATCAAAAATAGGTTTGATGACAATGGATTCTGTTTGAAGCAGAATACTAGAATAATATTGAAGGGTCTTGGTTGGGTTTTCAAGAATCCAGTGAAAACCATGAGGGAAATAGCTGGAAGCAATTTTGGAGCGATTTGTATATACAAACCGATTAGGTTCAATATAAAACAGATTCCATAAAAAAAAAATTTATGATATACTCAATTTTTGAAGTAGGGAGAAAATACTGAGTAGTTTTAACAGATGAAATAGGTTTTGCATAAAGATCATAAGGGGTAACAGGTCTAACAATTGGAATACTACCGAGTGTAGTAAATCGGTTTGCAATATCTAAAGGTGAAGCAGACTCATTTTTTATGAGCTTAACATAAGGAATTGGAGGGGGAGCAACAATCTGTTTTCATTTTCCTTTCTTCTTACTCATGTTTGCTGTAAGAATTAACGGGTAAGGAAATCAGGATTAAAATTTTTGGAACCTTTAATATATTCAATATCAAAATTAAATACACTTAAAATAGTTTGCCGTCGGGCAAAAATATGTTTTGCAATGTTTTCAACATTTTTTTCTAAAACATATTTAGCACTTTTGCAATCAATGTGAAATAGCAATTTTTTGTTTACTAAATTACTTTGAAACTTAGAAATGCATAGTATTATAGATAATATTTCTTTTTTAATAGTACTATAATTACGCTATGCAGTATTCCAGACTCCATAATGGAATCGAACAATTTGTTTAGATGAGCTTGGTGAAACAGTTTGTTTAAGAATGCCACCATAACCATGTCAAAGGCATCTGTTTCAACTATTTTAAAAGAATTAGATATAGGAATACCAAGACATGAGAGAGTTTTGACATGTGTCTTAATTTGTTTAACAAGATTAGTATAAGTTTCTGACCAAATAGGAGGGTTTTTATGTAGCCTTTCAAATAATGGGCAATATTGTTTCCTCATATTTTGGTAGAATTTTGCAATATAGTTGAGAGAACCAAGAAATCTCTACAACTGGATTTTATCAAGGATGACATCAGGAAATTTGTCAGCAAATTCAATAGCCCCGTTGATGGGTCTAATTTTGCTCTTAGAAATATCGTAGCCAAGGAATCTAATCTTAGTTTGAAACAATTTGATTTTTTTTTTTTTTTTTGCAGAAACAATAAGACCATTTAATCTAATAATATCTAGAAACGATTGCAAATGTTTCCAGTGTTCATCAATAGATTTAGAGAATATGAGAACAACATCAATGTAAACAATGGTGAAGTGGGCAAATGAATTAAATATATCATTCATAATATTTTGGAATTCACTAAGTGTATTTTTGAGACCAGAAGACATCACATTCCATTCGTAGTGACCAAAACATGTAGTAAAAGTAGTCTTATACTTATCAGACTCACTGATCTAGATTTGCCAAAATCCTAACTTTAGGTCAGACTTAGAAAAGACAGCAACATCACAAAGCCTATGAATTAAGTTATTCATATTGAGAATAGGATATCTAATCCACTCTAGAACTTTATTCAATGGTTTGTAATTAATGACTAGGCAGGGGGTCCCTCTCTCAATCTTTGCATTTTTCTGGACATTGAAAGCATCACAAGACCAAGGAGACTTACTGGGTCTAATAATTTTTTTAACAAGTAAATCATTGATTTCTTTTTTGCAAAATTCTAAAGTCTCGCTACTCATTTAAATTTGTCGCGTTTTAGTTGGAATATTTTTTTCACAAAAATCTTTTATATAAGGTAAAGAAACAACACGTTTCTTCCTATACCAAAAGGCATTTGGAAGATCAGAACAAATATAGTAATCAAGTGTTTATTAAAATCATCAATTTTTTATTGAAGCAAAGTATTAGACAATTGTTCAGAAATTTTTTCGAATCTAATTTCCTGTTCAAGGAAATTCAATTTTTTTTTTTTTTGCAGAAAGCAAATATTTCAAACTTTTGTTAGTATCAATCTCAAATCTTGAAGTAAATTTAAATTTAATATTCTGTCCGAAAGAGTCGGTAGTAATACCATCCTTGTAAAAAAGAAAAGGATATAAAGAATAAATAAAATGAATTCCTATTATGACTTTATTAGACATGTTTCTAACAAGTATAGAAAGAATCTTAAAATAGACATTATCCTGACAAAGATGAGCAGTATTTAACTCATAGATGATTTTTATCTGAGAACTATTTTCCGTAAATAATCTCTCAGTAGATTTTTCATAGTATTTACTAGGTATTAATCTTTCCTGGATACAATTTATATCCGATCCAGAATCAATCATGGCAATAACAGAAAATTGAAATTCATGACAAACAATAATAGAAACTCTGGAAAACCATTTAGGAGGAATAATATGACGAATTAAACAAATCTGATTCTCAGAAGATTTCTCTTCTCTTTGGTTAGAATTAGAACTATTTACTTGCTCCTTATCAGAAGGAATATCCTGATCAAGTTGTTTATCAATTTCAAAACATAAAAATTTTTGTTTTAAGGAGGTCAATAATTTCATTTTTTATAATGTTTATTTCATATTGTAAATCATTAGTAGAAGCATCTTTGATTTTTTTCTTTTGAAATCTTTCCAAAGTGTCTTGAAAACTAATTCTTTGCTTAGAAGTTTTTGGTTCTTGGCGAACCATAGTCTTCTTAAGCTTGTGAAGATTTCTTCTTTAAGCTCATGGTTAGTAATTTGAGAAATCAATGTTAATAAAAGATTTTCTTGTTCTTCAGTTTTGGTTAAAACATTAATTGTTTTGCCCAAATAATTACATCAAGAATCATTACAACCAAGCTTAATATTAGGAGAATCAGAGAGTTCAGTTTCCGAGTGATATTCTGAATCACTAGAACTAAACTCATTGATGTCATTTGATGAGGAATATTTTGTCTCTAGGAGTCGAAATAGATCTTCTTGATCATTGACACTAATATTCAACTGATTAAGCTTGTTTTTAAATTTATTGAGCTTGTTGGGACATTTATTAGCAAAATGCCTAGATTTGCTACAATTATAACAATTTCATTTTAAAGGTTTTTTGAAATTCTTTTTCTTATCAAAAGATTTTTTATTAACAAGTTTTTTGTAAAAATCATCATGGGATTTTCTCCTTGTCCCACCATGTGGTTTAGAAAATTTAGTAGAGTATTTTTGTTTTCGTCTAGATGGAGCAATAGGAGGAAGACCAAATTGTTCATAAAAAGTTCTCATCTCATATTTAGCTTTCTTACTATTCTTCATTTGTTGACGAAGCTTTCTTTGATCATTGCACATACTAATACCAAGTTTCTTAATTGTACTGAAAATATCACCATAGGTGTAATTTCATAATTAAGAAATCTTGAGATATTAGTAAGTTCATCATTAACTTTATAAGCAAATAAATCGGGTAATCCATCAATGAGCTTTTCCTTCTAGTAAGGCTTATGACTGTCATTTCTAAGCATTACTCTAAACATAAAAATATCTTGATACCATTGGTAATCAAACATCTGACAACATCTTAAATTATTCAAATAATCACTAATGTGAATAGTAATATTGGAAGGAGTTCCAACAAAATGTTTAATAATAGTATAGATCAAAGTATTAACACCATAAAAAAATGTCATCCCTGCTGCTTCATCAAAAATAGGTAACCCTTCGTCATCATGCTTAATAGCATTCTGAATGGTTTTCTTTGCTTCAGCAGTCAGGTGTTTATCCAACCAATTCTGAAGCACACTAGTAAAACCATTAGTTAAAATGATAACAATATCAAGTTGTTTGATATTATTGTTAATGTAAGCATTTGAAACAAGAAACATTTTACTCATGGCATTGAGGATTTCTTGTTCAGATAATCCATCGATATTCCATTCGTAAGTTTTGTCAGCAAAATAAGAAGATTGAGATTGAAAAATCTTTTCTTCAAACTGTAAATCAGGAGGAGTTGGCCTTGAATACCAGTTATTCGTCAGACTCATTAGTTTGGACCATTTTGAAGAAAATCTGGCGATTTCAGGTTTTAAATTGAAATCTTGGAAATTCTTTTCAAGTAAATTAATATTTTTAACAATGGAGGAATCACTATCAGATGATTCATCTGTGGTTTCAACAAGAATAACTTCTTCTTCGTTGCTAGTTAAAGCACTAGTAGAAGGTTGTTCTTATTTTTTTTTTTTTTTTATATCTGCAAGCATTTGATTAATTTTATCAAGAGTTTTGGTCTGTTTGTTTTAAAAATTAATCTTGAAAATTAATCTTTGACCGATCTTCTGGTAAGATAATCAAAGGTTTTTCAATAGTTTTTAAAATAGATTTTGAAAATAAAGTAGAAATAGGTTTTTCTATATTTTCTTCAATACGATCTAACTGTTGTCCTATAATATGGAGAGTTTGGTTAACAAAATTGTTTTGTTCAATAATCTTTTTTGTCTCCACTGCAATAGTAGTATTTGAATCAGTATTAGGTATTTTAAGGGGAGAAGCTTTAACTTCAGTTCCCTTATGAGAAATAATAAAATAGTAACTTTAAGGATGGCTAGATTTAATTACTGCCTTGCCTTCTTCTTTGAAAAAACTAGTTTTAACAACATTTAAACTATTTATAAGAACATAATAATTTTCAATAAAATCAAAGAAAAATATATGCCTTTGAATATCATTCATTTTTTCTTTCTACTTTCTTTTAACACGTAGTTTTTCAGAAGTAGAAAAAGTAGCATGATAAGATTTTCTCTTATCACGGTTTTGAACAAAACTATATTATTTAACTAAAGCAATTAAATCAAATTCAAAAACTCTATTTATCACAGTAAGCTGACTGTGATAAATAGGTGTAATAGGTGCAGCCATATCCGAAGCTGTAGGAGATAAAGATGAAGCGTCTTCCTCTTTTTTATCAGCTTCTTCCTTTATGGATTTATCCTTAGATGTTTCACCATTCTTGATAGTATAATAAGCAGAAGTAACTTGAGAGGAGGTAGAAAGTCCTTTCAATTTTAAATCAGGATTAATAGGTTGGGCTGTTTTAACAGAATCTTCCAAAAATTGTTTGAGATTTTGGTATCTTCTTTCTAGGTGTTCTGAAACAGAACCAACAAAAGAAGATCTAGATCCGGCGAAAGAATTTCTTCTTACGTTAGGAACTGAAGTTTGATAAAAACTAATTTAAATCCTAAAGCTATTTTAAAAACTTTAGGAAATAAAACTATATATATATATATATATATATATATATATATTGGAGTTCTTTATCAAACCTTTTTTTAAGGAAAATAATTTATAAAGTTTTAGGATTTATAGATTCCGTATACCTTACTAAAAAAAGTAGATAATTTTAAAACTCATACGAAAAAAATCCGATCCAAAAAAATGCACACTAAAATTGTATCTAGTATTACTATTTTTTTAAAATTATTTAGACAAAATGGAAATCATCCAAAGAAAAAAACTGTAGTAACTTTAGACAAGTCTCAACTTGACATATTTTGGACCTAAAACTCAACTCAAACATTGTTTTATCTATATTCTTGGACCCTCGTCGTCAAATGATATATAAACATAAAAATTTTCAATGATTGTTGCAGGTATATTTAGAGAAAACACAATGTCAGCTTACGTAAATACAAATCCTAGTCTAAGCTTAAATTGAGAAATTCTTAATTCATTTGAGCAACAAGGCAAGATCAACAGGGAGAAACAAACCGAAATTGGCCAACCTACCACCTTTTTCTTTACTTGTTAATTTCAACCCTCCCAATGAAAACCCATCTTGTTGTTGCTATTCCTAGTGTCACTGTGGCCTACTTCTAGTTAGATTGTGCTCTTAGTGACACCTACCCATTTATAATTACTAGCATAATATCTATTATTACTATCTACAATGGCAACATTCTCTCTTTATCTTTTTAAGATAAATTCACAAATAAATAGAAAAAACAAATCAAGTGAACAGATGAAGTGTTTGGATCTATGAATTTGATTTTTTCATTATAACTATTGTTGGATATAAGATGAACTAGAGTTCAGCCTATTGGAAACTCATTACCAAGAATAAAAGAAGAGATAAAGATAAGAAAAAAATAAAATTGAAAGAGGTTGACAATTAAGTGTAAAAATGTTAAAGCGACATAAGACAAGTACTAGGATTTAACTTCTCGAAATAAGGAAAGAGACCTCTATAACAGGAGGGATCTCTACAAATATATGAACTTTTGTACTCACAGAGACTTACTACAAAAAATCAAGTTTCTTCCAGCGCTCATAATTGTCGCAAATACTCCTATTAATCGCTGCATTTGAGCATTTTTGGCGATTTTTAATTCGCTGCATTTTCAACGAAATTAAAGTGTATTTTTTTATGAATTTCAGAGATAGGCAAAAATTGCCACAAAAAACTATTATTTCCGGCGATTTTTGTGCATCGCAACTGTCCAAAAAATCAATGGAAATTGCCTTTCCATTTGCCATTAAATTGTTGAGAAAAACCAATTGCAGCGATATATATCGTCGCAGTTGTTTGTAAAATCGCCGCAAAAGACTCATTATTTTTTCTAGCGATTATAAATTATCGTCGCTATTATGTACTCCTTAGATTATTGGCTCCACGTCTCTTGATTTTTATAGTGAAGGCATTTTCTTCAACCTCCCGCAAACCCTAATTCTCCTTCATTGTATTGAGAGCTAGAGAGGCCAAGAGAGACTATTAAATCACCAAACATAGTGGATTTAGCCTCCAATTGACCCGTAGATATAGACTTTTATGTTAAATTATATAAATCTCTCTCTCTCTCTCTCTCTCTCTCTCTTTCTCTCTCTCTATTTATCATTTGTTTCATAGATGAGCATTTGAGCACTGTATCAACGCCCAAGCCATCATCATGGACCATTCAATCGTATTGTTGGGCTCTAACCCCGTCGGGAAAATGCATCAACAATTTGGTGCCTTCTGTGGGATATATTTATCACTCTCTAAGAAAATAAAAACAAAAAGAGTGATCGATGAGCTTGCAAGATCTCCTCCAAAAAGGCCTACATATATGATGTCCTAAATTTGACCTAGTTTTTACACTAATTTTGAGATTTTCATAGTTTCAAACACATAGCCATGTCTTTTCATCCTGAATATTTTTTAGTTTTCTTCTTTATGTATTTTATATTTAGAGACATTACTTGATCCTCACCTCCTTATTGAAATTTCAAACTTGGAATTTAAAGATGTAAAATGCTGATGCAATTTCTTGCATTTTTTCCCAGTCGCGTGATTAACTTTCTAGAAGAATTAACCACGTAGTCTAGGATTCAAGGAAGTCTCTGATGCTTAAATGAGATTGAGTAATATCAGTATAGAGAACTCAGAATGTACAAGAGAGATAACAAGACGCACTTGTCGATCTATTTATAGGAGATGAGAGGTGCAGTATGGCATCGTCCCGTTGAGTGCTTGAATTTCTGGCTCCTGACACGGTAATGTCTTTGAGGGCTTGATTTCAGGAATTTAATAAGGTAATGCCTCTGAGGGCTTAATTTCGAGCATTTAATGTGGTAACCCCTTCTGTGCTTGGTTTGGTTTAACTGCTAACAAGGTTGAGTTGGTATGCATATTCCACTCAGAACTTCCTCTGTATCATTGAATGTGAAAGAGCTGTTCAGCGAGAACTCAGGGGTGCATGGGGTGTGAGTCCCATAAAGATACGGTGAGTTTTGAGTTGCTTTCCTCTCCACTATTCTCATGCGGGTGAACCCCGCAATTGAGCCTTTAATCGCTTGGGACTCTTTCCTCGCCTAGCCAGTGGGCTTAGGCCCAACATAAAACGTGAACTTTCATAATGATGGACTTACTTTAGACCGAAGGTAGGTCATCAAAATCATGCTCATCTGGTTCCTATTCAATTTTATTCGATCCATTATCCATTAACTAATGACATCGAGACCTCCCCTAACCATATTTCTTGGGGTTCTTCATTTAGATATAGAAGTTCTCTTGATTTTTTCGTTCTAACTACTCAATCTCTTTGTCCTAAAGAGATTGATAAGTCTGTTTACAGTCTGGATTATAGTCTATATTTTTGCCAGAACAGATGCGTAGTTGGCTTATAGTCTAGATTTTTCTGTATTGATAAGTCACAGTTGTAACTTTGGTTCATTGAATGAAATGAAGTCCTTTCCCATTAAAAAAAAAAAAAAGAAAAAAGAAAAAAAAAAAGAAGAAAAAACTACTCAATCTCTTTGTCGGCACAGTACATATAGAGTGCATGGGAAGTTGCTAAAGTGTGAGTTGTGCTACATTGTACTTGATGTACTAGGTGCCATAATACTCCATACTCAAGCTACAATTTTCCCCAAACATGTTGATCTACAACATAATCTAATCTTGCTCTAGGTCTTGCGGCATTAGGTTCATAATTTTGAACTTCTTGATAGACGTTAAGTCTTCATAATAGTATGATTTTCCTACATATGTGTACAAATTTATATAAAAGGGATGAATTAAGCTCCTAAATCTAAGATAACTGGCAATATTTGTTTTTTTTTTTTCATTGTTCTATCTTCAAAGAGTCTTCTTCGATCTCGTCCATGTGTAGTCTATTATACATAGGTACATTTACATTGTATTTGATATTTTAGATGGAACACTACCTTGAATAGCTTATTCAATTTAAATCTCATTCTTTTTTCCTTTTTTCTTGGTTCAATCTTTCTTTTGTTACCAAAGCAATATTCATTCTACTACACATACACAACGTCAACTTTAAATACCCTATGACAAGTCCTCTCGAGTCTCCATTCTCTCTCTCTCTCTACAAATATGACATGGTACTTAAAGCTGCCACTAATAGAAGTAACTGGTGACGTCCAAACACCATAGTGAATTAAGTGTAGTATAGAGAGAGAGAGATGAGTAGATAGGAAAAATGTAATATTTTATTTTGAGTTTTGCTACTCATCATCTCACACACCCACTACAACAGGAAAGACTTTTTGCAACCATTATTTGCAACAAAATTTTTTCCCTTGCTAATGTATACCTTTTTTGCAATGAAAGTCCAGTTCTCTTTTTAAATGGATACAATTGCAACGAAAGCATTTCCTTGCAAAATAATCATTGCAAAAAACCTTGGGTCTGGAATGCCAATTCAGTTAGCAACGATTTTGAGACAAGAGCAATGACATTGTTTTGTTGTAAAAAGTTTCTACTCATTAGCAACAGTTTAATTTCGTTGCAAAAACATGTATCCTCATTAGCAACAAATAAAATTCGTTGCAAAACCATTATGTCATTAGCAATGAACCAAATTCGTTGCAAAAATCTATACCCCGACGACTAATTGATATATCATTACCAACGCAATTCAATCATTGCAAAAAAACTCATTAGCAACGATGGTATCATCATTAGCAATGGTATGATTTTGTTGCAAAAAGATATTAGCTACGATTTAGATTTCTTTGCAAAAACAAGATCATAATTATAAAAATGAAATTAGCAACAATATGATTTCCTTTCAAAAACATGTTAGCAACAATATAATTTTCTTGCAAGAACATATTAGCAACGATTTCATCTCCTTGCGAATAAAAGAATATAATAATAAAAAACTTATTACTAACAACATATTTTCCTAGCAAAAATATCTCAGAAAGATTATAATTTCCTTGCCAAAAAAAAAAAATAGCAAGAATTTTAATTTTCTTCCAAATAGAAGGAGTAGAATTAGAAAACCTCATTAATTATAAAAACCTCAATAGCAAAGATATATTTTCCTTGCAAAAAATATCCTCATTAGCAACGGTATCAATTACTTGCAAAAACATGTTAGCAACGATATAATTTCTTTGTAAAAATATGAGAGCAACGATTTCAATAATCTCGTTGCTAATGCATAAATCCTAAGAATATATTACCAACGATACTCATTTCGTTGCAAATGTACCAATTGCAATGTGATGCTTTCCTTGCGAAAAAGAGAAAACCTTTTTGCCAACGAAACCAAATTCCTTGCAAATATTAATCCTCTGTTCCTCCTGATAATTTATATTCTTTCTTTCCTACTTAATTCTACCCTCCATTAATAGTAATCACTGAAATTAGAAAAGTGAGAGAGATAATAGTGTGAATACTCGATCGGGAGGGCAAGCTACTGCGATCTAATTTTTCATTTTCTTTGGTTTATTTTCCATTCTTGGATTTGACTCATTCCCAAAATTTACTTTTTACATATAATACTCTCTTGCATCCAAGGAAGTCCTGCATCAAATAGCTTCAATGTAAACCTCCTTCATAAGTGCATGTATATATACTATGCAATGGACCCCTATGACTTCTTGAATTCCTATGGACAAATTTCTATTGTACTACAATATTGATGTGGTTTTTGTATAATTAATACGTATTATGATGATTTACCTATTTTTATGTTTTACCCTGCATTTATATTCATGATCAATAGTGCCTGACATTTACTCTATCCGAGTTGCCTAGATGTCCATGCATGCTCTTGTTTTTTGTGGAGATTTTTGTCATCTCAAGGTGTCAGCCCAATCAATAGTTAATATATTTTACATTTACATACATGGAATATAAATGCCATGGATGCCTTCCAAGTGTTTGATAGAAAGTATTCTTTTAAATGATGTTACTCTTCACTTGCCATATACAAAATTTCGCCCTCCAAGTGTTTGATACTTTGTCTAATGTAAAAGAAAACAATTATATGGACAATCACATATATTTATTACCCGGCCCATGTTGCATGATAACTATATCAAATATCTTACATGATTAGACTTAGACAAATTAAGGTTTTGAACCCCACATAATTGGTTAACTACAACGCTCTTTATGTATATTGGCCAACAATTATTGTCACCAGCAACATCACACCTGGTAACTTAACTATTGTTACCTTGTTGACATACCTTTTTACTTAAATTAACTATTTTTTTTTTGCTTTTATTCATATCTTTCATATCATTCTATACCAATCATGCCACTGTTATGCTTATAATATTTTGCTATGATGCCGGTATAGGGACCTGAATATGGACAAGAGTTGGATCAATATTACAAATAGGTTTAGAGATAAAGCTTATGGTTTGGGAGTTCAAAACTCTCTCTCAATGGCACGATATAATGCATATGGAAGCAATGTTATTAGATGTCCTTGTAGGAGATGTCTTAGTAACTATTACCATCCCATCGGTATTGTCGAAGAACATCTTTTTATAAAAGCATTGATTAGAACTACATACAATGGATATTCCATAGTGAGACAAATGATTTTGTCACGGTAAGGAACGATGATAATGACCATTCTAATGAGCATGGAGAATATGCTGATGACATCGAAGACATGTTAGATGATGTCTATTTTGGGAGATTTATGGACACGAGTGGAGTTGAAACCGACAGATATCAAGGACCCACGAGTACTCCATCCCAACAAATAGTCTTTGAGCAATTGCTTAAAGATGCAAGAAGTCCACTATATCCAGGTTGTGCGAGTTTTTCAAAGTTATGCTCCATATCAAAAGTATTGGTGGTTGGACTGTGAAGTCATTTGATATGATGCTTTAGTTGTTGAAGGATGCATTTCCTCATGCTCTATTGCTAAGTTCATACCATGCATTAAGGAAACTTGAACACATTTTTGGATTTAGTTATACAAAGATACATACTTGCCCAAAAAATTGTATATTATATTGGAAAGAGCATGCCGATCGGCAAACTTGCCCAACATGTGGTGCATCAAGGTGGAACCCCGACGCAAGTAAGAAGAAGAAAATTCCTCACAAGGAGTTACACTACTTCCCGCTAACACCGAGGCTCCAAAGGCTATATTTATGACATCACGGACAACATCCCATATGACTTGGCATTCAAATAATCGAGTGGGCGATTCTAGAACTCTTAGACATCCCAGTGACTCTTTCGCGTGGAAAGATTTTACCAACTAGCATAGTTGGTTTGCAAACAAACCTCGCAATATCCGACTTGGTCTTGCAAGCGATGGATTCAACCCGTTTAATAATGTTAGCAAGCCTTACAACATTTGGTCAGTTCTAGTGGTACCTTATAATCAACTCATTAGTTGTGTATAAAAGAACCGTACCTAATGTTGACGTTACTTATCCCTAGTCTGAAAGCTCCTAGAAATGACATTGATGTATATCTTAGACCCTTAGCTGATGAGCTCCAACATTTATGGGAAGTAGGTGTTCTCACATATGATGCCTCTCATGACTAATCCTTTCGTTTACATGCAGCTTTATTATGGACTATTAACGACTTTCCTGCATATGCAAACCTCTTTGGATGGAGTTTGAAAAGAAAATTAGCATGTCCTGTGTGTAATATGGATACAGGCTCAGAATGGTTGACATATGGTGGAAAACACTATTATACGCATCATCGTCGATTCTTACCAAGGGATCATAGTTGGTGACTAAATTCCAACTTGTTTGATGGTGGGGAAGAGCATGTTATGACTCCAACGAAGTTATTTGGACATGATATATTAGAGTAACTCATGAGATTGTCTGAAGTTTCGAGAGAGCAAAACTATTCAGAAAAGGAAGCGTTCACCCCAAAAGTTGAATTGGATGAAGAAGAGCATATTCTTCCAATTACCATATTGGGAAACCATAATATTGAGATACAATTTGGACGTTATGCACACTGAGAAGAATATTTGTGACAATGTTCTTGGAACCGATATGAATATTAAGTGTAAAACAAAGGACAACATCAAAGCTTGGAAGAATTTGATAAGGCTAGGCATAAAGAAATACCTACACATGGAGGAGCATGGTACTCGTTCTTTGATGAGGCCTGCCTATTACATGTTTGTGAGGGAAGGCCAGAGGAGTTTTTGTGAATGGTTGAAATCTATGAAATTTCCAGATGGATTTGCCTCAAATATATCAAGATGCGTGAACGTGCTTGATTGTAAGATTTCTTGAATAAAGAGCCATGATTCACATGTCCTTTTAAAAAGGCTATTTCCAGTTGCCCATTGGCAAGTTCTACGGAAAGATATAAGATTGGCAATAACAGAATTGAGTACATTTTTTCGAAAGCTTTGCGCACGAACTTTAAATGTGGACATCTTGAAGCAGCTTGAATGTGACATCCCGATTATTCTTTGCCAATTGGAAAGAGTACTTCCACCTGCTTTCTTTGATATAATGGTACATCTAGCAACTCATCTACCGCGTGAGACATTGGTAGCAGGTCAGTTTCGATGGATGTACCCATTCGAGAGATATCTTGGACTAGGGCTAAAAATCAACGTCGGCAGTGCAGTTTTGGTCCAAAATCAACGCCGCACTGACGACTTTTGCAAAGGTTCAAAACCAGCCGATTAGGGGGGAGAAAACCGACAGCCTCAGTGTCGGCATGAGTTGATGTGGTTAGTTGGTCTGCCTTTGGTGTCTTTGTGAAAGAGGAGGGGAGCAGCGAGCTATGCCATTGGTGCGAAGAGGTAGACTTGTAGATGGAAGAAGAAGACAGGAGAAGAAGAAGGGGGTTTATTAATCCCAAGTCGAAACGACACCTTTTCACCTAATTTTTTTTTAAAAGTCATAAATAAAATGACGTTGTTTCACTTACTTAAGTGAAACGACATCGTTTTATATAAGTATAATAGATATATATATATAATTGACTGGTTCAGCTGTTTGGGTTTGACCGGCATCGGTTTTCTTAATTTATATGGCTGACCGACCAGTTCTCCATCTATTTTGGCCAATTTTGGACTTCGGAGGCCAGTCCGTGTTGGCAACGGTTGATCCTGTTGGTTTCTATATAGCCCTCTATATTATAGTCTACCTATCTGCGCGGCCCAACTATAACTTGGTTGGATGTACCCATTCGAGAGATATCTTAGATGCTTTTAGCGTTATGTGATAAATAGAGCCCATCCTGAAGGATCTATTGCCAAGGATATATTCATGTGGAGTGCTTGACATTTTGTTCCCAGTACCTCAATGATGTTGATACCAGATATAGTCGACAAGAACGGAATATGGATGTTGTTCAACAAAATTCGGTGCCAACATTTTCTATCTTCTCTCAATGTGTCCATCCATTAGGATTCAAATCGTCATACTACTTATGTGCTAAACTTCTTCAAAACACCCATTAGTATGTGCTCAATAATTGCGCAGATATTGGGGACTACATCAAATGAGATTTTTCCTTTATTTTGTGTTCGTTTCTTTTAAATTCTTATGGAATTTAGATCTCAGTTGGCATGTACTTACATATAATATTTTCTGTTGTAGAGAGCATTATGAGAAGATCACTGTAGAATCCACTCTCAATGTTGACAAAAGGCATGAAACAGAATTCGTCGAGTGGTTCAAACATTGTGTACGTTACTAACATACCCTCATGTTTGCTCCTTGCAAAGATTATATGGATTCTGTGCTATATGCAGTCTATTAGCATATTAACCGACTCCATCTCTTATTTTTGAACATGTGAAAAAAAGCTTATGTTGGCTCCCAACAATGTCTCTGGTGAATTATACTCATTGGCATGTGGTCCCGACCATTGGGTGGCATCATATTTGGGTTGTATGAAAAATGGAACATGATTCCACACTAGAGACTGTGAAGCAACCCGTCGCACCCAGTGTTTTGGTGTGGTAGTTAGTGGGGGGCATGATGGGGGTATAAAGGACTACTATGGGGTGCTTACAGATATATTGTAGTTGTGCTACATGGGTTGGCATCATGTATATCTATTTAAATGTGATTGGTAGGACATTAGTGATCATAGAAGACTACGTCTTGACCCACATTATACAAGTATGAATGTATCTCACACATGCTACCAGGAAGATCCATTCGTGTTGGCATCCCAAGGAAACAAGTCTTCTATCTCGATGATGCTAGATTGGGAGTGATTGAAAAGTCGTGCAAAAAAATTATTGGCAGGAATGTGTATGATGGTTTGCTTGAATAAACATCTGAAGTCGAAGATGAAGGGCAAGCTGAGGCGTATCAAGAAATGGAGTCTTCATCTATGTATCCAACCCTTGTACCATCTGTCGTAGTTTATGCCTTTGCCATTCCAGAGGTGATGATAATGTGCACCCCGTTGATTTTATTAATGATCAAGAGCGATGAAGATTGGGAGGATGAGGAAAAGGACTTCCTCACTGAGGATGACTCCAATAGCGGTAGTGATAAATAATATTGAGACAAGGCCTGGATGGGTGATTGTATGTGAATTACAGGTAGGTAAATTATCATACATTTCTTATACATTATATGAGTATTTATTTTCTTCTCATGTGTTACCCAGTGTATTGAGTGAACGACAGACAATTTGATGGAGTCACAACATTTGAGCTATATAAAATTCAACTTAGAGAATAATGTTACAAATAGTTCAAACTCCTACATTGTATTGATTGAGATCCATACACTAATAATGTAACTTCTTACATAAAATTGACCTTAATATTTGGCCAAACATATGCAAACCAAACTCAAAATAAATACATCATTCTCAATTAGCATCACTATTATCATCATGGGTCCTATGCTGTAGAATTACCTGTACATCCTGATGTGTTTGGACTAGAAGGTCATGATCAAGTTGAAGCTGGTCTTGAAGTACGATATGACGAGCTATGATAAATGCCTGACCTTCTCGTGACTCAGCGATCATGGACTTAGGTTGAGATAGTTGGTCCTGTATGGAAAACAATTGGTGCAATATTTCTGACTCATTTGTCCTTGGGAATGAGGTCTCACACGATCTCTTACCTGCAGAGGCCGGGTTGCTTGAACCACCTGGTATGGTCTTGCGATCAACGAATCTCATCTCCATCTCTGATATTTGGGCCACAAACTTCTGAACAATAAGTTTAGAGAAAGGCAATTGAGATTTTTGATTAGGTTCATAATTGTGAATACTCACAGATAGATGACACAAAAGTCGAGAAATCAATACCCCATACGGCAAGCTATCTGTTTTCTCGTGAAAGACCCCCTCCATGATGCCAATGGCAAAAGATAGAAAATAAATACTATCACCATTGAGCAACACATAGAGGAACATGATTGTTTGAATGTTAATGTCAGATTGGTGGTTGATAGGATAAATGTATTGAAGAAGTATTCGTGCAAGTAAACACACTGGATTTGACATATCAGCCAAATTGAATGAACAATCCTACTCACACCAATAACGAGGCTTATCTACATGGACAAACTTTGTTGACATAAGTTGTTTCGAGAGAGCATCCTCCTTAGGATAGGGGTATGTAGGAGTATCTATTATAGGAATGTCGATAACATGGAAGATAAGTTCAAGTGTTACCTTAACTTGAGTGCCTCTAACAAATGTCAGGGGATCCTCAATCATTGATGTGAAATTTGCATAGAACTCACGGACAAGTTCAACATAGATCGATCTTGGTTTGGAAGTCAAGTACTCCCAATGTTGGGACTGAAATATTTGTGGTATGAAATTGAAAGCCTCATTCATTAGATTAGATAGCTTAATAGCCCGTTCACCTAGTATGAGCTAGTTCTGGAACCTGTCATAGTACGTCTTCTCACTCCCTTAGTTCTTGAACTTGGTATCAACATCACTACCCATGGTCAAAGAGGGCCCGGCCTGAGTTTTTTGCTTCTTCAACTTGCCAGCAGGCATCTTGTAGTGTTTACCTTTTGCCCTAGCCATCACTACATACAAAAATATATGAGAATAATCTATTAATTTTGTGAGATCAGGAGGACAAACCCTAACTAACATGTGACCATAACAAGATATGCTAGGTAATGCATCAATGGTTCGGATTGTAATGGCGTAAGCCAATTTAGCCCATTACAAATCTCAACAACTTTAAGTTGGATGGAAAAATAGGAATCTATGTTAGTGTCCACTATGAACTTATAGATATAAAGAGATTGAGTTATATAATTGCAGTATAATTGTAAAATAATGACACAAGTGATGAATATGATAGGCTTTTTTGTTTTGTTTTTAAATAGCCGATAGCCACTCGCGACGTGACCCCAACCCAAGTTTATTATAAAAGCCTCACTTCTGGCGGAAGAATACCGTGATAAACTTAATGTCAGCATGAATGAACAATATTGTATTAAAAGACAAGAAATCGAAAAAGTAATGAACAGATCGATTTCTCGTGGTGAGTGAGAGTTTTTGTCATATAGTTGGTGTGAAAGATTTTAGAAAAGGGAGAAAATGAAAGGCTTCCCCAAATACAAATTAACCCATACAAGGGTTCTTTCAACAAACATCACAATGGACCACCCTATCTTGTTAGTGTCCATTATGAACTTACAAACATAAAGACATTGAGTTATATAATTGTAGTATGGTTGTGAAATAATGACACTGAGATATCTATATGATAGACTGAGTTATCTATATGATAGACTTAATGTAAGCATGAATGGATAATATTGTATTAAAAGAGAAGAAACGGGAAAAGCAACGAACAAATTGAGTCCTAAGTCACAAATGTGCTTAAATAAAAACCCTCCTTGGGGACTATCGAAAATTATTCTCACAAATTTGCTTCAGGATCAAACCCTAGATCCTATCAGTAGATAGAACTCAAAAATCCATCCTCTAGTGTTGAATCTTCTGTATTTATTTTTTTTCTCAAATAGGATAGGCTGTGTTGTGATATTTGTTGAAATCTATGTTGAAAATCATCATTTGTATTTGAAGAAACCTTGCATTTTCTCCAATATGCTTTATTGGACAAAGGCAATTGGATAGCTTCAACGGAGTGGATGAACAGGCAATCATTCGAACACTGGAACTTGAGTCCCATCATGGCTTCCAAACAGTTACTGTTGAACTCTGGAATAGTTTATGTCCGAACCAGATACTTTAACTACCATCAGTCATTCAAACGAAATAGCAGGCGAATACATTAGTTCGAACGAGCCTCTGGCAGGGATGTTTGAACGATGTTTCGAACGATATCTCATCTAGATAATCGATTCGAGAGATGATTGAATGATGAACTACTTGGCCCATCAGTTTGATAGACTCTGTGAGGCATGGTATGTAAATAACATGCAGAGTAGTCCGAACGACAGATGAAGCACATGTTCCGTTCGAGCGACGCCATCGATTACTTCACATGTAATTAACTTGGTCCAAAAATAACATATTTTTGCAGTTTTAGGAAAGCATTCATGTTTAAGTATTTTATTATAATTAAGTATTACTCATTGTATAGGTAGCTAGTATCTAGGCATAGTTATTCACGATGAAAAATTTAAAATACATCTTTTTCTAAAAGGATAATGCTACTCACCCCGTTTAATCATCCCGTTTTCTCTTCCCGTTTGACGTGGCCCCTATACGTTTGACAACTTTTAAATTTTTTTATCCCACGTTGCAAAGCTGAAACACATCCCCCCGCTACGGACCTTGGTCTCCTTCTCCCTAGCCCCATCACCCATCGACTTCGCCCCCTAGTCCCACGTTTTTTTTCCTCCCCAGCCCCACCGACTTCGCCCCCTAGTCCCATGTTTTTTTTTCCTCCCCAGCCCCATTGAAGTGGTCAAGTATTTGCATGAAGTACTTTGTTTCGTAAAGCTGGTTTTTGGTTGCAAGCTGCAAGAGTTGCTCCGGCCGAATTAGTAAAGAAGGAAATGTAGGACTAATTTGGGCAATTGAGACGGGACAAGACAATAGAGTGAAGAAAGAAAATAAGAGAAATGCAAACACAATTGCCATTTTCCCTCGGTCTTTATGACTTTATCTGTGTTTGCAGAGAAACCAGAGATAGAAATTGAGAGAGAGTTATGAATAGTCCATTCGTAAAAAGGAAGGAGAATGGGGGGAGGAAGACCTCAAAAGTCTACAGAAACATCCATGCGAATGGGAAAAGTCATGGAGGAGGAAAGAGTTTGGAGTTTTTTTTTTTTTTTTTTTTTTTTTTTTTTTTTTTTATGTAAAAATTGATTTCATAGCTGAGAAGATTAAAGAAACAACCCAAAACTTAACAAAAGCATAAAACTCCAACTCGCTGTGAATTAGAACTTTATAAACATAAAAGTTGATTGAAAGCGTGCCAATGGAACCACATGCAGGAGTTTATGGGTCTCTTTTAAATGCTAGTCGGATTCACAAAAGAGTCAAACTTGGGGAGCTGGATGCAAAGAAGCTCTTTGAGCTTGAACCATAAAATTCGGGAAATTATATTTTGTTTTCCAACGTATATGCTTTGGCAGGTAGGTGGGAAAATGTTGAGAGGGTCCGGGGTACAATGAGAAAAGTGGGAGCGAGGAAGACAACTGGATGGAGTGAGGAACAATACATTTACCATTGTAATTGACAACTTTGACAGAAAGGGAAGGGGTTCCAGACAAATAAAGATCACAGTGTATTAAGTTTTTCCTTTATGCTTGGCCCCTTTTATGCTATTAGCCATTCCGTTGATTCTTCTCAAAGCAAGAACCATCAAATTTAGGAAAAATTCATTAACCGTTCACGGTAGTGGGAGTCGTGCAGGACTGCTCTGTTTTGAGGAGCAAGAACAAGGGCCTAACCGAGTCGTTTACGATGGTCTATAGGCGGGAGTTGGTCTTCACATCCTTGGGGAGCAGTTGGTGTGATGGTTAAGCAGGGATTCTTTTTGCCTGTGAAGTCGAGGGAGGGAATGGAGTCGAACTCATGGGGCTGGGGACGGCGAACTGGATGGATCATGGGGATGTGCTTAAAAAAATTAAATGAAGTGTTTAATAGGAAGAGAAGGAGACCAAGTAGATAGGTTGGGAAGCAACATGGGATAAAAAAATTTAAAAGCTGTCAAACGTGTAAGGGCCATGTCAAACGGGAAGAGAAAAAGGGATGATTAAATGGGATGAGTAGCATTATCCTTTCCTAAAATGATCCAGCCATTTATATTAAGGGTTAATAATACAGGAAGCCCAAATATTGTAATTTACCCAAAATATGTTCACGCGGGAGTAACGAAGCACGCCCATCCAGGATATATTGAAAATACTACTTAAACATATCTAGCTCACACTACTCTTTGTATTCAAATTTCTTTCCAAAGCCTCATCTTAGGGTTCCATTGTTTTCCACTCTCGGACAAAGGCGGTTTCTAGTGTCAACCATTCTCTGGTTCGTCTTTGCAGTGAAGATCATCCCTTACGAGAATTCCCCTGAAGGATCGAATGGTTCTGAGTCTCCCTATTAGGATCTAGTTGATTTTCATCTTTAGTGCCTCTATATCCAGGTTTGGGGGTTTTGACCTATTGTGGAGGGGGCTTTTGTTTCAACCATCGGTCGCAGTTTTGGTTTGTGATTCAACCCATACTACTCCAGCCAATGTTTATTGAAGTTGTGGTTTGAGGGCTTTTGTTTCGACGTGAGATTGTGTGTGGGATGTGCATCAAGGTGGATTCGAGTAGCTTAACATATAACCAAGGCATGTCTTTAATTATACTTAAATTAATAATGATTCACACGTCTTATAAATTACCATGTATGAGGTGGCATAATTTAATGTGGTTGCTATTATAGGACAGTTTTCTCAACAAATACTATGTATATTTAAGCATATAGATAGTATGGTGGGTGACTATGCTCGTGGGAGAAGAACTAAGTTCCATTGAAGGTAGCTTAGGTTGTGTTTGGTTGTTAAATCAAACTCAACTCATTTTAAACCAATCATTGATGAGACCTACTACTTTTTTAACTTCCCATAAAAAAGTTAAACTCATATCAACCTACTTCATATATTTTAACCTAAAAAGTTAAACCCATCTTAATGGACCCACAAAATACTACTATTCACAACTCAACTCAACTCCTCTCAATATCCAAACGTAGCCTAGTGTATGACGAAAGCCACAGAGGAGAGCTTATGCTAAGCGGCATAATAGGAGGCCACATGCAACTAGGGTAGGCACCGTAAGCAATGAGTAAACATCTGTAACATTAGATCATGACTCAACCAAGCCACCTGTTGTTGTTTTTTAGAGTAACTTAAATGATGCTCCTATGGTGGAAGTTGCCACCACAAACCACCCTAGTGAGCCCAATAGGCACATTCAGTTTTACATTTTCTGAATATGTGGATAAATAGAGCATGATGTACATATTACTGATAATCTGGATGTAGATATTCATATATTTATTCTAATAAAAACTTGTTTGTATCATGTTCTTATATATCTAGTTCAACCAACAAGAAAGCAAGGTCGTCGTGGGGTAGCGAGTGGGAGGATGTTTACGAAGCTTCGTTCTATGGGACTCATTCCGCTAGTGATTCTTGAGGGGCATACCTCACCCTCATGTGATAATTCAAAGATTTATAACCAGAGAATGACATAGATTGTGAAGCACCATTCAAATATGATGCATGCTAGCTGGAGGTTTGTTCCAGAAGATTAGGAAAAGGAACTAATTCAGCATGTCAGAATGAGTATAATCACGCCTATTTCCAACATATAATTTGTTACTTAACTATTGTTGCTTAGTCCCCTACAATAATTGAATACAATACGTTAATTGGGAGAACCCGAATCATATAGAATGTGTAGAATTACAGCTACAAAGTAATTACAATGTCTTTCATCATCAACTATACTTGGACTGTAATAGAAGCGTTACACATGCAACAACCTTAGCAAAAGGGTCAACTATGGTGGATGCATGAGTGTGAGAAAAGTTGTGTGAACGATGGATATCTCCTGCCTTTCATATAAAACATTAACTATATCATTTTTAGGGTTATTTTAAATAAATTAGTCTAGTGGGAATATGTGACCCCCCAACCCCCGCTTGGGATTGGACAGTGACTGAAGAGTCGGGACATATAACTCAAAACTACATATCCCTTGTACATGACAATTAAGATACAATACACCTATAAATCTAGCAGTATGCAATAATTTGCAATGGATAATTCTTTTAACTACATAAAGACAGTGGCAATATAATAATCATGGTACCGAATGTAAGCATTCCAAAAGTTTAAATTTTCATAATTGTACTCCCAAAATAGATAATTATTTTAAAAGACTCCCAAAACATGGGACCATCAAAATATTGTTTCCACAAAAAAACCATAAGTCATGTCTTATTCCTACCACTACTTCCATGGTCCCCTTCCTTTTTTTTTTTTTCCTTTTTTAAAGGTACTTCTTTAATCCAGCTTCTTCCACTTCTCCAAAAAGTGGTCCTTGTCCCTATTCTTCAGCCTTTTCGTCTCTTCTATATGCTGCAAGGTCTCGGCAATGAGCGAGTCAACGTTCTCTACTCTATCCAGTAAATAGGGCTTCTATGAGCTCTCATTGGTCTTGGGCACCTCCTCGATGTCGAGGGTACTGTCCTCTTCCGTTTCATCATGGTCGTCTAAACCTATAACAACTTCCACCATTTCGGGTGGGGAATGATAGTGGAAACTACCATGTAAGATTTTGAGAAATCTTAGCAAGTAAACAATCAACATACAGTAGATATCACAAGCATATACAAGCAAACCACAATGAATGCATGGACATGAACTTTGACGTGAAAACTTTGACATATGCAACATAAACTTTTCATAAAACATCTTTTCATCTTTTAAACTTTTTAACACGTGTTCATATCATTTGAGCTCGGGTACTTGTTCTTGTCATAACATATCATGCCATTCTTATCATTTCATAATATTTCATGCCATTCTTATCATTTCATAACATTTTCATATTGTGATCATATCATATTCTTTCATAACATATCATGGCATAACATAACATATCATGGCATGTCATATCGTACCGTCACATGAAGCTCAAATACCTTGTTCATTTCATGATTCACATGGATGGACACCTCACAGCTCCCCTAAGCACCGTGTGTTCCCGCTAGTTACTACATCAACCAACGATCCACTTAATCGAGATGACTATGTCATAACATAAACATATTCTTTTACGATAGTTCGCTTACCTCACCTTTACCGTATGACTCCCACTAGTTTTATGTGCAACCTCGCCCCGGTATCCTTTCCTTAAGAAACCATTTGAGACTCGTCAACTTTACTTCGTTGACCCAGGGGTCTCCACTCGACTTTAAACACTCCAGTGTGAACAGAGAGTTCCATTAGGGCATTTCCCCGTCCTAGCATTTGGGGTCGTGATAAAACATTCTTTGACTCTTTTCTTTTTGAAAACATCGACTTCAATGCATGAGACATGAACACATGATGTTACACTTTATCATACTCATACAACATGTACAACCCGAAACACATATGGTCTAATTCGCAATATGCATCTCACAATATGGCTTGAAAACATTAGAAGATGTAATCATATAATAAATACATGTAAACATAGTTGAATCATACTTATCCAACCACAAAACAGATTCGTATTCCCTTGATATGGCCTTGGCCAAATCATACAAGTCCTCCAAATATGGATCTTCATCATCACAACACATATTCTCATACTTCTACACATTCATATATCAAAACAAGCATGCATAGCACATATACATGTCAAAATTGAAACCCTAAAATGGTATATTTGAAATACCCTTCAACACACCATCATGAAAACATAGCATCTCATCCTTTCATCAAAACTGAGCATATATATAACAAGATAACAAGATTCAAGCAATGATAATAAACAAGAGTTCACGAAATATATACAAGCGTTATCAAAAGTAAGTTGGAAGTTTGCTTACAAAAAAATCCAAAGTATTAAAATAGCAAATCTGAAAAATATATGCAAGACATATTAGAAGGTGACTAGAGAAATCCTAGTCTCGAAATAAGGGTGAGTGTGAGTGTCTAAGGTTTTCGAAAATGCTTTCCCATGAAAAAAACCCTAGAATCCGAGACAAGAAACCCTAGCCTTTCTTCTAAGTCATGGCCGTGGCCTTCATTCCTTCTAAATTTCATGTTCAAGAGCTTGAGACAAAAGAATATTTTTGGGTTCTTCATTTTCTTGAAGAAAAAATCTAATTTCTAAATTGAAAGTGTGTGTACATGTGGGAAAACCCTAGAACCAAAACTTGTTGGTGTTGTTTTCCCTCTTAGCCGTGTGTGTATGTGCAAGAAATGGTGAAATGGTTATTACCTCCTTGTGTTTTTCCTCTAGCCGAATGGTTGAGGAAGTATCCTTGGTGGTTTTCGAAATGGTGAAGAGAATGGTGGCGTTTGGTTGGTGAGAAAGTGTGAGAAAATGTAAGAACTTAGAGAGAAAATAGTAGTAGCCAAAATCCCTTAGAAACAAAGTTGAGAACTTGAGCAAAAGACCTCCCAGCTTTTCAGTAATGCCCTTTTATAGAAGCCTCAATCCCTTCTTGAAAAGCCTAAGGCTTGTGCATGGATGCCACTTGGCATCTAGACAAAATGGTCTCTTCCTCTTCCCTAGAATGGCATTGGAAAACCAAAAGCCTTTCTTACGTGTGGTGTGTCACTTCTTCAAAATCAAAACCCTCTCTTGCGTCACCTTCCCATTATGCCCTTCCTCACTTATCTAGGTTCAATGTACTTGGTGGCAAAGGGTTAAAACACATAGCCCAATCTTCCTTGGAACTCCACCTTGTGTGCATGGTTGCCATGTGGCAAGTGAGTGTGTGTTCCTTGTCTTGGCCGAAACCCTAGCTCTTCCTTAGGTGATCTTTGGCCCTCCCAAGGTGATCCTTAGCCTTCCCCAAGCTTGAGTTGTCGCCCCCTCTCTCCTTTCTTGCTCTTCCAACATTCTTTTAGAACATGTCCTTTCCTTTTCCCAAGTAAGATCTTCTTAGAACTTCAAAGCTCTCATTCTCCATGCTTTGACAAGTATAAATCTCAGAAAGGGGTCCTTGCATGTAGGCCTGTAAGCCCTAATCCTAGTGACCTCATCTTCCACTCACATCTTCTAGAACCTCATGCATGCTAGACAAGTGTCACACTTGCCATTTTCCTAGGTTTCATTCTAGAAAAGATCAAATTGTTTCTCTTGTGCCATGTGGTGCCTCTACCAATCTTTAGAAATCACTTTGGGCTTCTAAACCCTAATTTCAACCTAGTTGGCCGAAATCCACATGGGCCTTTTTGGGCTTTTTCCTCTCCTTCTTCTTGTGGGCTTCCTAAGTCTAGGACTCTAAGGTTCAAAATAAAACATACCTTAAGGCTCTCCTCTTACACTTAACATCTTCTACTAGCTAAGATAATCTTTGAATAAACAAGACTATAGTTGGACTAAAGTTTAGTTAGGTGATAATTGTTAGAATTAGTCTTGGAATTTAGGTTAAGGCATCTGTACATTTTTATGCAACTGCTCTTCTAACTATATATATAGGGTAGTTGCATATTAATGTTTTTGTGTGTCATTTGTTAATGATAACTTTATATTGTTATGAAAATGTAATGAAATGGTGTATGTAGAGTGCTTGTCTGAAGGCTATTGTGCTATTTTTTTTAATGAAATGGATGTGCTTGTAGGCTGTGATAGTGGAACATAAAGATGACATTATTATTAGAACATGATGCTCTTGTGCACTACATGTTTGAAAGTGATATTTTGTTTGGATTTATTAATGATATAATAGATCATGTGAGATAAGATTGTAAGAGATCTTAATAATCCAATGGTGCAAGAGGCTTTGCAGTGTATTTTTTTTATAAGTCCATGGAAGTATATGTAGTAGTAGTCCAGTGAGTTTAATTGCATTGTGAACTAATGGAAAGTATGTATATAGAAGCTTTGTTGAAATTTTAAATAATTTGGACTCGTTTGCAACAAAATTCAAAACCCAACACCTTTTGCAAACCAAAGCCAGAAATAATTGGAACGACAAATGTAGCTAAATTTGTTACAAATTCCTTGAATTTGCAACGACATGATTACGTTGCAAAAAATATTTTTCACGTTTGCAAGGAATACAATTTGTTGCAACTTCACAATTTGCAAGGAAAAAAATTCATTGCAATAATGAGAAGTACTTTTACAATGAAAGTGTTCCGTTGGTGAAATACATTTGCAATGAATATACATAGTTGCAAATGTCCATTTGCAAGGAATATAAGTCGATGTTGTAATACATTTGAAATGAATGTACATCGTCGCAAATAGATATTTGCAACGAATTAAGTTGTTGCAAAATTGCATTTGTAACAAATGCACATCGTTGCAAATGATGATTTCCAATGAATTGCATCCATTGCTTTAGTACGTTTGCAATGAATTCATTTCGTTGGTGAATCAGTTCCTTGGAAATGGACATTTGCAACGATTTACATTTGTTGTAAATGTATTACATTGCAACGAATTGAAATCGTTGCTACTGTACATTTGCAACGAAGTTAAATCTTTGCAACTGTAGATTTGCAACGAAAACAAATTGTTGCAATGTATTTGCAACGCATCAAATTCGTTGCAAATGCATATTTGCAAGGACAAAATTCGTTGCTTCAATACATTTGTAACAAATCCAATTCGTTGCAACTGTGCATTTGCAATGAATATAAATCGTTGCAAATGTATATTTGCAACAACCAAATTCGTTGCAAAAATGAAATATTTCATTGGTAAATGACAAATTGCAATGGTTGCCCATATCCCCTAGATGGACAATAGCAACGAGAAGATATACATTTGCAATAATAGAAAAAAAAAGGCTTTTTGTGTAGACATTCACCAATGAAAAAAAAAAAAAAAACTTCTTGGTGTAGACATTCACCAACGCGGCAATTCATAAAGTGGGGCAACGAATATTGTTCATTGCAAATAGTCAGTTGCAACGAAAAAATACTTTTTGCAACGATATAAAAACCTTTCCTATTGTAGTAACCACACACCACATTTGTTTTTATTTCTATTTTTCTTTTGTTTTATACTTACTAAACAAATTGAGGTCTTCTATCATTTCTACACCATATACTTGCTAAGGAAAAAAATAAATAAAAAAATAAATAAAAATTATGTGTTGAGTGTGGTGTATAGATGATGAGTAGAATTTTATTTATTTATTTATTATTATTATTATTTTTGCCCAACTAACATGACTCAACAAAGTAAAACTTTATTTGAATTGTAACAAGAAACAAAGAGATTATTATTAACAATCAAAGATACAGATCGAGAGAAATACCCTATTAATCTAAGATGCCACATCGTGGAGGAGGTTTTTATTCCAAGTAAAACTGTAAAAATCTTGTTGTTGTGGCCTCTATGTCCTTGTTCGTTAGGATAGGATAATGTCTATTTTCAGTTTCAGTTTTTCCTTCCATTAGTGTTGCCTTGGTCTGAAGGTCCATTACATAAAAACAATCATCAAAGGAGGTTTGGATAATGAGTTAAGTTGAGATGAGAGTTTAAAATTGAATAAAATATTATTATAATATAGTTTTTTAATATGATTTTTGTTTTGTGATTTGAGAAAATTAAATTGTTTATTATATTTTGTTTGAAAGTTTGGGAAAGTTATAATGATTAGATGAAATGAGTTGAGATCAACTTATTATCCAAACAATTCCTTAGTATAAAATAGCAATGGGTGCCTAATTCTCTGTTAATAGATAAAAAGTTGGTGGAAGCATTGGGGGCAATGAAGAACATTTTTAAAGAGAAACTTATGACTATAATTCAAGTGAGAAAGAGTTGTTGAACTAATGCTCTCAATGGTAAGTGTTACTCCATTTCCCATTGCTACTATGTCATTCTTTTGGAAAGGTTGCCATATTATCAAATTCTTCATATTATTGGTAATGTGTACATTAGTCCCATTGTCAGCCAACCATTGTTGATTTTCAAATACTACATTTGTTTGTGATAGGAGTAGTCCTTCCTGTGGAAGCAATTAAGGGCCTGATGGTTGGCTTTGAATCAAATTTTGGCATGGGATGCAATTTGTTAAAGAAAAAGTGCTTCGTTCAATAGCTGATGAGAGATCCTCCTCTTTCCCATAAAGGTGGAGTTTTTTTTTCTCTCTACTGTTCTTCTGAACGTAGAGGTTCTCTCTTGGACTTTGTTCGAAGAGAGATTCTACTGTGTGATCCCCCAAAGCAAGGTATAGAGTTACGTTATGGCCGAAGAATTATCTAACCTTTACGAAGGTTTGAGCCTTACGGAAGAAGAGAAATAGGAAGTTCTCATTCCAAATGAGGAAGTTCTAATCTCTATAGCCAAAAACAGGAATTGTTTGGCTGCCCTTATTGTTGCAGAGAAAGAAATGAACATAGGAGCTTTTCGGAATACCATGAGTAAGGCATGGAAAGTAGAGGGCCAGGTTTCTTTTAAAAACCCTGATATCAACAGATTCTTGATTGAGTTTCAGAACCACATGGAGAAGGAGCGTGTACTTTCTGGTAGACCCTAGTCTTTTGATAGGGCCTTGGTTTGCTTATTTGATTGTGAAGGCTGCATGGCTCCCAAAGACATTGAGTTTAAGAATGAACCATTTTGGATACAGTTACACGACCTGCCTTTTGTAGGATTGAACAAAACCATGGGAGAAAAGGTGGGGGCAGCTGTGGGAACTGTTATCTCAGTTGATGTGGATACAAGTGGCATGGCTTGGGGCCATTTTCTTAGAGTTAGAGTTCTACTAGATATATGTAAGCCTATCATCGGGGCAGATTTATCAATATGGGAGGAAAACGTTTCTGGATTCTATTTAAATATGAGAGGCTTCCCTTGTTCTGCTTCCAGTGTGGTGCCATTAAACACACTGGTTCGTCTTGCCCAATTTCTCCTACGGGGTGTAAAGTACGTGAAGGAACAATACTTGAGTATGGCTCCTGGCTAAGAGCTAGCACGCAGCTGAGGAACTCTCCAGTCTTCAGCAAGAAGGATGGTGATTTCGAAAACACAGGAAGTTGGCGCCAAAACAAAAGTGAATATAGTAGGTACGAGGACGATGTGATGGAACAAAATGTCACTTGCAAATCCAATGTAGGCGTTGAACATGTTGACCTTGGGAGTTCTGACAACTACCAACTACTGGGACCTTTACACGAAAAGGGCAATAGGTGCAGAACAAAAGATCAATCAAACCCTCATATTCAGGTAAATTCTGATAGCTTAGAGATTTGGCTGATGTGCACCCTAAGGACACCTTGACTTTAAAAGGAGTCCTTTCAAACCATGACCCCTCTCTGTATCACACTGGTCAAGACACACTGAGTCCTACTAGAGACTTGGCCCTGGACAGCTCACCATCTCAGAACTCACCCATTAAAATTATTGTTGGCATTGCTAATAGAATCACATGGAAGAGGAGGGCTAGAGAGTTGGGGCCTAGAGGAAACCATAGCCCACCTGACTCGGTTATGTGTGAATCTAGTGACCCTAAACCAAGGAAAAGGCCTGGTGCAAGATCTCATGGGATTATCATGACAAGGAACAGAGCTAAACAAGCTCAGCTGGCAGAGGCTGGCCTCTAGCCTTGCCAATCCCCATGAAACACTTAGCCTAGAACTACCGAGGGCTTGGGAACCCTCGGATAGTTCGTGAGCTTCTTATGGTGAAGGAGAAGTGCCCAGATGTTGTATTCTTGAGTGAAACCAAATGTAGAAGGAAAAGAATCGAACTTATTCGAGACAAATTGAGTTTTGACCATTGCTTTTTTGTTGACAGTATTGGTAGAAGTGGGGGTGTTGCCATATTTTGGAAAAAAGAAATAGAAGTTGAATCAGATTCTTACTCCCATCATCACATCTCTATTTCAGTTTCCTCTAACATCCCAAGTAAGAAATGGACTGTAACAGGTTTTTATGGACAACCTACTACTGCTAAAAGAAGTGTTAGTTGGGACCTTTTTAGGTTAATTCATTCCAGAACTCATAATCCTTGGCTGCGTATAAGGGATTTTAATGAGATTATGTTTCAAGATGAATACTTTGGTTCTAACACCGACCCCTTTAAGCAAATGGAAGAATTTAGACTCGCTTTATCAGACTATGGTCTTATGGACATTGGCTTTAGAGATTTACTTGGTGTAATAGAAGGGAGGGTTCTGAGTTCACTAAATGTCATTTGGATAGAGCCTTAGTTAATGATGAGTGGCTTAATCTTTTTTAATCTAATCAGGTTTTAGTTCTACCAGGACAATGCTCAGATCACAATCCCTTATTTATTAATTGTTTAAACTCTACCCAAGTCGAAGCTCCTAAGCATAAGGTTTTTAGATATGAAGTCGCCTGGGGCAGAAGAGAAGGATGTACTGAACTCATTAAAGCTGCTTGGTTATAGAAACCCCCTCAGGCTTCTAAGCTTGATTTTACTCGAGAAGGCTTGAATGTATGCAGGGATAAGCTCAAGATTTGGAGTAAGGAGGCTTTTAGACAGCAGAAAAGGCTTCTCACTCACAAGAGAGAACAGCTTAGACTGTTACAAGAGTCCAACTCTGGTCAGCTTAGTAGTCAAATCAATGCACTTCAGAGAGAGATAGATGGTTATCTTGAAGAAGAAGAACTGAGATGGAGACAAAGATGGCTTAAGGATGGGGACAAAAACACTAAATACTTCCATAAGTGTGCCTATCAAAGGAAACAGGTGAATAGAATTAAACAAATCAGAAGTGAAGATGGGAGTGTGACTTCAAACCAGGAAGAGATTGCAAGGACCTTTCAAGAATATTATCAAAATCTATTTCTTCTTCTAACCCAAGAAATATCGAGGCTGCTCTTAACTCCCTCCCTCCCTCAGTCAGTACAAAAATGAATTGATCCCTTTCTAGTCCTTTTTCTGAACACGAAGTTAAAAATGCTATTAAGGACATGAACCCTCTCAGATCTCCTAGCCCAGATGGATTCCCAGTTGTATTCTACCATCAACATTGGACCACAATTGGTAAGGAAGTAACAGCAATAGTCATTGAAGTGTTAAACACCAGAAAGGGTTTTAAAGATATCAATCAAACATTTATTTCTCTAATCCCCAAAAAGAAGTGCCCACAATCTGTTTTAGACTACAGACCAATCAGCCTTTGCAATATTTTTTATAAGATCATCTCTAAAGTAATTGCAAATAGACTCGAGCTCATTTTGCCTAGCCTCATCTCCCTCACTCAAAGTGCATTTGTTTCAGAAAGACTGATCTCAAATAATGTAATTGTTGCATATGAACTACTGTATTCCATGCAAACAAGGTTAAAAGAAAAGCATAATGGCTTTATGGCCCTTAAGCTCGATATGATCAAAGCATATGATCGAGTGGAATGAGAATTTTTAAGTAAAGTAATGAGGAAAATGGGCTTTGAGAGTGAATGGGTAGATCTGGTGATGCAGTGTGTTACCACTGTCACTTATTCTATTCTTGTTAATGGTATACCCCAAGAAACTTTCATTCCATCTAGAGGCATTAGGCAGGGAGATCCCCTATCTCCCTACCTATTCATCATTTGTTCTGAATTCCTCAGTCATAGCCTAAATCAAGCTAAGATGTAGGGTGTAATTTCTGGAATTGCAGCTGCTCGAGGCTCTTTTCATGTGAACCATCTTTACTTTACAGATGACAGCCTGGTCGTTTGTAGATCAAATCCAAATGAATGGTGTAGACTACAGCAAGTGTTAAGCAATTATGAACAAGTATTGGGCCAAAGGCTTAATCTTGAGAAAACTACAATTTTTTTAGCAGCAACACCAAGCTTGAGGCCTAACAAGCCATTCTACAACAATCAGGTATTAAAGTTTCAGGATCCTTTGATAAATACCTGGGGCTACCATCCTATGTGGGCAGAAACAGAACCAAGGCTTTTCACTTAATACAAGATAGGGTCAAAGCTAAGATGGTCAAATAGAAGAGTAACATGTTGTCTCAAGCTGGGAAGGAGACTACTAAAATCTGTGCTGCAGTCAATCCCTACCTATAGCATGGGTATCTTTAAACTCCCCAAAACCATTCTTAGAAGCCTCAACCAGCTTTTGCAATCTTTATGGTGGGGTCAAAGCAATAACAAATCTAAAATCCATTAGTTGAGCTGGCAAACATTAGGGAAATCCAACTAGAAGGGGGGCTTGGGATTTAGGGACTTTGAACACTTTAATTTAGCCTTACTGGCTAAACAAGGTTGGAGAATCATTCAAAACCCTTTATCTCTTGCAGCCCAGGTTCTTAAAGCTAAGTATTTCCCTACATCCGATTACTTATCAGCCAAATTAAGACCTCATGATTCATATGTATGGAAGAGTTTCCTATTAGCCAGACCAATACTTAATGCAGGACTGTTATGGAAAGTTGGCGATGGAAGAAAAATCAAAATTTGGCAATCTCTCTAGATGCTGAAGCTCTAGTTTCTGATCTCATAAATCCATTCACCATGCAGTGGGATCTCCCTCTCATCTATGCCATCTTCTCAGCCTCTGAGGCAAAATTAATTAGCCAAATCCCTATTAGTCCATGCAGGAGCCAAGATATGTTGACCTAGAGATGTTCAAGCAATGGAAATTTTTCTGTAAGGAGTGCTTATCACCTTCAAGGTTCACTTATAAAGGATAGAGCGGGGCAGTCTTCAACCCAGAATTCCAATTCGAGTTTCTGGAACAAAGTTTGGGGTATCCAAGCACCTCAAGCCACAAAAGCCTTTCTTTGGAGAGCTACATGTGAGTCTCTCGCCACTAATCTGAACCTGCATAAAAGGAAATTGGAGACTCACCCCCTCTGTCCTATTTGTTCCCTTAAACTTGAATCAGTATCTCATGCTATATGGTCCTGTGGTGCTTCAATGGATGTGTGGTCTATGAGCTCAAAACGAATTTAGAAATTAAGTATCCTAGAAGGCTCATTTAAAGATATTCTAGCCCCTATAATGGATTACTTATCTCCTTTGGAGATCATTCAGTTTGTTGTTACTGCAAAAACCATCTGGCATAGGAGGAATACTTGGCTCTTTGAACAGCAGTTCCACCCTCCCTCTCAAGTGTCAAAGCTAGTCCAAGCAGAGATGGCTTCCATTAAGTTATGGCTAGAGAATGGGATAAAACAGACTAAAGTCCAAGAACCTAAAAACAACAGGTGGATTGCTCCCCCACTAGATGTATTCAAAGCTAATTGGGATGCTACCATTGATAAAGGCAACTCGAGGTTGGGGATTGGTGTGATTGTTAGGAACTCAGAAGGATCTGTTATGGCCTCATTGTGCTCATCGATGGACCTGATTCCTGATCCACTCCTTGGTGAGGCTGTAGCAGCTTGAAGGGCTTCTTCCTTTTGTGCAGAGTTGGGACTACAATATATTATTCTTGAAGGTGACTCTCTATCGGTGGTAAAGGCTATTCAACACAAAGAGGATAGTTGGAGTGACACTGGTCTTGTTATTAGAGACATCAAGATCATGCTATCCAAGACCCATTCTTGGTCTGTTTTACATGTCCATAGGGAAGTTAATGTAATTGCTCATCATTTGCCAAAGTTTGCTCTTAGCTGCCAGGAAGACTGTATACTTATTGAGGACTATCCTCCATGTGCATTTGCTTTAATGAATGAAATAGCTATTTAAAAAAAAAAAAAAAGTTGATGAAGGGTACAAACCGAGTCAAGTCCAATTTGAACAAGGGTACTCAAACTTGATTAGCATATTTACTCATTCAAACTCGGCTCATTCACCATTAATGTTGTTCGAATTCGGCATGAGCTCAACTAAAATAAACAAACGACTTGAGCTCGAACTTGATTTGTTATTTGAAATTTCTGAATCTTTTTTTTCGATTGATAAAATAATTTTACAACTTACAAAAAACTCTAACCATTTAACTATTCTACCAAATAGTTTTGATTAAAAAATTCTTATGGTATAACTTTTTATAAACTAAATTAACTTATAGTTATAAATTAAAAAAAATACATAAGGGAAATGTAATAAACTAAACTATTTAATATATATAGTTGTCTGATATATTATTATACAAATTATCCTATACAAACTTTGGGAACATAAAAAATATATTAAATAAGGTAAACTATAAATAAATTAACCATATATAATTAAGTATATTAAATATAATTGACATGTAATAAATATAACATATACATATATAACACGAGCACAAATGAATCAAGCCAAGCTTATATGAGATTTGTTCATGAGTATAAATCGAGTCAAGTTGAGTTTATACGTGTTTTGCTCATTTAATATTCAAACATATACTAGTGTTTATGAACATCTCATTTATTAAATGAACTGAGTATATGCGAGCCAAGCTTAAGCAGTTCACGAGCTGCTCTATTCATTTGCAGCTCTAGGTGTAGCTTTTAGAGAGGCTGAGTTAAGTGGAGAGGGCTTGATCTTGGCAGAGTATTTATAATTGAAAGGATATTTAGGCTGTGTTTGGAAGCTAAGGTGATCTTAGATGTCTAAGTTGATATGTAAATAGTAGTATTTTGTAAATCCCATTGAGATGTGTTTGAATGTAAATAAGTTGAGATATGTGTTTGCATGTATGAATTAGGTTGAGATATGTTTAACTTTTTTATGGAAAGTTAAAAAAGTAATGGATCCCATCAATGATTGATTTGAGATGGGTTGAGTTGATTTCAACCCATCTCAAATTGGTGAGGCTAGTTTAGACTGAAATCGGTGAGGCTAGTTTTATCTCATTTAAATTGGAAAATGCCATTTAGCCTCCATTCTACCATTATTTAATCATTGATTTTATTTTTCTCACATTTCAAGTTTTTTACATGTACTCATAGAATAATCAAAACATGGAAAAACAAGAAGCAAATGAAGCTATCAAATATTGGGCAAATGGTGAAGTTGCATGGTCCATAACTAAAATGTCTATGTGATAAAAGCAAAATGCTATCCAGTCCACCATTTTACCTAGGGGAGGGCAGTGGGCCCCGCACCCTGCTACCCCACCCCGTCTGCCCCGCCTCGCACCACCTGGGTGGGGGGGTTCTCCCATCCACCCGCTCGAATCCCCCCCAACACACACACACACACACACAATTAACCTATATCTCAAAACAATGTCGTTTTCATTATAAACTAAAACTACCCCATGAGCTATTCACTTTCTCTTGATTCTCTCTTGATATTTCTCTCCCTCTCATCCTTGTCTCTCACGTAGTCACTCTCTCTCAGATCTATCCTCTCTCTCACTCTCTGTCTGTCTGTCGCACGCTATCGCCATCGCCATAAGTATCCTAAGTCTATTCTATTTTTTATTTTCTTTTTTTTTTTAGTTTTTTTTTTAGTTATGGATGATGAGATTGAATTGAGGATTTGGAAAATGAGATTGTGAATTGTGTGCTATGGAGATTGGGTTGTTTGTTGTGTGAATTTTTATTATAAATTGTATAATGTTTTGTGTGTAAATTTAGGGTTTTAGATTAATCTGAAACCCTAAATTAACTTAGGGGTTTCGATATTGAAAACCCAATACATATTGGGGTTTCGATATCAAAATCCCATTCTGTTGTGATGTTCATGATTGTCTGGTTCTAATTGTCGTGAGATTTTTGCATTATTTCAAATTTTGGTGAGTCAACGAGAATGGATAGTCAATCAAATTTTAGTGGTAGCTCTCCTACCCCTACCCAAACCTCTATCCCTACCCGTGCCACAACCACAAACACTAACCATACACCTACTCCTACAGCTACCCCATGCCCCACCAACCAAGAAATAAGTTTTGATTGTTTGGTCGCATTTCATCAAAATAGAGAGTTGTGACCCCAATATTCTCCAAGCTAAATGTAACTATTGTGGTAAAGTGTATAGATGTCGCTATAGGTGACGTGATACATCACGATTGAAGGTTCACTTAGAAGAACATTGCAAAAAGAGTCAAATTTTAAAATTTTTACAAGAGAAAATTCAATCTAGACTAGAGATTGGACTTAAAAAAAAGGCTGATGAGAGTAGGGGAACATTGAAGGGATTTACAAAGTATGATCCGGATGAGTGTAGGAGACACCTTGCCCATATGACCATAATGGACAAGCTACGGTTTCAATTTGGGGTTCTAAACATATTCTAAGTACTTGGAACCCAGATTTAACCTTCCGTCTCACCATAATGTGGCCAAGGATATTAGGAAACATTATGGTGTGAAAAAAGAGTTGTTGAAAAACCAATTGGCGGGTCAAAGAGTTTTCCTCACCACCGATACATGGACATCTTGTCCAAACTTTTAATTATATATCTTTGACGGCACATTTTATAGATTGTGATTGAAAATTATACAAAAAAATTCTACAGTTTTGTAGAAATTTTTATTACAAGGGTGAGACCATTAAGAGTGTTTTGGTAGCCGCAATAAAGGGGTGGAGGTTGGAGCGGGTAGTCACAGTAACGGTTGGCAATGCCTCTTCTAACAATATCACTTTGAGGCATCTTAAGAACTATCTTAGAGAGGCCAATAAGTCAATCATGAGTTGTGAGTGTTTACATGTGAGATATGTTGTACATATTTTAAATCTTATTGTGATTGATGCTTTGAAAGATCTTGATGATCCAGTGGTTAAAAGTGTGGTGAGGTTTGTGAGATTTTCACCTACTAGATTTGGGAAATTCAAATTGTTGTGACGTTTGCAGGTATAGAATCTATGAACGGTCTTTGTCTTGATGTTTTTACATGATAGAACTCAACATTTTTTTATAGAACACAACATTTTTAATGTTGGAGACAGCCCAAGAGTATAAGGGTGCTTTTAATTTATTGGGTGACAAAAACATTCATTATGTCAAACATTTTGAAGATGACAGAGGATTAGGCAAGCCTATTAATGATGATTGGGAGGTAGTTGAGATTTTTCTAAACTTTTTGAGATTTTTCTACAAGGTCACAACCAAACTTTCCGGTTCTTTGTACCCTACATCCAAATATTTCTGTTAGCAAATATGTAAGGTGAAAGAAAAATTAGATGATATGTGCATGAGTGATCAAAGTAGGCTGCAGGAAATGACATTGAGCATAGGGGTTAAGTATAACAAATATTGGGGAGATTTGAGTAGGATGAACATTTTCCTATATATGGTTGTTGTTCTTAACCCCTAGTACAAAATTGGTGGCATGGTGTATGGTTTGAGATTAGAGCACGGGAAGACATGGACGGATCATATTGCGGCATGGGTTAGGAAAATCCTTGGTAGATTGTTTGATGAGTTTGATATGTTCATGGGTGGTAATATTTTGGCACCTACACCTACCGCACCGCCTTCTTCCGAAGTTGGGATGGATAAAAGGCTTAGGTTGGAGACATTGACTTGCAATCATAATTGGATTAAAGGGACCCTAATTCATATTCCGGATATGAGAGACTTTGAGGAGGCCGACGAGGAGGAGGGTGGTGATCAACCTAGATCCAGTGATCGCTTTTAATTCATTGATCTGCTTTTTATTATTATTATTATTATTTATATTTATTTAACCGGTATTAATTTTAAATTTAATTGTTGTAGGGTCAACTGCAATGCATGAGGGTAGTTCTACATCGGCTACAATATGACTTCGTATGTATTGGACCCACCATTGCCATTGGTTTGTATATTTTCTCCCTTAGTTATTTTTTGTATTTTTATAATGTTTGTAATTCTAATTATTTTCTTGTATTTTTTTTAGCTTTTATAGTCTTACTATCATATGTCCAATCATAATCCCAAAGATCCCATCTTGATCTCAATCTCATATTGATATTGGTTAGTACTTTTAATGTTTGTAATTTTTACATACCTATGTAATGTTTGTATTTATGATTTTTGTTTCTGGTTTGTAATTCTAATTTATTTTCCTATTAATATTTCGGGTTTTATAATCTCACATTCTCACAGCACAGCTCACTCACTTTCCAATTTCCATTGACGTGACCACCCCAAATGACAAGAAAGAGTTCATTGTAATCTTGCTACAATTTGTTATTTAATTGTGTTATTATTATTCATTTAAATTATATGAAAACTTGTAATATTTTTAAATTAATTTGTAATAGTTTTAGATTAATTTGTATTATTATAATAGCTTAGGATTATTAGTTGCAACTTAGTAGAATACAAGTTCTTAATTTGTATTATTGTAATATCTTAAGTTAACTTTTTTTAAATTTAATCATGAGTAAGAATTTAACTTTTTTTAGTCTTGTATAATAGCATTTCTGAGCCTAAAATGGCCCATAAACATGTTCTAAGCTTATGGGCCTTGGGCCCATTTGGGCAGGGTGGGAGGCAAACAGATAAGGTGTCCACCCCCGCCCCCGGCTTCCGGACAAGGAACCTCGTCCCCAGTGTGCAAGGGTGGGTTTGGGGGAGTAAATCTCACCCACACCCATGTAGGGGGCAGGATGCTGGAAAGGGGTTCTCCACCCCAGCAGATGCGGATAGCACCCATAATTTTACCATCATTTGATCAGGGTATTTTATTTATGTTTTCATTTTCATGTTTTTTATTTTCAAATTGTTTAATTTCATAAAAAATTTGTAAAGCTCGAAATAAAATTGAAAAAGAAAATAAAAAAATGGAAAAATGGTGAACTTGTGGGGAAAACAGAGCATGGTGGATGATAAAAACTGATGAAATACCACTGCCAACACGATTCCGGCTACCATGTAATGGTCATGGAAGGAAGCAGTTAAGATGGCTATGGAAGGTGGCTATGGGGGATTCTGAAAGAGGAAGTGCAAGTCTGTGCGGGAGAAATGAGATGGAAAGTGGCAGTTTAGTTCGTTAAACTGACTTTAATACGGGGTTATGTGTGTTTAAATTGTACACTGTCGTTTTGAGTGAGTTTTAGTTAAGTGTTAACTAATAAGTAGAACGTTGTCATTTTGGTTTACTCGAATAAGTGTAGATTCATATAGAACGTTGTCGTTTGAAGGGATGCAAACACTATAAATACATAATTGAAGAAGAAGAAAGCTACAGAAAATTATTCAGTCAATCATCTTCTTTCCCTTGATCTCCTTTCTCTCCTTCTCTTCCTATTTCTTGCAACTTTCTAGAACACTGTTAGCAGGGTCCATCACAGTTGGTATCAGTAGTCATGGCGGAAGGAACACGATCTTATGCACAGGTGGTGGATTCTTTGAATCACGTTAGGCAGCAACATGATCGGCAACAGAAATAGATTGAAGATACAATTGCAATTTTGGTTCAACAGCAAGAAATTGAAAGAATCGATAGAGAAAAGCAGGATAAGAGGTTTGTAGAGGTTTTGTAGTAGATTCAAGGTTATCAGTGAATGGATCTATGGCTCATGAAAAGATGCAGAATCTGGATCAAAATGAAGCACCTGAAGATAGTGCTGGAGTGCATTATTGTGAAGAAGTGGATAGAACAATTTTTAGAGGCATAAAGTTGAAATTTCCAGGGTTTTTTGGTAGAAATCCATTAGCTTGGTTGTATCGAGCTAATCAATATTTTTTGTATCATCAAGTGCCTCCTGGTTAGAGAATTTTCATTGCTTCTTTTCTTATAGATGAAGATGCATTAGTATGGTTCCAGGATGCCAGTGAAGCTGGTGCGTTTCGGTCTTGGGAGGATTTAACTCAAGCAATACAAGTCAGATTTGGATCATCTCCTTATGATGATCCAATGGAGGCTCTTACAATGTTGAAACACTGTGACTGCTTTCAAAACAAAATTTGACTTGATTTCGAATAGAATCAGAGGTATTTCTGAGAAGAACAAGCTTAGTTGTTTCTTGAGCGGTTTAAAAGATGAAGTTAGATTACCTGTCAGAATGCTTAATCCTAGGAATCTGAATGATGCATTTGGATTAGCTAAGATTCAAAAGCAATATATTTGGAGCACAAGAAGGACTTGGAAAAGTAATTCTTGTGATCCAGTGGTTGGTGTACAAAAGATAGATCAAGTTCTATCAATTTTAGGCATTCCTAAGGTTCAGCCTGTTTCTAAAGTCTCTTATCAAAGAATTTCAGAGACTCAAATGCAATGTAGAAGAAAAAGAGGATTTTGTTATTTTTGTGAAGAGAAATGACAGCTAGGCCATAAATGTTCAAGGCCAAAGCTATATGTTTTGGAAGGCATGGACTTGTCTCGGGGTGAATTCTGTGAGTCTGAGGAAGATAATCATTAGTACATTGAGGTTGAGGCTACAGAGGTGCAAGATGCTCCTGGAGTTGCTTCTATTTCAGTTCAGACAATGGTTGGAACTCCAAGTCCAAAAACTATGAGAGTGCTGGGTCAGGTAAGGAATAGAAGGCTAACAATATTAGTGGATACTAGCAGTACTCACAATTTTGTGGATACTGCAGTAGCAAAAAAGTGTGGCTAGTTGGTACAAAAATCTACTCCTATGCAGGTGAGAATTGCAAATGGTGATATTGTGAATAGTGAGGGAAAGTGTAGCAATGTAGCTCTCTATACAAGGTACAACTTTTGTTATTGAATTGCTTACCTTACAGTTAGGTGGTTGTGATATTGTCTTGGGGGTACAGTGGCTACTGTCACTAGGTCCTATTCTTTGGGACTTTGGTAAGCTTTACATGCAATTCACTTATAAAGGGAATTTAACGTGTTTAAAAGCCTTACCTTCTACTTCTAGCAGTCCGGTTGATGATGTTAAGGTTGCTAAGCTTGCCACAGTAGAACACAAGGTCCTATTATTGCAGATAGTATCAATTCAGTCTCAAGAGGTGTTGAGTGATGTACCTCTGGATATCTTGAATTTGTTGCATAAATTCAAAACAGTTTTTGATGAGCCTAGAGGCCTTCCTCCGCAAAGGTCTCATAACCATCAAATATCCTTAAAAAGGATACAATACGAGTGAGTGTAAGACCATATCAATATCCATATTGTCAAAAGACTGAAATTGAAAACATAGTGAAGGAGTTGCTGCTGTCTGGTGTTATTCGACCAAGTCAATCTCCTTTTTCTTCACCAGTTCTTTTAGTGAGGAAGGGGGATGGTTCTTGGAGAATGTGTATAGATTATAGGGTACTTAATGAAACTACAATTAAAGATAAGTACCCTATACCGGTGGTGGATGAATTACTTGATGAGCTTTTTGGAGCTGTTGTTTTTTCTAAGCTCGATCTTAGATCAGGCTATCATCAAATCAGAATGAAGGAAGATGACATTTCAAAGACAGCATTCAGAACACATGAGGGTCATTATGAGTTTCTTGTAATGCCCTTTGGACTCACTAATGCATCCTCCACATTCCAAGGTCTCATGAATGATGTATTCAGACCATTCTTGAGAGAATTTGTCATTGTTTTCTTCGATGACATACTGGTTTACAGTAAAGATTTTCAATCTCATTTGGAGCATTTAGCCACTGTGTTGCACACTTTAGAAGACCATCAACTTTATGCTAAAAGATCTAAGTTCCATTTTGCATGTCATGAAATTGAATACTTGGGCCATCTCATATCTAAGGCTGGGGTCAAGGCTGATCAAAGGAAATTGGAGTCAATGCTTAAGTGGCCACTGCCTAAGTCAGTAAAGGCATTAAGGGGTTTCCTTGGGCTGACTGGATATTATAGAAAGTTTATCAAACATTATGGCATCATAGCTGCTCCATTAACTACTTTGTTGAAGAAGGAGTCAGTCAAGTGGATTGCTGAGGCAATTAATGCTTTTGAACAGCTTAAGCAAGCTGTAACACAACCTCCTATTTTTTCATTACCTAATTTTTCTAAACAATTTATAATTGAATGTGATGTGTGTGCTAGTGGTGTAGGAGTTGTTTTGATGCAAGCACAACGACCTTTGGCTTTTTTAAGTCAAGCTTTGAAAGGTAAGAACCTGTTGCTGTCCACCTACGAGAAGGAATTCTTGGCATTGGTCTTGGCAGTAAAAAAATGGAGGCCTTATTTGCTTGGTGGCTCTTTTATTGTTAGAACTGATCATCACAACCTCAAATACTTATTGGAACAAAGAATTGGCACACTTGCACAACAGAAGTGGCTATCCAAGTTGTTGGGTTATGATTTTTCTGTGGAGTATAAAAGAGGAGTGGAGAACAAGGTGGTTGATGCCTTATCTAGAAGGGGAGAAGTTGAAGCTGATAAATTCTTGGTGGCCATTATTGTACCAAATCCTACATTGTTAGAGGAGATAAAAAATGGCTTATGCTGAAGATCAAGTGGTTTAGTAACAAATTGCTGCCTTACAGCAGAATCCTTCAGCCAGTTCTACTCTCTCTTTAAAAGCTGATGTGTTGTTCAAGAAGGGAATGATTTCTATTCCTGACTTTTCAGAATTGAAAATCAAGATATTACATTTTATACATGCTAATCCTTGTGCTAGCCATTCAGGATTCCACAAATCTTTGCATCGAGCAAGGTCTGATTTTTATTGACCTAGAATGAAAGCTGAAATTAAGAGGTTTATAAAGGAGTGTGAGGTTTGTCAAAAGAACAAAGGGGAAAATGTCCATCCAACTGGTTTACTTTAGCCTTTACCAATTCCTCAACAAATCTAGACAGATGTTTCCATGGATTTTGTGGAGGGCTTACCTGTTTCTAAGGGCTGCTCAGTCATTATGGTGGTTGTGGATAGACTGTCAAAATATGCTCATTTTTTAGCCTTAAAGCATCCTTTTACAGCACCTAAAGTGGCTTCTTTATTTTTAGACAATGTCTTTAGGTTGCGTGGTATGCCTAAAAGTATTGTATCTGACCGAGGCTCTACCTTTACTAGCTCTTTTTGGAGGGAGTTCTTTAAACTGCAAGGAGTGAATTTGTCCTATTCTTCAGCTTACCATCCTCAAAGTGATGGTCAAACTAAAGTTGTAACAAGTGCTTGGAGCATTTTTTAAGGTGTTTTTCTAGTGATAAATCAAGGCATCGGTTTGAATGGCTGTATTTGGCTAAATGGTGGTATAATACCAACTTTCATGTCTCTACTAAGCTCATACCATATGAGGCAGTTTATAGAGTACCTCCCACCAGATTACAAGCATATATCCCTAGGCTCTCTCCTAATCAAGCCGTGGAGGAAGTGCTGAAGACTAGAGAGCAAATAATGGAGACATTGAAGAACAATTTAGTACTGGCACAAGAAAGGATGAAGTTTCAATATGATAAACAGCATACTGAAAGAGTTTTCGAAGTGGGGGATTGGGTTTATTTGAGGCTTCAACCTTACAGGCAAAAGTCTCTGGCTCTGAGGAGGAATTTGAAATTGTCAGCTAGATTCTTAAGTATTGGAAAGAATTGGACAAGTGGCTTATAAGCTTGACTTACCCCCACAATCTCAAATACACTCTGTGTTTCATGTATTTTGTCTAAAGAAAAGGTTGGGGCAAATTGTTCCCGAACCTTGCCTCCAATGAACGACCAAGGGGAGATTGTTCCTGAACCACATACTATCCTTCAACGTCACAACAAGAAGGTTAACAACAGGGCATTGGTGGAAGTTCTCATACAGTGGCAAGGGGCTGACATTGAGCAGGCTACTTGGGAGCCTTACTGGCAAATGAGATAGAAATTATCTCACTTTGTGGGCAAGGTGCTTTAAAAGAGAGGGGTATGTAATGGCCATAAAAGGAAGCAGTTAAGATGGCTATGGAAGGTGGGGGTTGTGTGTGTTTAAATTGTACGCTGTCGTTTTGAGTGAGTTTCAATTAGGTATTAACTAATAAGTAGAACGTTCTGGTTTTGGTTTACTCGAATAAGTGTAAATTCATATAGAACGATGTCGTTTGAAGGGACGCAAACACTATGAGTGCAGAATTGAAGAAGAAGAAAGCTACAGAGAATTATTCAGGCAATCATCATCTTTCTCTTGATCTCCTTTCTCTCCTTCTCTTCCTATTTCTTGGAACTTTCTAGAACACTGTTAGCGGGGTCCATTACATACCACTTCCAGCCGCACACGGCCCAGCCGTAGCCACGTCTTCCGTTGTTACGATCTAACGCCGCACCCACCCAGCAGTCTCGCTCTCCACTGCTCTACTCTACCCATTGCCCACGGTAAGCTCAACTCTCTCTCTCTCTCTCTCTCTCTCTCTCTCTCTCTCTCTCTCTCTCTCTATATATATATATACATACACACACACACACAGAGACACCGAACATTTGCTATTTTGTTCTTTCTCAGATATGAGTGGCCGTACCATCACTCTGACCGTCTGCGGTCTGTCGCCCTCCCACACGGAAGACGGAAGGGGATTCTTCTGATCCGAAAAGCATCCCCAGTTATTTCTTCGTCGTTACCCAAAACTCTTCAAACGAAAACTCAGCGGGCTCTCACTCCTCTCGCTAGTTTATTCAATTTTTTAGTCAAATCAACGTTAGGTTTCTGATTTTTCTCTTTTTTATAGTCTAGGGTGTTGTTGATTAGGGTAAAAGTCTGGATCTTTCTGTTGCTTGCTGGTTTTTCCCTGTTTGGTTGTTGAGAAGAATGAAGCAACAAGAAAAGATATTGGATTGCTGAAACTAGTTGAGTTAAGCTAACCTTAGTGAATGCTCTTGGTATCCCTCTATTTTCTTACCAATTGGGATTTGATTTCTTATATATGTAGTAGAAGAACAACTTTTTTTTTTTTTTGGGAATGTAAAACAAAAAAGGCAGAAGAGTGGAAATTCCTATGGGTCAGGTTAACAGGGTTTTTTTATTGGCACCGGTTGTCCAGGAACAACGTCTTGACTAATCCTAGGGGTGCACAGGCCCTCGGCAAGGGGTTAAGTTAAGTGGGGTTTTAAATAGATTTAGTTTTGGCATGATAGTTATTCACCATAAAAGTTGTCTCATGTCTAGATATTTATACTTTAGCTGTCAGACAATGAATGATGCATTTGGTGTGGAAAGTGAGAGAACAAAGTTTTTCAAAATGGGGATCATGAAGCCATTAAAAACTAAATTTAATGCCTTACCTAGTTTTTGATTGGATTCTTGGATTGGTTTCTCATTTTTAATGATACATTTTCCTCAACAGTTATCAATTAAGTTAGTCTCTTTTTGTTTTTGAGATGTGTGTGTGTTTATACTTATCAGAAAAAAAATGTGGGTATGTATATTCAAGTATGTATTTAGACACAAATAACCGAATACATTTTGAAGAAAGCAAATGAAAACTTACTCTACAAGTGTGTATTTGGTTATGTCTGTATTTAGTCACCCACATATCCAAAGACGATTTGAAAAAAACAAATGTGAAGTTACCATATAGCGATAGGGGGGATCTTAGCTGCATCCAGATTTCATTTGTAGATTTTGTAGACCTAGGGCCTCGTTTGTTTTCGCAAATGAGATGAGATGAGTTGAGATAAAAGTTGAAAGTTGAATAAAATATTGTTAGAATATATATTTTTAATATTATCTTTGTTTTGAGATTTGAAAAAGTTGAATTGTTTATTTTATTTTGTATGGAAATTTGGAAAAATTGTAATGATTAGATGAGATGAGATAAGATGAGTCGAGAAGTTTTGTGAAAGTGAACGAGGCCTACTGTGTTCTGCTTCTATTTTGTAGCCGAACCTTTTTTGTCTACATGTCGTATACCATTAGGTCCCTCCTTTTCTTTGGGTAAGGTCAGTTTCATTAAACAAGGATCCCAAGTACATTATAGAACCACTGCTGCAGAATTCTGTTCTCGTATATAGCTTACAATTTCTGCAGAATTCTTTTGATAAGTACAATTGCTGCAGCATTGTGTATGTCAATAATATTAAATATTACTTGTTGAGGTTCTTTTTTAAAATATGTTCTTACTTGAGTGGTTGTTTATCTGGTGGATATGCTGTCTTTTACTGATACATTTGTATAAATGTTTGCATTTAATATTATAATTTGGACAATTTGTCTGACCTTTTAAATTGACCTATTGTTAGGATTTTCTTTTTATTCTACATGGGATCTTCAGCGGCCCAAGCAGATTATGCTGCATTTTTAGAGAAGGTGAAACGAACGATTTATCTTGATCACCTCTCACCACAAGTCACTGAACCTGTTGTGAGAACTGCTCTAAATCAGTTTGGGGCCGTAAAAAATGTTCAGTTTATTCCAAACTACATGGGACCGAGGAACATTGCAGAGTGTGCATTGGTGGAGATGGAGAACGTGAGGCAGGCTAAAGCTGTTCTATCTGAGATTTGCCAATTTCCTTTTATGATATCTGGGATGCCCAGGCCAGTGAGGGCACGACCTGCCCAAGTGGAGATGTTTGATGAACGCCCAATAAAGCCCGGTAGAAGGATACAGTGTCGTTGGTTGGATGAAAATGATCCTGATTTTGAGGTAGCTAGGAAAATGAAGCGTCTTACCAACAAACATGCTGCTGAAGCTGCATTCTTACAGAAGGTAAGTTTTGGCAGTTTGATGCAATTTATGGCATTTTGTTGTAGTTCTTTACTAGATAGTGTCTCGGAGGCAACCTATCCTCTAATCTTTATTGATTACATGAATTTCTTCACACAGCAACAACTACAAGAAGAAGAGAAACTTGCAAAGCAGCAGCTGGACACCCTTAAAGGAAATTACAAGAAGTATGAGATGGTAGATAGTATCATGGCTGATGGAACTGCTCGTCGCTTAGCACGCCACTATAATTTGCGTGTTGCAGAAGATTGAGAGGCTTTCCTTCCGAGTAAATGCCAGCACTAGTTGTACAGTATAGCATATGCATATTATAGATCTTTTCGTCTAAAGGGAGTAGTGCGTTATGATTGAAGGCTTCATCTGTTAACGCATCAGTGCAGTTAGATGATCTGTGTATGAACTCAAAGAACTGGCCCTTCTTTTAAACCGTGATTTTCACATCACCAGAGATTAGGTTATAGAGCACAGTGGCATACAATTTATGATCCTATTTTTTGAAAAACATCTGGAACATGCTTGCAACACCAATCCCTCTTTTGGTTTTTTTTTGGGTTACCTTGTGGAGTATCCTTGTCTCATTTGACTTTGAGACTAGTCATGTAGATTTGCATTATATTGCCCCAATGCATGGCTATCTTGAAAAGTTACTCCTAATATTTTAAAGATTTTAATTGTCATGAATTATCATATTATGAAATATCAAAGACATGACATCATGGAATCAACTTCAAAGTTGTCCTAAAAGTGATCGGTTGAATTTCTTCTTTAGATTTGTTGCTGTATTAACTTATAGGGGAGGGGGGCGGCTCCGGTCAAAAGTGCATGAAGTTGAAGTTTCACGTGCTGTATTTTCAGGGAAAAGGCTCTCTCTCTCTCTCTCTAAAAATAAAATCATCAAAACACGTGTTGATGCATTAATTTTGTCTTTATAAAGATATTATGCGCTTTTTAATAAATAAATCAAATACACCTTTTGCCAGTATGGTAATCCGCTATCGTATACATGATTCCCGAATGTGTGAGAGCCCGTCCGAATTTAGAAGGAACCCTTTTCGCAGTTGCCGCGTGGTCGCATAGACTCCCGTAGCCTCGAACGTTAGGGAAAGTCTTACCGGGCGAACAAGCTAGTTTGGGTTAGGAAAGGCTTAGGCAAATTGGAATATGTAAATGCGTCATCTGGGCGAGTAAAGACTCAAGCGAGCAAAGGCAAATGAGCAAATATTTGGTTAAGTAACGTAAGTAATATGCCGTTAGGGGAAAAACAATAATGTGGGCGAGCAAATAATAAATGTGTATAATGTGGTACGAGTAAGGAATATACAATGGGCAAGCAAAGTGAAGCACAAACACAAAAAGGGGTGAGCAAAGTGTTACGAAAAATGATGACAATAAAGTAAAAGTAAAAGTAAACACGAGAAAAATTAAGCAATCACACACGACACAGTATTTACGTGGTTCGGCAAATTACTTGCGTCCACGGGAGTTGCAAAGGATTTTTATTTCTTGAGTAATCACAATACAATGTGTAGGACGGCTACTGTTCACTCTAGAACAGTCACAGGTCAAGAACAAGTCATATAAATACATCATGCAGCAAAAACCCTAAAAACATCAGAAATAGTGATGTTCACTCTAGCGGCGTGTCGAGTCCGCATCGAGCGAACCTGTTTCCCGCAATCGCTCAAGCCAGGTGTTGAGCGGCTCTTCAAGCGAAACTCTCTGACTTCTCTCCGCTTGAGCTGTGTGTCGAGCGAAACTCTGACTTGTATTCGCTCGAGCAGCTAGACGCTTCTCTCGAAAGGTGCAACTAGACTCTATATACTCAACAATTCTCCCACTTGGAGACTGGTACACCCACAATATCGCCCTCTGCCTCAAACATGATATCCTCCACCTCTGCAACTCACTGCTCCTGTCTTCATGCGAGAAGACCAACTGAAGTTGTGCACAACTTCAGTTTCTCAAGTGTAACACCCTTTGTCAACATATCAGCAGGGTTCTTACTTCCACAAATTTTCTCAAGTAGCAACTGTCCATCATCTAACAATGATCGTATAAAGTGATACCTGATCTGAATGTGCTTAGTCCTGGAATGAAACGTTGGGTTCTTGGTAAGGAATATGGCACTCTGACTATCACTGTAAAGAGTGTCATTCTGATTCTTTTTACCTAATTCCTCCAAGAAGCCCTGTATCCAAACCATCTCCTTTGCAGCTTCTGAAACTGCAATATACTCAGCTTCTGTAGTAGACAAGGAAACTGTCTTCTATAAATTTGAACCCCATGAAACTGTAATACCACCCAGAGTGGAAACAAACCCTGTGGTACTTTTTCTGCTATCAGTATCTCCAGCTAAATCAGCATCAACATAGCCTTGTACCTCTAAGTCCTCTCCTAAAAAACACAAGCACGTTTCTGAGGAGCCTTTTAGGTACCTCAAAATCCACTTCACTGCTTCTCAATGTTGTTTTCCAAGGTTACTCATGTATTTACTCACAACTCCCACTGTATGGGCAATATCTGGTCTAGTGCAGACCATAGCATATATAAGTGAACCAATAGCTGAGGCATAAGGAACCTTACTCATAAGGTCTCGTTCCTCTTCTGACTTTGGTGCCTGATCTTTGCTGAGTCTGAAGTGACTACCCAAGGGTGTGCCAACTGACTTGGCCTTGTCCATATTGAACCTGCTGAGTACATTTTTCACATACTCAGCCTATGAGAATCTCAACGTGGTTCTAACTCTATCTCTGACAATTCTCATGCCAAGGATTTGCTTTGTAGCTCCCAAATCCTTCATTGCAAAGTGCTCTGACATCTGCTTCTTCATATTATTGATCTCATCAATACTCGCCTCTGCAATAAGCATGTCATCCACATATAGCAACAAAATAATGTAAGAATTGTCAAACTGCCTGACATAGCAATAGTGATCTGCCTGACATCTGATGTACCCTGCACTACACATGAAACTGTCAAATTTCTTGTACCACTGTCTAGGAGCTTGTTACAGGCCATACAAGCTCTTCTTCAGTCTGCAAACTGAACTTTCCTTTCCTTGTACCACAAACCCCTCAGGTTGATGCATATAGATGTCTTCTTCAAGATCTCCCTGAAGAAAGGCTGTCTTCACATCCAACTGCTCAAGAAATAGATCTTCAGTAGCAACCATAACCAAAACTAACCTGATGGTTGTGATCTTTACCACAAGCGAAAAGATTTTAGACTAATCAATACCCTGTTTTTGCTGAAAGCCTTTTACAACAAGTCTGGCCTTGTACCTCTTACTGCCATCATGCTCAGTTTTCACCCGGTACACCCACTTGTTATGTAATGCCTTCTTCCCTGATGGAAGTTTTGTCAACTCCCATGTCAGATTCCCTAGCAAGGATTCCATCTCATCCTTCATGGCCAACTCCCACTTGCTAGAATTTTCATCTTGCAAGGTTTCTTGGTAACTCTGTGATTATCCACCATCTGTCAACAGAATATAATTCAAAGCAGGTGAGAAACGTTGTGGAGGATGAATAGTCCTAACTGACCTGCGAACTATAGCTGTAGGAGTAGACGACTCTGGATCTGACTGCAGAATAATAGGAATGGGTGTATTGGACCCACTCTCCCCGTCACTCATTTCTCTACATTGTACTGTGACCTCTGGTAGGTCATCCAAACTCACAAACTCAGACTCCTGAGGAGCTGCTTCAGCAACTGTACTAGACTTGTCTTTGTACATAATCTTCTCATTGAAAATCACATTCCTGCTTCTTATAATCTTCCGACCCTGATCATCCTAGAAACAATAGCCAAATGCTTCATTTCCATAGCTAATGAAATAACATTTCCTTGACTTAGCCTCAAATTTACTACAAGCATCAGAATCAATAAGAACGTAAGAAAGACAGCCAAAAGTTTTAAGATGAGAAAATTTGACCTCTTTCCCGCTCCAAGTCTCCTCAGGCAATCCACAATCCAATGGAACTAATGGCCATCTGTTTATCAAGTATACTGCAGTGCCAACTGCATCTGCCCAGAAAGTAGGTGGTAGCCCAACATGCAGCCTCATGCTTCTAGCACGCCCATTTATGGTTCTGTTCATGCGTTCAGCAACTCCATTTTGTTGTGGTGTCCCAGGAATGATCTTCTCCATTCGGATACCCTGAGTTGCACAATACTCCTTGAACCCGCCATCAATGTACTCACCACCACCTCAAGCATTTAAGCTTCAAGTCTGTCTCTGTCTCAACCATGACCTTCCAAATTTTGAACACATAAAATAGATCAAATTTATGCTTCAAAAAATAAACCCATACCTTCCTACTGTAGTCGTCAATGAATGTGACATAGTAACGAGAACATCCAAGAGATGCAACTGGGGAAGGTCCCCACACATCAGTGTGCACAAGATCCAGTCTCCCTAACTTCAATGTTCTGCCACTCTTTAAGAAACTGACCTTCTTCTGTTTTCCCATAATGCAATTCTCACACATACTGAGATCAACTGACTTTAGTTCTGGTAGCTTGACTCTAGACAGAAGTTCTTTCATGCCCTTCTAACTCATATGGCCAAGCCTGCAATGCCCCAAATCTGTTGTGCTCTCTGCAACAGTAATAGCAATATTGTTATTCAAACCAGTAGTCATATAGAGTGTATCAGTTTTCTTACCCCAAGCCAGTACCAATGCCCCTTTGGTGACCTTCCAGGTGCTATCCGAGAACACCACTGAATGACCACAATCATCAAGCTACCCAACAGAAATGAGATTCTTCTTCAACTCAAGAATGTGTCTGACCTTCTACAAGGTCCATTTGTTCTTGTTAGGGAGTGCAATGTCAATGTCTCCCATCCCTACTACATTCAAAGCCTCTCCATCAGCCAAATACACCTTCCCAAAATCACCTGCAACATAGTTCTGCATTATCTCCCGATGGGAAGATGTACGGAAGGAAGCCGCTAAATCAAGAATCCAGTCATCAACCGAACTATGAACTACAAGCAATAGTGCATCATGTACTACTTCAGTTGCCACATTAGCACTATCATTCTCGGTCTTCTTGGGATTTCTACAATTCTTCTTAATGTGGCCAACTTTGCCACAATTCCAGCAAGTTGCTTGCTGACCAGGCCTTGACTTGCTCTTACCCCTATTATTTGATTTTGATCTGTCTCTGTTTGAGTTCCTGTCTTGTGCTCTCCCCCGAGAGTCAACATTTAGCGCTGAACTCGAACTCGAGGTCTCCCCTGAATCTCTACTGCGCACCTGCTCAGCCAAAATCAAATCACGAATATCATCATATTTCAACTTTGACTTATCGGCAGAATTACTAACAGCCATTTTCATGGCTTCCAAACTATTTAGCAGTGATGCCAATAGTATCAGTGCATGTATCTCATCATCAAATTCAATTTCAACAGACGACAATTGATTTGTGATAGTATTAAAATCATTCAAATGTCGTGCACCAGAAGTACCATCTGTCATCTTCAAATTAAATAACTTTTTCATCAGATGTACCTTGCTATTCGCTATCGGCTTTTCATACATACCTGACAAAGCTGCTATGAGATCCGCAGTTGTCTTTTCCTTGATGACGTTGTGTGCAACGGATTTCGACAGAGTTAGATGAATAACCCCCAGAACCTATAGATCCAACAGGGTCCAATCAGCAACTGACATGCTTTCCGGCTTCTTCCCCAACAATGGAAGATAAAGTTTCTTTCCATAGAGGTAATCCTCTATCTGCATCCTCCAATATCCATAATCCGTGCCATTAAACTTCTCGATCCCCGATACCTTCACTTCTTCTCCAGCCATCGTTTTTCCTCGGACCCAAACCTTGGCTCTTGATACCAATTGTTATGAAAAACGATGACAATAAAGTAAAAGTAAAAGTAAACACGAGAAAAATTAAGCAATCACACGCGACACAATATTTATGTGGTTCGGCAAATTGCCTACATTCACGGGAGCTGCAGAGGATTTTTATTTCTTGAGGAATCACAATACAATGTGTAGGACGGCTACTGTTCACTCTAGAACAGTCACAGGTCAAGAACAAGTCATATAAATACATCATGCGGCGGAAACCCTAAAAACATCAGAAATAGTTATGTTCGCTCAAGCGGCGTGTTGAGCCTGCATCGAGCCAGGTGTCGAGCAGCTCTTCAAGCGAAACTCTCTGACTTCCCTCCGCTCGAGCTGTGTGTCGAGCGAAACTCTTTGACTTGTATTCGCTCTAGCGGCTAGACGCTCCGCTCGAGCGATGCAACCAAACTCCATATACTCAACACAAAGACCAATTATGCAAGTGAAGGGCGAGCAACAAACAACGCAATATGAGTTTAGGTGAGTGCCTAGAAAGTTGGAAGTCCCTAGAGGCAAAGTGGGAGTGCTCGGTGCCCTCACGAGTTCCTTGCTTTCTCCTAAAGCACTTCGTAGCAAAAGAGTCACGAAATCACCTTCTACCCAACGATGCTGAGAGTCTTTATCGCCATGCGGACAACATTCACTCAAGGCAGATTATGAGACCAACATCGTTTGGAGAACCCGTCACTCTTTGGTTGTGCTCCTGAACTTTGGATGAGTAAATCATTATGGATTTTACCATCATCCCAATCCAACGTACACTTGAACAGTCAGAAATTTGCCAACCAATGGACCAATCTTGCAGCAAGCGACAAAGAACCCGTGAAGAATTCTTTTCCCTTTTTATTCTCCTCGCTGATCGTCACTTTTGCCCACTGTCCTTACTTTCGAAAACTCAAAACTCTCTCTCTCTCTCTCTCTCTCCCTCCCCCTCCCTCCCTAACTTCCTAGAATTAAAGCTCAAACATGCGCTTGGACGCTAGAGGTCAACATCATACTAAAAACAACTCGACAATGACCACGCTTAGGAAAATTCTTCACTAAACAAGTAAGTATCTGCCATGATGATGTTTACAAACTGTGTGAATGACTGCGAAAAATGCGTGTGTTACAGACGTACATGTTAGGAAGGGTCCTTGTTATCTAGTATTCCCTCATGCTACAACTCTGATTTGCATACGATTTTACTCATACAATGTTCACTCAAATGTTGTTTAAACATTTTTCATAACATTTCCTACTTATGTTTATGAAAAAGCTTTCCCATGTATTTTACTTGAATCTCCACAAAAAGTTTTGGTATTATATCTTGGATTTATGTTAATATTTATGTAACGACCTGGCCCAATCATTCTAAGGTCGGAATATTGATAATTTTTATTGAGCCTAAATTATATTTACTGGGCCATATTTGATAAGCTCACGAGCGATAAATTATTGAGGTTGATTAGGAGTTTTAATTAGGCTCAATAATTAGATTACATTCCATTTATTATTTATTGAACGAGTTAGACACATGTTAGAATTTAAAGATCGACTATTAGAAATTTATTTTAATTTAAAATCATCACTGATTGAAGTTCCCTATGCAGTCTCAGTCATTGCTAATCCTACATTGAATGAACTATTAGATCATATTTTTAAATTCAAACTCTTTTCTTGAATGATCGTGACCGAGTCCAAGTCCAACTCATCGGCATCCTATTCCAACAATGATACTACTCTACAAGTCATCTTCACGTTAAAACCCTTTAACCGACTATCTTCTCAAACTCTAAGCCATGCATGTCTCCACCTTCCACTAGGATTCATGCCTCAATAAAACTCTCTTACAATTCTACAAATCATCTTCACATTAAAACTCTTAAATCGACTCCTTATATATACGCTCAACCCCATGCATTTTATGTGTATCTCATTCCTCTTCAAGCCTTAGTGTAGTTTCTGCTTACCTTACCCAAAATCACGCAGATCACCTCTAGTCCACCAACATCTCTCATGTTTTCTCTCTTCATCTAGTTCACATGATCGATTTCATCCCAAAAATATTGGATTAACACTATGAGGTAAGGAGCATGATCATATCCTTACACATATTTATGGTAAACAACATGTATTTTATAAAAATATTTGCATGTATGCCCTCCACTGGAAGCTCTTTTTTATTTACCCAAGTCATGATAAAATTATGAAAATTTATGATTTTACGTGAAGAATTATGTATCAAAATATTTTTGAAAAGTCATGATTTTATGTAAGAGTTATGCATTAAAATATTTATGAAAAATCATGATTTTATGTGAAAAACATCTATCGCGACATTTTATGAAATATGCGATTTCACTTAAAATCTATGATATGACAAGTATGCAAATATAATTATGATGAAGTATGAATGATAAGAAACGTAACGACCTATGTTATGATATGAACAAAGTACCATATGTTATAGGCATATTGCATTGTCAAGTTGTATATGCTGGTAGTGCATCCAATGTGTCTTTCTTATAGATGGATTTCATAATCTGTGGCCACGAATGGAATCAGAATCTACTTAGATTTGCTAAACCTAACTCACGAGGTCAATAGTGGGTACCGGCTTATGACAAGTGAAAGATAAGTTCATGTTGATGTTATTTATGTATGTATTTATGATTATGTTTTTCTCAAGAAATTCTATGTTTATTTTGTTTACTGTATGATCTGTTGCTTATTGAGTATTCAACTCATTTTTGTATGTTTTTATGTCTTAAACCTATATACAAAAATGTTTTCGTATGTATGAGGATGGAGCTGCAGGACAGGACTTGGCCTAGGGAGGCGAGACAGAGACCTATATAGTTTATGTTATGCTAGTATTATGATTTTCAGTTTAATAAATTATTTTGAAAAGTACATGAGACATTATTGATTTTAAATAAGTGTTTTCATAGATTCTCTTTTAGATTTTAAGTATTTAATAATGATTGTATTATAAGGAATTTTTGTACCTGGCCCTTCCTTTAGAACAAATAAAAATATTTTTAAATCAAGTTCAGTAGTAGCACTCTAGCTTCCTAGAGAATTTCTAAAATTGATTTTATTCTTCAACTTAGGGAGTGGGGTGTTACAATTTACAAGAGGGGTGATGACTATTTTCACAGGAGAGTGTGTGGGTGTGTTTGTTTCACAATCCCATGTCGAAATGGGGCATTATCTCAGTGGATATTCCCTGGACACTTAGGAGTGTGTAATGATGGAAGATGTTGCCTAGGTTGATGTTGCGCCTTAACATGCTCTAATGAAATGATAACGCTCTCGTACCATAGTCACTGTTTCTTTGCTGGTGGAGGCTAGAGAATGTTGTGGTCAAAGATGAGCATGTGAAGCCAAGCACTGCTTGTAATTAAATCTCACGCGCGATCATTACCTGTGATGTGACGAAGGAGCCAGGGTGTGTGCATGATCATTATAGGGGAGGCCCAGTGCATACATTAAAAAGAATGTTTTAGGATGCTTAATGGGAGGGCTTGGGGTCCTTAGTTGATTTTAGTTAATGGGAGGACCGGGGTACTAGGATTTATGAGCTTTGGATTTATGTTAAGAATGGGGTGCTCGAGAGACATCTTATTGTATTGAAGTTGTATTAGTTATGATTGCTTGAGGTTTTCATGACTCGTTTACGTACGATATTCAATTTTTTGATTTCTTAAAGGCTTTAAAGTTATGAATGGTGTTGCTCGATTTTCTCACCATGTTTGAATCTAAAGGCATGCATGTAAATTTTATTTTCTATTGCTTGGGGTGTTGCATCCCCCGATGCGAATATTGAATGCTTGATTCCTTTCCTTGGTATGTAGATTTCATTCTCTAGATCTTTTTATGTTTCACTTCCATCATATTTATTATCATCACATATGTTATATTTATCGTCATGGTTCTTACTTGCAGAGATTTTTTGAAATCTCATCGTGGTATTACCACACTGGTTTTGCTCATTGGAACCATAGACTTTAATGTAGATGTATGCTTTGAGGGAGGATGTGACGCCTCCAGATTCTGCTTGGGATTGGACGGACATCCAAAGCGTTGGGACATACAACACAAGTTACCTGCCTCTGTTTATGACATATAAGATGCAATGTTCCTAACATACATCTAGCATTATGCAATATTCGCAGCAGATCATTTTTTTTAGTAATACTAAGCATCAAACTTATAATATCTCAAATAGTTAAAACATAACCCATGCATACTTAACGAAATAAGCATCCACAATTACAGCATGGTCTCAAAAGATTGTAATCTCAAACAACGAAGACCTAACTCCATAATTACATTGTCAAAATACACTATTGGGCTAGTTCGTTGAGTAACTCATATAACTCGACTAACGATGCTGGAATACTATCAAAGACCTAACTATGGAGGCTGCAAGCTCCGCATTGCGTCTACTGCGTCTAGTTAACCTCCTCCAATCTGCCAGTGTGTTCCCTACTTTGATCCTAACACATCGCCTACCATTCAAGGAGAATGGTAGTTGGGACTACCATGGTGAGATTTGATTACAAATCTCAAGAAGTTAACAGGAAACTTCCACACAGGTTAATGATGCATACATGGCAGTAAAAGCATGAATGCATAATCAAAGTCATAAGTAAGCATAACATAACTTGACATATAGTATGATATAAATTACATAACTTGAACTAAAACTAAAACTTAGCTTGACATGACATGACATGTACGTGAACTTGAAACATAACATAGACTAGCAACATAGCATGAACGTGAACTTGAAACATAACATAGACTTGAAACATAGCATGAATGTGAACATACATAATTTGAACATGAATTTGAACATAACATGAACCTGAGCAAAACATAATATAAACGTGAACTTGAAACATAACGTGAACGTGAACATGACATAATAACATGAACATGAACTTGAAACATGATATGGATTTGAAACATAGCATGACCGTGAACATACATAACATGAACGTGAACTTGAACATAACATAACGTGATGAGTTGAACGTGAAATACATGAACTTGGAATCTTATTCAATAAACTTAATTAATAAAAGTGACCATACGGGTGCTACACGGGTCCCCTTGAGCCGTGTGTTCCTATTGATTATCGCATCACAACACAGGTATTTATACTAGCTATGAGTGGGTTAATACGTATTCCACAATTGTTGTGGCCCCACGTATTCTACATGTCACAATCGTTGTGTCTCACGTAGTATATGCTCCATAATTATTGTGGCCTCATACTTCATGCTCCACAATTTTTGTGGCTCCATGAATTGTTTGTGCCACACTTGCTGTGGACACAAGTAAAATAAAGTGTGGTTCCATCGGTGTTAGTGTCTGGCGCGCACTGGTGACCAGCTAGTTAGGCCCCATTCATAACCTGTTGAATGTACTTCATCAACCCAGAGAATTTCACACCTATTTAGACACTCTAACGTGAACAAAGAAATTCTACTAAAATATTACCTCATCCTAATGCTTAGGGTCGTGATTGACATGAATAACTTAACAAGACTGTTCTCGAGATACACAAACTGTATTCGAGATGGGATAACATGAATACGAAAAGACAGAAGTCCTAACGTAGCGTAACGTGACATGAAATAAGACAATAGACATGACATACTTTGAGACATAAATATAACAGACAATATTTCATAACATGGCATACTATGTAACAGACAATATTTCATAACATGGCGTAACATGTGACAATGAATATTACGTGACATGACATACATATAATAGATGGCATATGTAATGTGACATACTTGTAACAAATAGTAACATGAGACAGAATATATTGTGTAATATATAAGATTTTCGTGACAGAATGATTCGTGTAATAGATAAACATGGCATGACATGACAAATATAACAACACGTACATAAATTGTAGTTCCCTTACCTATCACACATACATAGTAAACTGATAATAAGTTAAGAGCTAATTTATCTCGATCGTCGTGTTCTACGAGAATAAAACGTGAAACATGAGGAACTCTAAGAGGGTATCCTAAAAGTTAAAAATTTAATTACTAACAATTAAAAATGTGAAAAGAGACAACTTAGAGTAAAATTACCATTTTACCCTCTACATATGAAAAAATGATCATTTTATCCTTAACTTATGGATTTCACATCCTAACTCCAAAAATTACCAAAATTCACATTCCTCATGTAAATCTTGTCCTAGACTCAAATATCAACTCAGAAAAATTTAAAACTATTCACAACTATGGAAAACTTACTATAGTCGAAACATTCATAAGTCATTTCTCTTGATTTTGGTTGCAATTTCTTCCATCTTCAAAATCCATGATTAAAGCAAAATTTTGTAACAAAGATCTTCCTATCCTAAGAGTTAAAACAGACTTAAAATATCCATTAAGAAAAAGCTAATCATCGACACCAAACTTTTTGTAAGAAGACCCAAACTTTTTAACAAAAAGTAAACCTTAAATCACAAGTTTTGACCTTAATAAAAATATCTCCAAGAATTTCAAAAAATCAAATCTTACTTCTAACATATTCATAACATCATCCTAAGATCAACCATACTTTAAATCATCCAACAAAAGTCACCAAAAATCACAAAACAATACTTGAAGTTTTTGGTTTTACACTTAGTCCAAAAACATAAAGTACTTTTCTCTCAACTAACTTTGATCAATCTCTTGATCCATGGCTTAAAGACATGTGATCTTCAAACTAAAACATCACATGGTTTAAAGATGTGTCTTAAAGAAGATCTAACCATCAAACTTAAAATCACATGGCTAAAACTCAATAAAACATGGATCTAACAAAAAAAAATCAAATCTTAGGCCTAACCAAAATTCTCTTGTATAGAAAAATCATATCTTTAAAACTAATACTAGATATATTCAAAATAATATTCTAACATGTATATAAGAGACTTAGAATTATCACATAAAAATATCAAAACCTTTGGAGTAAGATTAAATCACAAAATATTCAAACTTTCTCAAAACAAAAATGTTTTTCCACTTCCAGTTTTCAACTTTCTAGATCTACAAAAATCTATCATCAAAAGATTATTCATGCAATAAAACCTCAAAGATATGTCCATTAGCTTGGTCAAAAATTCCAAAACATAACATACTCTCCAGTTTCACGCCCAGAATGACCTTTCTATGGTTAAAAATATTTTTGACTGATCAAATGAGCATGAAATGAGACTAATAAGATATCCACGAAAACTACACTTAAAGAAGAACAATTTTTATGAAGGAGTCATCGTGCTAAAATATTTACAAAGGGTCAAAAATCTCCACTCAAAAAGACCCAGAAATCTACTCGAGAGAGCTCTTTTGATGATCTCTCTAAGAACGGAAGGAAGAAGTTATGAAAGGGAGTGAAATGTGTCTTGCAAGACTTTAGACTTCTGGAGGGGGAAGTTATGAGCTTGAATGACCCTTGATTGTAGGTGGCTATGTGACATAAAGTGGAGAATAGTGGGGGCAAGGACTGCCTGCAGCAGCTGTGAGATTTGGGGTTTAAAGTGGGTTTGGTTAGGGTTTGAGGTGCTTTTAAGCCCAAATCTAATTTTTCTTAGCCCAATCAAATTTCTAAGGTTTAAAAGGTTGGATAATAATACCATAACAAGAATTTGATTAATTAATAGCATGTGAAAGTGATTTAATCAAGTGATTAAACACAATGCTAGAAATTGGATGAAAAAGGATTTGGAGGCCAACTTTAGGGTTTGGGGAAACCATTTAGAGTTTCAGTTTCAACCAAGTTTTTAGGGTTTCAATTGGATCCCAGCCATTTAGGATTTCGCTGGGATTGAAACCCTCTTTGGTCTGGCACAAATTGGTTGATCAGATTAAACAAAGCTTTGCTTAGGTGGCATGATCTCACACCTTGATTTCCTTCACAAATCTATCTAACGGTTCCTTTTTGTGCCAAGTGTCTAATACTATTCACTATATGTGGCTAAGATATTGCCAAGTGTCAAAATAAAAATTCTCTAACCTAATTTAGACATTCCACACTGTGATTTTAAAAACACTACACTGGGTGCGCTTATTGAGGTTATTATTCATTCCGAAAAATGCATAATAAACTTAGTACTGAAAAATCTTAAACGTTCATATTAACCTATAGTGAAAATCGTTTACTGAAATTCAATCCCGAAGTAGCCCAAAAAATAATTTTCACAATTTCAAACAGGCGTTACGTCCGAAATTATGAAAATGAGTTATTACGTCATAAAATCCTAAATAATCAACTGAGTTTAATGATGTAGACCATAACACATTCTGACACTTCTAGCTATCTCAAATAATTAAAATCGTATTTCTAGCACCATAATGAATGATAACACTAACCATATTGACAGACTAAAACCTGTGCGATTGGTCTTTTCGTAAAAACTTATAAAATTTTCATGAGATTCTTAAAATTAATAGAAATTCCACCAATAAATTTTTAGCAGGCTGTTACAGAGGATATGAGCAGGAAGACCATCTTAACCCACAAAGTGAGACGAGGACCTGTACCCATTTGGACAAAGATTTTGTAGATAAATTAGTTGTCATGTTTTAAAAGATCCTGGTGCCCATGTTGGGGTGTAATAACATTGGTTACGTTTGAGATCTAGTGACTTGTGGATATTTATGACATTGATTTTGGTGACTATTGATATCTCTAGTACTAAATATGTAGTTCCAATATTCATATCCAACCTATTACCTTTCTGTCGTGAATCATTTCACACTCATGTGTCGAGCTTATGAGCAGACATAAGTATTCACAATAGGAGGGGTGTGACCTGTGTGGAGCACATTCCCGGCACCACAGTTCTCTGTCAAGTCCTAAGCGGGGCTAGAGGCACCACCAAAACACTTATATCATTGTTGAATAAGCTCTAATATTAGACTGAAAAAGAAAAGAGTGAAAATTCTAATGGACTTTTCTCCCCCATTGATCGTCGTCGCTTTTATAAAGCAGCAAGATGTTTCAGGTTTTCGCTAGACAAGTTTTTTTTCTCTTTTTTTTTTTGTTTGTTTGAACTACTTAGAATTGTATAGGAAAGTTGATGCAATGACGAAAATGCTTTTTAAAGATGTTGCCAACCAAAGAATGCATCTTGGTTAAATTAGGGATGGTATCTATCCTAGACAAATTTTCATCTAATTCCCTCTATGCACACACCTTCACCCTCACATAAAATCCACTTGCACCCACCCTACGAAAGGATGGTTCAGGGGGTTAGATTCATTAGAATTTTAAGTTGCGATCCTAGGCTTACATCCAAAAAGATATGTAATTATTTATAAGAATAAAGTTGTGAAGTGTACTCACATCACAAGAGTTTGAAGTACCTCTTCAATCAGAAAATTTTGAATCTCAATAAAGACGATGGCTAGAGATAATCAATGACCACTAGTACGAGATCAAATACCACCCAAGAAAGGTAAATGGGGCAGTAGATCATGCATGAAGTATGAAAGTGTAGGTAGAGATGGTGACCTTACTGGTAGACATGGAAAGCTGGATTAGTGAAATCAAGCAAATTGAGGATAGAAAAGGTGCCATCCATGGAAGAGATACTAATGGACGCTCAAGAGGTAAGACCTGTCAGTGTTTTCAATATTATAGAGTTGCAGAAAACTGACCCCAACATTGTTGAGTTGATAGAGAAGGCAAAGGAGAAAGAACTTGAACACGTTTGGGTCACATGAAAAAGATTGTTGATATATGATTTTTGAAAGGTGGTGTGGTTCAGGATGATGAGGACTTGGAGAAAGAGATTTTACAGGAAGCTCATTTTGTCCCTATACAATCCATCTAAGGAGAACCAAGATATATAACGATCTAAAGTATAACCATTGGTGTGGAGAGTTGAAGAGAGATATAGTACTGTACCTGAGTAAATGCTCCACTTATCAATTGCTTAAGGTTAAACATCAACGTCTGGAAAGTATGCTACAATCTCTACTGATCCCAGAATGAAAGTGGGACATAGCAATAGATTCTATAATTAGTCTACTCAAGTAACAATGGAAAGAACCTAGTTTGGGTGATTACTGATCAGTTAACCAAGAGTGTCCACTTTATTTCCATCAATAATATGAGGTATACAGAAAGATTGACACGATTATCTACCGCTTGTTGAGTTCACCTACAAAAATTATATAGCAAGATTGATACGATCATCTACTGCTTGTTGAGTTCACCTACAAAGATTATTAGTCCATTATTGGAATGGCCCTGTATGAAACACTATATGCAAAGGATATGTGGATCACCATTAGATTGAGATGTGATTGGTTAGAACACATTGGTTGCCCAATAACTTCTGAAGAATAAGGAAAGACACATGGCAGTAAAGCTTAGTCGACAAAAAAGCTATGCAAAGAATCCACGATGAGAACTAGGCTTGGTGGGCGGGCTCCCATACACGACCCACCTACTCGAACCATAGGCTATCAACTATACTTCCCGCCTACTATTACCAGCCGAACTGGCGAATAAAAACCTTAAAACATAAAAATAGGCAGGGAAGGGCATGGGCACCCATCTGCCTGTATATAACCAGCCTACTTCCCCCATCCTATATAACGAAAAAACCCTAGTTTGACCCTCATTTCTTTTCTCTCCCAAGTCTCCCTTTGCTCACTTCCGCTTCTTTTTAGTCTCTTCCAGCAGCCAAGTCTCTTATATCCTTCTCATCTTGCTCCTCCTTCTTCCAGACTTCTTCTTGTAGACCCATGGCGGTGGGTCACTCGAGATGGTTGTGGCTGAGAGATTTACGATCATGGCTATAAGTCTCTATAGACTACAACCCACGACAACGACTTGGCCATGGGTGTTGTTATGGGACTTCAGAGACCTAGGACCAAGCAATGGTCGTGGCTTGCAGAACCCCACAACCAAAGACCCACGACCAAGACGTGGTTATGGGTAAGATGTTCTTCACTGCATAACTGTTTTTTTTTTTTTTTTTTTTTTTTTTTTTAAATTCTTAGTTAGATTTACGCATTTGAAGTTTGATTTACATTTTGGGATTGGATTTGAAAATCTGAGATTGGGTCTTTGTGGAATCTATGTGTTTGTATATCTGCAGTGTGGTTGGGCAAAGTACGGGTGGTGGGTTGAAAGATCCGCACATTCATTTTTTTTGGGGGGGGGGGGGGGGGTGGGGGTGCGGGTGTTAGTCAAAATAATTCATCCATTTTGACTTTGTTAGTCATTTGATAGAAAAAGTTGACATGGCACGTGAGTCACATAGAAAAGTTTTTATTTAACATATTAGAATTAAAACTTTTAATTTTAATAATAATAATAATAATAATAAAGAAGCTGACTTGGCAGCCTAGAAGCGGCCAACAGCCAACTAAGGCTTGTTTGGTTATCAAATTCATTCAACTCATCTCAACTCATCATTATAACTTTTTAAAATTTTAATACAAAATATAATAAACAATTCAACTTTTCTAAATTTTAAAATAATAATAATATTAAAAAATAATATTCTAATAATATTTTATCATCACAACTCAACTCAATTCAACTCAACTCACTTCAACATCCACACACACCCTAAAAATCATCATAACACCCAAAGTAAATGTTTTCCACTCACTACTACTAATATATAAAGTTTATAAACCCCACTTCATTTTTTTTTTTCCACTTCTTCCTCTTTATTTCTTTCACTATGCGCAAACATCTTTGTCTATTCTCTTTGCTGACCATTTAATTTTAAATTATATGTTTTTTGGAAATTTTGGCCAAACACGCCTAGGTTTAGCATCTCCTTTCTATCTTTGCCGACCATTTTTTTTTTTAAATTTAAAAAAATTAAATTATTTTTTGTATCTTATTTGAATGTTTGAGAAAATTGTAATGATTAAAGAAAAAAAATTAAAATTTTAAATTTTAAAATTTTAAAATATTTATATTTAAATGATATTTTGATGTGGTGTTAGAAACCTACTTATGATTGTGAATGTATTGAGGATGAATGCTGGAGGTTGAAGACGATTGATACAAGAAGATGAAGCAGAGTGCACGGAATGTGTTTGATAAAATTGCTAGAAGAAATTGTATTGTCACGGGAGTACTTCGAGAGCTCCCAAACCTCCTTACAAGAATTCTCTTACAACAATATTCTCGATAATGTTCTCCTTTCCTGTGATTTCCTCTTTTATTCTTACATTTCTCTCACCTCTAACTAACTCTTACAATTGATAAACTAGACGTGATTGACTTTCCCAATTAAAATGACAGACTCAACACTTGAAGTAACTAACAGACTCAATACCCATTTTTGTCTCTTAAACTCAAACGGTGCGTTTAACAATTATTAAACGCCTCACACATAAAGTAAAACGCTCGCACACCATGCCCAAATTAAAAACGCACACACACTGCCCATATCTCACATAAAACGCATGCACCCAGTCTCGACTTAAAAACACCAAAACACACGCACACTGTCTTTGCCTTCAGGACCCGCAACGCACCGTTTCCCCCTTTGTCTCGACGTCGTCGTTCTGAATTACTTCACTTAAGCCTTCACCTTCGAGCCACTTCACTTCACACTTCGAGTTCGACTTCCAGAATCCACTTCACTATTCTCCTCTTCACTTCTCTGTTCTAGGGTTCATGTTGTTGTCTGAATTCCAGCCGCTAGGTCCAGGACATGTGGAGATAAGATTAGATTAGATGAGATGTAATTAAATGGGTTGAGACTATATGTGAAATCAAACGGGGCCTATGTCCTTTTACCAAAATAAAAAAAAAAAAAAAAAATTGGTCTTTAAAGGGAAAAAAATCATTTTTTTATTAAAAAAAAGGAAAGGGGAGGGCGACCGCACATCACCACATGGGTGGCCTAGTTTTGGCCATCTCTTAGTCATTAGAACATGGCCAAATGTGGTGGCTAGGGTTGCAGCCACTTGAGTGGCCTTTCTAGGGTGTTTTTTTAAATTTTTTTAAATATAAAATTCTTATTTTCTATTCCCTTAAGGAATTTTACTTTTAATTTTTAAATTTAAAGTTAACACATGGCAACCTTTTTTTTTATTTTTTTTTATAGGTAACATTTTCATTAAATCAGAAAAACATTATAAATATTGATCAACCCAACAGACTTGTTGAATACAACTAGGGACATAACCCCACCAAACATTGATGTAATTGACATTCCATGCATATCTTGCTAGTTTATGAGCAGCTACATTGCAATCTCAGTAGACATGTTGAGTTGTGCACCTCGGTACCCTTTACATAAGCTGTTGAATATCCTTGACAACATGTCCCAGCAAAGATCTTGAATTATCCAACTCTTGGATTTCTTTAACCATCATAAGTGAGTCACTTTCAATATGAAGCTTCTGTAGACCAAAATGAATACTTAGTCGTAGTCCTCTTAGAATAACAATCAATTTAATTTCAAATGAATCATTAATGCACTGCCACTTCTTTTTTACTAGCTGCCATAAGTACTGCTCCTTTGTTGTCTCGAAGTATCAGCCCCACACTTGCAAAACCTTCTTCATGAAACATGACTCCATCCACATTAAGATTAACAACATCCTAAGGAGGTGGAATCCATTTCGTATTTTTCTTGACACTGCTTTGAGGTGCACCCTTGATTAACTTAAACAACTTTTACATAGAAAGAGCTTGATTGATCACACTCTCTGTTGACAAGTGTTTACCTTCAAATATCCATTGATTCCTTCTATACCAGCAACTAGGCCTGCAACTCGACCTGATACAGTCGGGTTTGTGCCCGACCCAAGCGATCTAGTTTATGGTGGCAAACTGATCCGATCTGACACGAACAAAAACAAAAGCGAGTCGAACAAAAAAAAATGCTTTATGTACAGGATCTGAATCTCAAATCTACAATCATGTTCAAATTCAAGAATAGACTCATCTTCATTTTCACGAGCGTGACGAACTTGTTCGAGCTGATGTATCCATCTTCATTTTCATCAACATGCCAAAGTATTGATTTAGCTCTCAAACGAGGGAATTCAACTCCTAGCTCTGCAAAAACCTTTTGCAACTCTACCTGGCTAAGCCTGTTGTCTTTGTCCGTGTCATAGGGCTCATACATAGATTTCAACTAAGCATCACTACATGTCACAGATTCATCCTTGACAACAACTCTGTGCTAGCTGTTTCTAGGTAGATGCTAGTTGGGAATTGAATCTAAACACACAGACCTCTGCCCATCCTTGCGGAGAACGAAGACGAAGAGCTTCAACTTGGTCAGCGAAATGGCTTTTGATATTAAGAAAATTCATATCTTCTCCAAAACTTGCAGATTTTCCTTCTTCTGCAATTGTTCATCATGAAACAGTCACTCTATTTCTGTAGCAGCACTGTATTTCTGCAGCAGCACTCTGTTTCTGCAACACATGAAAGTCATATTGCCCTTAAAGCCCAGACACTACTCTCACCTGGTTTTGCTCAAAAACCTCCAAACAAACTCTCTTTCCACCACAATGTGACCCTAACAGTCTCACTCACCGTAGGTTCGCCCCCAAAGAGCGGTACGATGGTCCTCGACACGGGGAGTGAACTCTCTTGGCTTCACTGCAAAAAATAAAAAACCCAAACTTCCACTCAATATTCAACCCACTTCTATCTTCTTCCTTCTCTCCAATCCCATGCTCCTCACTCGCCTGCAAAACTCGTACCAAGACCCTACTCTTACAGCCTTACCTGTATCCTGCGGCCTAAATAAGCTCTGACATGCTATAGTCTCCTACGCAAATGCCTCGTCCAATGAAGACAACCTCGTGTACGAATTGATTGGCGAGTTGGAGATGGAGGTAGGGTTCTCATCTAGATTTGGGCAGCTAGGGTTTGAGAATTGAAGATAGGTATGCTTTTATAGACCTGCGACTAGTTGGGTTAGAGATCCGAAAAGATAAAACCTGATAAAAGTTGGGTCGGGTCGGGTCGAGTTATTTTAATTGGGCTCAACGGGTTATTGGATTATATACACAGCCCTACCAGCAACTCCATGCAGTCAGGAACACTAACACCAAGTCCTCCTTTTTACTCCCTTGTATTTGTCTAGAAAAATCCACAAATTGTGTATCAGGCTCACCAATTTGTAGGTCAGGAAGAACTTTCTTCCAGCTCTCTTGTAAGAGTGAGCAGTGGCATAGAGCATGCATCGTGTTTTCTACAAATTTAGAGCAGAGTTGATTCAACTATTTGATCCGAAGGTTTTATTGACTACCTGTTTATGAATTTTGATCATAACAATCGAGTAAATTCAAATTCAAGCATAAATGATTCTCAATTTGTCATCATAATAAAAGTTTGAAGATCAAGAATATCAACAAATCAAGTATGACCAAGAAACGAACAAAGTTAATCAATGAATGACCTAGTTATCCTGTATTTGGTTACCTCGATCGGGCCATCCTATGTGCGGTCGATGGTAGCCATCTCTTGTAGTTGTATGACCCGATTTGGGCTATCAAAAGCAACCGATGAGGGTGGAATCTTCTTTTAATTTTTTTTTTATGTTTAATTTTCTAATTTAAAAAGTTTTTTAGACTTTTTCATAAAAGTATTATATTTGATAAATTTTCATATAATTCTTATTATTATTCTTTATCTCTATTTATTTACTTACTTTTTAAAAAAGTTAGAAGTTTTTGACATGTAGCATGTCACATTAATATGTCGACAAAAACTTGGGAAGGAATCAGTTTGATCAGGCTCACCAATTGTGTATCAGGCTCACCAATTTGTAGGTCGGGAAGAACTTTCTTCCAGCTCTCTTGTAAGAGTGAGCAGTGGCATAGAGCATGCATCGTGTTTTCTACAAATTTAGAGCAGAGTTGATTCAACTATTTGATCCGAAGGTTTTATTGACTACCTGTTTATGAATTTTGATCATAACAATCGAGTAAATTCAAATTCAAGCATAAATGATTCTCAATTTGTCATCATAATAAAAGTTTGAAGATCAAGAATATCAACAAATCAAGTATGACCAAGAAACGAACAAAGTTAATCAATGAATGACCTAGTTATCCTGTATTTGGTTACCTCGATCGGGCCATCCTATGTGCGGTCGATGGTAGCCATCTCTTGTAGTTGTATGACCCGATTTGGGCTATCAAAAGCAACCGATGAGGGTGGAATCTTCTTTTAATTTTTTTTTTATGTTTAATTTTCTAATTTAAAAAGTTTTTTAGACTTTTTCATAAAAGTATTATATTTGATAAATTTTCATATAATTCTTATTATTATTCTTTATCTCTATTTATTTACTTACTTTTTAAAAAAGTTAGAAGTTTTTGACATGTAGCATGTCACATTAATATGTCGACAAAAACTTGGGAAGGAATCAGTTTGATCAATCGTACAACACACGGAGTAAAAAGTAAAATTGAATAGCACAATAAGGATCAATCATCAATGTGATTTTAAGAAAAGTTACGTTTAGTAATTGAGGGATGCTAGCCATCACATATACTTTATTTTATTCAATTTTATAGGTGATATGATTATTTCACTTTTATTGTCAGATAATAATAGGCTTATTATTTCTTAACACTCATTTATTATTATTTTTATTTATTTTTTTAAAATTTTTTTACTTAATAGTTAAGAAATTGATTATTAATAAAATTGTATATATTTTCTTAATTTTTTTTAATGAATAAAGATGTTAAAAAAGTATTTAAAAAATAGTAAAAAATTAAAAATTTAAATATAATATAAAAAATAATAAGGGAATAGTAACAGTATCATTATTGTTTAAGACAAGTTGGTTGGCAATATAGCATCAATTTAATTGAAAAGCTTAACATTTAGAAAGATAGAGATAGAGAGAGAAAGAAAGAGAGAGGGGATGCATCCATTCCTCACCCAAATGTAGCCAATCAAAATGCAACTTGGTATTTCTCCCGATGAGCTTTTGTACATCTCTCTTCATTCATATCTTATCTTCACACTTTGATTCAACAGACTTCACCTCATCGTATTCCTTCTTCTTCTCCATCTCTCTCTCTCGCTCTCTCAAGAGAGATCAGCCCAAATGGCCACCAACTCTCTCCAATCTCTTCACCATCGCCATTCTCTCCTCAAACGCCATATCACAGACATTAATCCTCCTTCCACGGCCTTCTCCTCCTCACTCTTCCTCAATCCCACCACCACCACTACTTCTCTCTCCCATTACTTTCTCTCCTCTTCCTCCTCCATACCCTTTTCTCTATCCGCCACCACCTCCACGCCCTCCACCTCCCAAGCAATCTCTTTCGACCTCCTCCGAGAACACCTCTCCGAGAAGAAGTTCCGGCAAGCCGACGAAGAAACCCGCCGCCTCCTCATCGTTCTGGCCGGCGAGCCCGCCCAGAAACGTGGCTACGTGTTCTTCTCAGAGGTCCAGTTCATCTCAGAAACAGACCTCAAAACCATTGATGACCTTTGGAGACAACATAGCGATAACAAGTTCGGGTACAGCGTCCAGAAGAGAATATTTGAGAAAGCAGACAGAGATTTCTCCAAGTTTTTCCTCAAGGCTGGGTGGATGAAGAAGCTTGACACGGAGGTTGAGCAGTACAATTACAGGTCTTTTCCCACAGAGTTCATTTGGGAGCTGAACGATGATACACCAGAGGGTCATCTGCCATTAACAAATGCTCTGAGAGGGACGCAGCTGCTCAATAGCATTCTCAACCATCCTGCTTTCGAGGGCATGCAAGAAGAGGATAAACATCAAGGTGATAAGGTATTTGAAGAAAACAGTAGCGATAATGGCGGGTTGAAGGGGTTGAGGGAGGGGTCCAAACCATTGAGCAAGAGACTTTCCGAACCAGACTACAGCTTTTGAGATCAGTCAATGCCCATACGAGCAGCCATATCCACCACAGACACAGCAAAAATATCAGTGGCATCACATTATGTATTAATAACTAGTATTTCTTTCTCTGATATTTAATTTTCTTCCAGCGATTCCCTTTTTGTTTTTCACTTTTTTGTTTTTTTTCATTGTCTCATAATGAAAACACAGCGACTTTGTTCAGTTGTCTTTTTCTTTAGTTTTAATATATAATAAAGGGAAAAATCTATTCAACCCCGGTTCACTAGCACACACCACACACACGTGACAAGTCCGGTTTCCCCCATCCACCGGTTCTTCCACTCGGTTCTCTCCCCGGGGACCTCTTTCATTTCTCAACCCTTCTTCTTCTCCCTTCAACCCAGGCCTCTCTCCCTCACTCCTCTGCAAAATGGCCCAACCTGAATGCCACTAAGCTCGACGCCAAAGTGATGTTGAAGAATGTGCCCAATGGGAGAGAATGTACTTGTAAACATATACGTTTATTTTTTGGGGATGACGACGAAGCAAAAGCCAAAAGCCTGCCCCTTTGTTGTTTTCGCTGTTGGCAGTGAGTAATATTTCTCGTGCAATTGGTTTCTTTTTGTTTCGTGTCTGTTTGTAGTTAAGTTTTCTTGACACGTGTTGAAATAGATATTTTTATATTATTAAATAAAAAGTTATTATATTTGTTAGAAGATTAGAGAGAAGTTGTAAGAGAAATTAAAAAAAAAAAATTGTAATTTATAGAAAACTAATTCTATAAAATTTGAGTTTTTTGTATGATATAAGACACCATTTTATAAGTATAAGAGAATATGAATAAATGGTGATATATGAACTAATGAGATACATTGATGACTTTAAGAATTTCAATTGTTGATACATGAATGAGTTAAAATTTTAAAGAGTGTTGCTACCCATGCGTAAAGAAAACTTAATAAAAACGTACAACACGTGAGTAATAAAATGTAAGAAATTGAAAAGCAAATAGAAAGTTAAGCATAATGGAAACTAAAAGAAATGGAAAAATGTCATAACCAATCATCTCACCCAACCTCTTTTGATAAAGAAAATGAAGAAAAAATCTTAACAAAGTAAAATTTCAGATTTTATTGTAAACATGACGAAAATAAATAAAAAAATTTAACAAAATGAAATTTCAATTTTTCCTAATTTTTTAAATGATGCAAAAAATAGAATTATTAAATTTGATTATATCCTTATAAAAAAAATATAGGTAGGATCTATTATATTCAATAACAATAAAAATAAATTACAGTTGAATCATATTTGAGTTTATACTCTAAAATAAGTAGTCAACGGTATAATTGGAGCCTTTTAAAATCAATATTAAGTTCTCTACATGACCAAATATTCAATATAAATATATTACACAAGAGATTTCAAATAGAGCAACAAATCACAAATTTCAAGTGATTACAAACCTTTCATACTACTAATAACATAAAAAAACAAAATAAAAAAATGCAACAATATGCCAAAAGGTAATTGGTAATTAGTCTTTGATAAAAATAAAATGCACAAAGGCTCGTAGCACTAATAATGTATAAAAATCAATAAAATATACTACTAAATACATCTTGTAAAAGTTGGGACAAAGGAAAAATCTCAAACACAAAATCCCTGTTTCAAATTTGTAATTTAAAATTAACAATCACCAACACCAACAAGAACAATAATAACACTCTCTAAATCAATTCAGATAAACCCCACAAGTAAAAACCCCACAAATAAAAACCCTCTTCCAAATTTGCTCAATTTGAAAAATTAATCTAAATAAATGCCTAGACAATATTTAGTCCACGAATCTGGACACGATAATGGGCTAAAGGGAAGAGAAGCTTAAGGTTTGGGAGCCCAAAGGGCTTGCACGCCCATCCTAGTGATAAGCCATTGGACTTGCCATATGTTACTCATGCATGAAGGCTTCTAGAAAGAAATCATGAGATTCACCTAGGGGAGGCCAAGGGCCACTCTGCCAACACACCCCACACTCACCAAGGAACCCACTTTAAGCCACTTGTCATTTTGAAGAATCCTAAGATATCTACGTAGGGAAGTGGAGCATGGGAAGACTAAAGGGTTGATTTTTTCCTAAGGATTACATGGGGAACACCAAGAGACATTCACATTTCTAAGCCACACGTCCACCCAATGGTATTTTCAGATCGTCTTGCTATTTATCACTCACTTGTTGGTGGAAGAAAGGTTCTAGAAGATTTGCCTTAGGGAAACGGAAAGGGGTACCACTCGAAATTTCCCTCCAAACTCTAGGATTCCGGCCACCACACTCACCCAACCATCCCTCACTTGCCACATGTCATGTTTAGGGGTTCTAGAAGAGTTTGGGATTGGGAGAAGCCACCTAGGGAACATGCATGGGGAAAAGGAAGATACACACATGGGGAAGAGGAATGAGCCTAATGGGGAAAAGAGGAAGGGGGCATGCCCACATACCCTCCACACACCATTGACATGCATGCACACACTCCTTCTTGGGAAGATGAAGGGGCCTTCTGTCTTATTACGTTTATGCACTTGAGGTACATTAAACTTGGACATTCTGGAGAGAAGCAAGAGAGACTTTCGGGCTAACCTAGGGCAAGGCACACTCCACTTTTCAAGGTGGCCTTTGCACTTACCAAAACCACCCAATGATGAGGATTTCAGCCAAAGAGGAAGAAGCCCATGCCACTTGGCCAACATGCAATGACCCTTGATCAACCAATCAGATTCATGAGGAGAAGGCTATAAAAAGGCCATAAGCCACACACCCATGCCTTTTCCTTCTTTCCATTTTTGGATTCTAAGCATTTTCTCTATAGTCTACTTCTCTACACAACACGTAGTGGATTTTCTTACGCTTTTCATCCAACCAAATGGCAACCATACACTCTCCACTAGCAAGGAAGGTTATAGCTCTAAGCTAAGAAGAAACCTCATGGTGAGATTCACGTTTCCATCATCTTTCTCACAAACACATACACCCACCCTTATACCATTAAGATGAGAATCTCGAATTGGATGATCACCTAAAACACACATGCACTCACATGAAGGGTCATTTAAGCTTTGAAATACCCTAGGGTTTTCCAAGGGGAGGAGGCTGAAAGTTTGAGTACTCATGTCCTTAAAGCATTCGGCCATGACACACACATACTACTCACATGTTCATGACCTAGCCATAGTCACATGAACTTGAAGGTCTTTGCGTTCTAAGCCCTTGAACCGAATGCTTGAAGCATCACTTAGAGCAAACAACCAACCCTAGCAATTCCATAACATATGCACACACAGATTAGGGTTAGACCCTTATTCTAACAAGTTGTATCAATCTATTACAACTTGTTAGTGAATATTCGATGGATTTTGTAAGTAAACCTTCAACCTATTTTTGGTTTTGGTTAGCATATATATATATATATATTTGTGTGAATCTTTTATCTTTTTATTTAGTGTGTACGTTTGTTATTTAGTGACTTTGTGAATAAGTATCTTGTTGCAAATGTACAAGAACATGTCATGATTATATGCTTCGGGTTACATGATGTTACGCCATGATTTGAAGAGATTAGGGTTTCGGCTTATGGGATGATTTGCTATGCTTTCATGTTTTGGCTTTGGTGATGATCTTTGCTAATGAACCCTATAATCCATAGCAGTTCGTACTTTCATGCTAATGAACCTATAAGTTTTGGCCATAGCATGTTTATGTATGTTTGGATTAAATGTTTTGATGTTTAACTATGCCATACTCATATGTTACCATGCCATGATTCAAATGTGTTGCACTAGATTATTGCATGCACGACATTTCATACGTCACATGTCAAGTGTAAGAAAGACTACGTCTTAAGTCTCATGTCACATGCATTTGGATAAATGATTTCTTCGAAAGTGTCTGCAAATGTTTTATCACGAACCCTAATGCTGGGACAAGGGAATGTCTTGGTGGAACTCCTATATCCACTCTAGAGTGCTTAAAAATAAGTGGTAACCCCTGGGTCGACATAGAACTTTCAGAGTACCTCATATAGATCTTTTTGGAAAGAATGTAGAAGCGAGGTAGCACTTAACACTAGTGTATGCCATGACTAAGGTAAATAACTAGACGAAGTACTGTCGTGTTATAATGATTATGAATAGTATTCACCACGATGTATGGATTGTTGGTGGTGCGGTAATTGGCAGGAACACGCAGTGTTTGGGGGAGCCGTGTTGTATCCACCATATACAAGGTAACGAGTTCACATGATATGACTCACACGATATGAATCACATGATACGAGCTCACATGATATGAATCACGTGATATGATACGATATGATATGAATGTTTAAAGACGAACACGAAAATGATGTCAAAAATATTTTTCCGAAAAGTCTAAAGATCTCTGTTACATGTCTTTCGAAAAAGGTCAAGTGCATAAGTCAAGTTTTTGATCACGTCATATGTTAAGTACATGTTCATGCATGTATTCCACTATTGGCTATTTATATACTTATGTTAACTGTTGTATGTTGTATGTTTACTTGCTGAGATTTCTCAAAATCTCATTGTGGTAGTTCCAATACCATTCTTCGTTCAGAATGGTAGAAGTTATGACAGATACCTGACTCATTAAAAAATGAGAAGCACAAAAGCTATCCCAAGTGCAGAGGGATGTCGTGTAATAATTAGAAATAAATTCCAAGATCCTCTCCTCAGGGAAAGTTACTTAAAATCAAACTCGTTTAAAATAATGAAAATAGTCACAAGAGAAAATAAAAATGGTGGTATGTACAATGAATAGAAAAGTACAATGGGAATGAAAAGGGCACTAGTCATGGACTAGATTCATATTCTTATATTTTATTTTAGTGTTAAAATAAAATGTAAGAAACTAACAAATTGAAATTAACAATCAAGAAATCAACTAAGCTAAACAATCTCAATTAATCAGAAAATTAATTAAGTTCTAATAACCTAATATGCAATGGAACTAAAATATTAATAAAATTAAACCAAGAATTAAGCTAGATTAAACAATAATTAATGCAATATGTGCTCAAAATTGATTAGCCCCAAAATCAAAATTCTAGGGTTCATCCTTGTATTTAAATCATAAATTTTCAAAATCAATTCATAAGAATTATAATGTCTATTTAATGGAAGTTTAAAGAAGCAAGAAAAATACTAGTATCAAGTAAATAAATAGCAAATAAAATGCCCAAACTTCTAAGCCAAAAATCTCAAAAATACACCATAAACTTTAAACTAAAATTAAATAAAAAGTAGGGAGTGGAAAGAGTAAGTCAAATAAATGGAGATAGAGGTGGTAGGCAATGAAGGAGGCTGGGTAGCAGCAGTTGGACCCTTCAAAGTTCTTCAACGACACTACTGTGTGCATCCCTTTTCGTGTTGCGTCTGAATGAAAAATAAAACCCAGAATTCTTGTTACGTCGTTTCCTTATCCAAAGTAAATTGCTTTTACAAAATGCCCCTAGTTAGCGTCCGTTTTTTGCTTGCGTGCGTCCATTATCTTTTTTTTATTTTTCTTTTTCTTCTTCTTTTTTATTTTTAGCCCAGCCTTTTCCCCCAGCGTGAGTTTCACTTCTATTCTTTTCAGCTTGCGTTTTTGGTTTATCTCAAAAAGTAGAAAATAGAAAATAAATTAAAAGGAAGAATAAAAATATATGAAAGATGTATTGTACATGTGAGAAATATTGCTCAATTAAATCACAAGTTAGAAAATTAATCATAAACCATGCTATAAATCAATTTAAATCATAACTCAGATTTATGCATCTTAATCATTTTTTTTATCTAAAACAAATAATAATGTAATGAAATAATTCAACTATATGGGTTCTAGATGTATAAAATATGTAATAATTCAGCTCAATCACACTCTCCAACTAGCGTTTTGCTAATCCTTGAGCTAAATAGTAAAAATTAATTGAGATGAATATTACATAAAGATCGAAATCCAAATAGAACCAATCAAACACTATTCTGAATTCTCACAAAAGTGACATGTTACAAATCAACCCCTAAGGGCTATACCCACCAAGACCATCTAAACAATCTTTCACATAGAAGTGAGGCAAATGTCTCAGAACTCAAATATGTGTGTGGAGCTAAACTAGCTATGTGTTTCTCATTACTAGCCACGATTTGTCATAGGATTTTTTAACCTTAAGATTAATCATTGATGATTCTAACTACCTCAAAGCTTAAGGGACTAGTAGTTTTCACGCCAAGTCTGTTTTTAAAGGTTGAACACTCAACCTCTAAAGTTTTGGGTAACTGTTTCGAGCTCTTAATTTAGGAAAGCCCCATAAATCGCTTTCATCTTTATTTATTTATTTATTTATTTATTTATTTTGAAAATTAGAAAAAGGCTCGGTAGTCCTGCAGTTTACTTCTCCTATGTTAAATCAGTGAACAGTAAATTGAGGAACACTCCAAATGTAAGCAAGTGCAAAATGTCATTCACAAAATGATTCCGCTCAACTACTCCACCAAAATGCTCATATTTCACAAAATACTAGAAATAAAATGTGTCAACTATATGTGTATAATACACATCACATTAATGCAATTTTTTTAAAAAAAAAAAAAAAATCTGTGCACACATGCTATCCCCCAACTAGTGAGAGACATGGTCCTCAATGAATCGAACGAAGAAAACAAAGTGCGCAGGAATAAGTAAGCAACGTAGACAACCAAACATGTGATATAAAATCAAAGCAAAATAACGAATAAATATAAAAGAAAAAATGCAATTAAACAAAATTGTAAGGGGAAAAAAGATTAAAACACTTCTTTGGAATCTTGCACAAGCAAGATCTCTTCAATTGGATCAAAGGCAGTCATAAACGGTTTTAGACGTTGTCCATTGACAATGAACCTATTGCCATTCTTCGAATTGACAATGTCTACCGTCCCGTGAGGATGAACCTTCTTTACAATGTACAGCCCACTCCATCGAGATTTCAATTTACCGGGAAAAATATGTAAGCGAGAGTTGTAAAGAAGAACTTCCTGACCAAGTGTGAAATGCTTTGGATGAATTTTCTGATCATGTAGAATTTTCATGCATTCCTTCGCCCACTGAGCGTTGTCATAGGCATTATTAAGTGACATGTTATCATGTTTTATAGCTCAAATGGCTCGATGCTGAATATCAACAGGTAAATGACAAGTTTTACCATAAACTAATCGATAAGTGGACATTCCTAGATTAGTTTTAAAAGCTGTCCTATAAGCCCACAAAATATCAAGAATCTTAACTGACCAATCCTTCTTATTAGAATTGATAGTTTTCTCCAAACTGATTTTGATCACTCTATTTGCCAATTCTGCTTGCCTATTTGTTTGATGGTGATAAGGGGTAAAAACTCAATGTGTGATACCATATTTCTTCATGAGTGTAGAAAATAGTTTGTTACAAAAATGAGAACCCTCATCACTGATGATAACTTTGGGCATGCCAAAGTGAGCAAACAGAGATTGCAAAAATTTTAGGACAACACGATGGTCATTTGTTTTGCAAGCGACAGCCTCAACCAATTTTGAAACATAATCCACAGCCAATAAAATAAATGTGTTTACAAAGGAAACCGAAAAATGTCTCATGAAGTCTATTCCCCAACAGTTAAATATTTCTAAAGTAAGAATAGAGGAAAGAGGCATCATGTCTCTTTTGCTAATAGATGCTAAATTTTTACAAGGCTCACAAGCTCTACAAAAATTATAAGCATCTTTAAACATGGAAGGCTAGTAAAAACCGCTTTAAAAAATTTTAGCGACTGTTTTCTTTGCTGAAAAATGACCAACACATGCACCCATATGACAAAATCTCAACACAGAAGAAAACTCATCATCAGGAATGCATCTTTGAATCAATTGGTCCGAACAATATTTGAAAAGGTATGTATCATCAATGTAAAAGTGTCGTACCTCAGAGAGAAATTGACGCTTATCTTGGGTGAACCATTCAGAAGGTATTTGCTCAGTCACCAGATAGTTGACTATGTTAGCATACCAGGGAGCTCTATGACTCACAAAGAGCTGCTCATCCTAGAAACTATCATCAAGAAGGAAGATGACATTTGAAGGGGAGGATGGTGGCAATCTGGAGAGATGGTCAGCCACCATATTTTCGACTCATTTTTTGTCCTTAATGGTGATGTTGAACTCTTGAAGTAGTAAAATCCAATGAATCAAATGTGGTTTTGCATCTTTCTTAGTCAAAAAAATACTTAAGAGCAGAGTGGTTAGTGAAAATAGTAACAGGAGAACCAAGAATGTAAGCCCGAAATTAATCAAGTGCAAAAACCATTGCAAGCAATTCTTTTTTCGTAGTGATGTAATTTTTCTGGGCATCATTCAAGGTTCTACTGGCATCATAAATCACAAAAGGTCTATTATCCACACACTGCCCCAAAATAGCTTCCAATGCATAATCACTTGCATCAGTCATAATTTCAAATGGAATGTCCCACTACGGGGGTTGTATAATAATGGCAGTGGTAAGTGATTCTTTAAGGATATCAAAAGCTTTTTGGCACTCATCAGTCCAAACAAGTTCAATATCATTTTGTAAAAGAGTGCACAAAGGTTTTATAATAGAACTAAACTCTTGAATAAACCGCCTATAAAAGCCAGCATGGCCAAGAAAAGAACGAATATCCTTAACCGTCCTAGGGATAGGAAGTTTAGATATTAATTCAATTTTTACCTTGTCGACCTTTATACCTTTAGAAGAAACAATTTGTCCTAAGACAATGCCCTGAGTAACTATAAATTGGCATTTCTCCCAATTAAGTAAAAGATTTTTTCCTCAGATCTCTGGAGAATACGCGCTAAATTATGCAAACAACTATCAAAAGATTTTCCAAAAACAGAGAACTCATCCATAAATATTTCACAAATATCCTCAATCATGCCAGAAAAAATATTCATCATGCATCTCTAAAAAGTGGCTGGGGCATTACATAAACCAAAAGGTATTCTGGTAAAAGCAAAGGTGCCAAAATGACAGGTTAAAGTGGTTTTCTCCTAGTCCTCAGGCGCTGCAACAATTTGATAATAACCAGGGTATCCATCCAAGAAGCAATAAAATGCATTACCAACCACTCTTTCTAAAATTTGATCCAAGAATAGTAAATGAAAATGATCCTTCCTACTGGCTGAATTAAGTCTTCTATAATCAATGCACATTCTCCAGCCAGTAACCATTCTAGTTGGAATCAACTCATTTTTATCATTTTTTACAATAGTTAAACTAGATTTTTTTGGTATCACTTGAGTTAGACTTACCCACTTACTATCTGAAATGGGGTAAATGATACCTACTGTAAGCAGTTTAAGCACTTCCTCTTTGACAACTTCCTTCATGGTAGGATTGAGTCTGCGTAGAGCATCACGAACTGGTCCAGCATCGTCTTCAAGATGGATTCTGTGGGTTCAAACAACAGCATCAATACCTTTGATGTCGGCTATTGTCCAACCAATTGTGCCTCAATGCTTTCTTAAGACTTCAATCAGCTGGGCTTCATCCTTCTGATTTAACTTCGAGAAAATCACCACAGGAAAAATGCCTTCTTCAGGACCAAGAAAAACATACTTGAAATCTTGAGGAAATGGTTTCAGCTCCAACTCGAGAACTTCTTCCTCTGAAGATTTAAGTATGTCTGGTGGTGGTAGAGTTTCAAACTGTGGTTGCCATCTTGTGCCTGCAAATTGTACTTCAAGTGGTAAAGAAGAATCTGCAAAATAATCCAAAAATTCAAGGACATTTTCATCAACATGGTCAGTTTTTTGATCAAGTAAAAATTTAGGTGTCTGAAAAATGGAATCATCATCAGAGAAATGAAAAGTTGAGCAAATAAATTTTGTTGTGTCAAACTCTTTACAGCATTCAAAACACTTGTGTCATTAAAATGTGTTAGCATCTTGCAAGTATTGAAAACGTTCAACTCAAGTGCCATGTTCCTAAAAGTAAGCTTCAGAACTCAACTTCTGCAATTAATCAAAGCATTTGACATAACTAGAAATGGTCTTCCAAGGATGACAAGAGCTTGGTAAATAATGGAAGCTGACTGCTTCATATCAAGAACTACAAAATTCATTGGGTAGTAAAACTTGTCCACCTGGACCAGCACATCCTCTACAATACCCCTCAGCACCTTAACTGATCTATCAACCAACTGTAACATGATGAAGGTCTTTTTCAGCTCACCCAATCTCAACTGCCCATACACTAAGAAAGGTAGTAAGTTCACACTACTCCCTAAATCAAGTAAAACTCTCCCAATGCGTGACTCGCCGATCATAATGGAAATGTTGTGAGAACCAGGATCTCTGAACTTCTGAGGAGTCTCGCTCAATATCAATGCAATGACGTACTCTATTAGGAAAGCTTTCTTCTTTACATTCAGCTTCCTCTTCACTGTGCACAAGTCTTTCAAAAATTTTGCATATGAAGAAACTTGTTATATAGCATCAAAGAGTGAAATATTAATCTTTACTTGCTTGAAGATCTCCTAAATCTTAGTGTGGTATTTGTTCTTTTGGCCAACTACCAATCTCTAAGGATAGGGAACCCACAGGTTGGTACCCCCTACTAGTTTCAACATCTGCACTCACAGGCTTCTTCAATTCTGGTCTCACTACCTCTGGTTCTTTTTCTACTTCATCAGTCTCTGTTGCATCTTCAGGTATAGGAGCAACTACTTGTTTGTCAATGGTCTTCCTTTCCACTTCTCAAAGTAAGAACAACATTCTCTGTCTCAATAACATCCCCCGAGACATTATGTACTTTTTGTGGTTGTTGCTAGTATACTTGAGGATTAGACTAAGGTTGTGCTGGAAATTTTCCTCTCTCTAGAGTGCTCAATGTCGTGCTCATCTTATTGATGGTGCCCCGCAAGTCCTTTATGGCTTGAATGTTCTGAATGTTTGTGGTGGCGTGAATATGCATGAATTGCTTAAGTGTATTGGCCATATGTGCCATACTGTCATCTAGAGACTTCTTCGCAGATGATTGAGGCTGAGAACTCTGTGCAGCTACATGAGGCTGAAATCCTGGAGGTGCTACAAAAGGATAGCTCTGAGAACTCTGATAAAGCTAATACTGATGCTGAGGAGCAGCCTGATGAAATGGTTGCTGAGAAGGTGGCGGAGACCGGCCAGGCTGATCATTCCTCCATGAGAAATTTGGGTGATTTCTCCACCCTGGATTATATGTATTGGAGAAAGGCTAATTTTGTGTACTATTTACCCAGTTCACTGATTGCATCTGCTCAGACCCATTCTCCTGAAATACTGGCATAATTGGGTAGTCCTAGTTCTTGTGGTTTGAATTAGCACATAAAGAGCCTGCCTCTACTGCTTGAGTGGGGCTACTCTGCCACCCCACTCTTATAGCTGGGCTTACTGCCCAGCGTTAATTTTTTTTTCTTTTTTCTTTTCATATTTTTTTAATACATTTAAATATTTTTAAAAAATAAAAAAAATACACCAATACACTTAAAAACACTTCCTTAATCACTAAGTAAAAAAAAAATTTGCCAAGCGGTCAAGTTGGGGCGGCAGACTAGTGTTTTCTCTACTGCTTTCACGACCTTCACTTTTTCCATCTCCATGACCTATAATCTTCTAGTTAATGAAGTTATTCGGGCTTGAATGTCAGTATCCTCCTTAAACTCATATCTGCCCCCATCAGCAATAGCCCTCAGTGGCTGTGCTGTCAATGAAACTCGATCAGTTCGGGTGTTCCATTATTGTGCACTCTCAGCAAGATAGTAAAAAAATGACAATGCTTCATCAAGTTCCTTGCTAAAGAATTCTCCGTTGCAACATAGTCTAAACAAACTGCTTGCATTCTGGAGTGAGACCAGTGTAAAAATAATTCACTAGCCTTCAGGATTCAAAACCGTGATGTGAACATATGTTCACCAAATCCTTAAACCTTTCCCACCTTGCCTGGAAAGTCTCGTCAAATCTCTGATTGAACTGGTTGATCTGCTCTTGTAAATATTGAGTTCTCTGAAAAGGAAGAAATTTTTGTAAGAACTCACGTTGCATATCAGACCAACTAGAGTTAGAATTAGGCTTCAAAGAATTAAACCAAATCTTCGTTTTATCCTTTAAAGAGAAAGGAAATAAACGAAGTTTAATAAATTCATCAGTAGTGGCTCTATTGATAAAAGTAGTACATGCCAACTCAAAATCTGTCAGGTGCTGATAAGGACTCTCATAATCTATCCCGTAGAACTGAGGTATCACTGACATCATGTCATGCTTAATAGAAAAATTAGATGCATCATCAGGTAAAATAATGCATGATGGTGTAGTGGTGCGAGTGGGCTACAAATAATCCCTAAGAGTGCGTGGTGCAGGTGTAGCCATGGTTTGTTCAATTTCAATGTCCTCGTTTGTAGAAAAAACAGAAGAGCTATCCATCTCTGAGCTATGTATACAACTCTCAGTGCTCGATGTAACTCTAAGCAACCTATTTGAATTGTCTCTCACCCATGACATGAAACGTCAGTCCAAATAGCATAAGTAAGGTTCAAGTGACTGAGTAGTACGTGACAAGTGAAATGTGTAACCAGATATAAGATAGTGAAAGAAACATTTGAGATAAAAATAAAAATAAAAATAACGAGTTATAATTTACATCAAGCAACTATTTCTCGGCAACGGTGCTAAAAACTTGACTCACTCAAAAATAAGCAGCACATAGGCTGTCTCAAGTACATGAGGATGTTGTGTAATAATTAGGAATAAATTCCTAAATCGTCTCCTCAAAGAAAGTTAAAATCAAATACGTTTAAAATGGTGAAAATATTCACAAAGAGAAAATAAAAATGGCGGTATGTGCAATGAATGGAAGAGTGCAACAGGAATGAAAAATGTACTAGTCATGGACTAAATTCATATTTTTAGATTTTATTTAGTGTCAAAATGAAATTTAAGTGACTAACAAATTGAAATTAACAATCAAGAAATCAACTAACCTAAACAATCTCAATTAATCATAAAATTAATTGATAAAACTGAAATTAATTAAGTCTTAATTAACCTAATATGCAATGGAACTAAAAGATTAACAAAATTAAACTAAGAACTAAGCTAAATTAAAAAATAATTAATGCAATATGAGCTGAAAATCGAAAAGCCCCAAAATCAAAATTCTAGAGTTCATCCTTGTATTTAAATCATAAATTTTCAAAATCGATCCATAACAATTGTAATGTCTATTTAATGGAAGCTTAAAGAAGCAAGAAAAATATTAGTATCATGTAAATAAACAGCAAATAAAACGCCTAAACTTCTAAGCCAAAAATCTTAAAAATAGACCATAAACTTTAAACTAAAATTAAATAAAAAGTAAAAACTGGAAATAGCAAGCCAAATAAATGGAGATAGAGGTGATATGCAATGGAGGAGGCTGGGCTACAGCAGTTGGACTTCAAAGTTCTTCAACGGCACTGCTGTGTGCGTCCCTTTTCGTGTTGCGTCTGAATGAAAAATAAAAACCAGAATCCTTGTTACGTTGTTTCCGCATCCAATGTAAATTGCTTTTTGAAAATGGCCCCAGCTAGTGTGCATCCGTTGCGTGCGTGCATCCATTATCCTTTTTTTTTTCAGTGTTTTGCCTAGCTCTATTACCTTTTGGTGCTTTTTGACCTTTCTCATGTTTTTTTTTTTTCTTTTCCGCCAAGCCTTTTCTCCCAACGTGAGTTTCACTTCTATTTTTTCAGCTTGCGTTTTTGGCTTATCTCAAAAAGTAGAAAATAGAAAATAAATTAAAAGGAAGAATAAAAATATATGAAAGATGTATTATGCATGTGAGAAACATTGCTCAATTAAATTACAATTTAGAAAATTAAGCATAAACCTTACTATAAATCAATTTAAATCACAACTCTAATTTCCGCATCTTAACCATTTTTTTCATCTAAAACCAATAATAATGTAATGAAATAATTCAACCATATGGGTTCTATATATATAAAATATGCAACAATTCAGCTCAATCAGTACCCAAGATCATGAACTCGATTAATGAGCTAATAGAAGACGAGTTCACCGTAGAGGCCCCCTATGACTTTACGGTCGATCTTTAAAGTCACGGCACAACTGCTTAGGGACCTTTTGGAAGCACTCAATAAGGACGGATATGAAACTGAGATTGAAAGAGCCTCTACGATCAAGGACCACTTGGATTTTATAACTGGATACCTGAGTCAGGCAAAGGATTCCTCAATAGAGGCCAAGGAAGTTGCCGCTAGTTTGGGACTTCTAGAACCCGAGCCCCTGATGACTAAGGGTATTTTCTTGGGTCTCACTAGTGAATGGACCTTAGTGCTAGCAAAGTTCTATATCTCATGATTTAAGGCCTTTTTGTAATTGGTCCCTTGGTTTTTGGAAAAAGTTTTTGATACTCATGTTTTGAGAGACAATGAACATATTTTTTATTTAGTACTTTTGAAAAGTATATCATGTTAAAGGAAATATTTGGGTTACGTTTAGTCTTACGGTACCATGTGCTAAGGCAACTGCTTTTGGCGTTGCTTAGTCTTATAAGAACTTTACACTTTTCTGCTATGTTATTTATGGCATATTGCTAGTATACATAAGTGCATTGCATCTTATCTATCATGTACGAGGGGTATGTAACTTTGTGTTGCATGTCCCGGTATTTTAGCCACCGTCCAATCCCAAGCAGGGGCTGGGGGAGCCACAAAGCATGGTATCAGAGCGATTACGTCTCTGGATAAACCTACACATTGTCCTAGGAATAAATGGTCCCACCAACTAGGTTTGAAATATGTAGTTATAGGCTTTGATCTTATTGCTATAGACTTGAATCTTGGAGGAAGTGGAAATAGAGGAAGATACGCGTATAGGATTGCGAATGCAAGGTGAAGAAAGATAGACTTTCTCTAAGAAGGAGACTGACCTACGCTGATTTTTGTACATTTCAGGAGAAAGAAAGAACCACGGTACGAAATCAACGTGAGAATACTTCTCCGAGATGTTGAGACTAGGAGGCTAGAAACCCTCAACTGGAAGGAGGACAGACAATAGCAGAAGCTATTCGCCAGATGACTGAGGTAGGGCGCAATCAGATAGCGCAAGGGAATGACATTAGGCAAGAGCCGCCCAAAGGAGGAAATCAAGGATGTCCATATGAGAAATTTTTAGTATATAGATACCTTAATTTTATGGGAATAAAAGGACCTTTGAGGGCCAAGAAGTGGCTTGTGGATTTGGAGAGAACCTTCGATATCAGTGGATGCACGGAGGAACAGAAGGTCCAATATTCCGAACACATGATCCAAGGAGAAGTCTTTATATGGTGGGACACCAAACAACAGTTGCTAACTCAAGAGTTAGGGGATCTAGCTGCACTCACCTGGGATCGATTTAAGACCGAGTTCGATAATTGTTTCTTTCTAGAGACACTCAAGCAGCAGAAGGCCCTAGATTTTATGAACTTGACCCAGGGTAACAAGACGGTCAATCAATATGCTACTCGTTTTATGGAATTGGGTAGATTAGCACCACATCTGATCGGTATGCAGAAAATGCGAGCAAAGAAGTTTCAAGATGGTTTGCAACCTCGTATTTGAGACCAAGTAGCCTACCTACTAATAGAGAATTTTCAAGAACTGGTCAATGTTGCTTCGATAGCAGAAGCAGAGCAACGAATCGAAGCAACGAAGACTGATCACTCAAGTTGAAGTGGATTGGAAAAGAGGATTGCCTTATTCTCTTGGAGGAAGTATGGAGAAAAGAACGGTCCCTACTACCATGAACAAAGGGAAGGGCGTCGTAGTTAGGAACCCAACACCCATCACTCCACCACCTTGTCGACGATGAGGAAAAAGGCATAACGACGAGTGTCGACTGGCTTCAGGAGCTTGCTTCAAATGTGGTCAAACCGGCCACATGATCCAAAATTGTCCTAAGAACACACCTGGAGGAGCAGTAACGCCATATGGCAAAGTAAAGACTCCTGTGAAGGCTAATGTCTATGCCATTACACAGGAGAAGTAGACCTAGAGGCCGACGAGATGACAGATGCGAGAGTGATTACTGGTAACATTTCCAACTTTGCCTTAACTAGTATGTGTTTGAGAATCTTTGAGTAACCTTAGTTACCCTATTACGTAAGGTGAAATTGAAGCAACACCTGGTTTATGCTCTATTTGATCTGGGAGCATCGAGATCCTTTGTCTCTGTTAGTTGTGTGCAACAATGTGAGCTAGATGTTGAACCTTTATCTCAGAGGGTTCTGGTAGTCATTCCGAACAGAAAAATAGTTGGATGCACCTGTATAGTTAAGAATTGTTCGTTGGAAGTCGCGGGTCTAACTTTGACCGCTGACTTGATTGTTTTCCACCTGATGGAATTCAACTTGATCTTAGGAATGGATTGGTTGATGAGGCATTATGCCAAGATAGACTGTCGAATGAGAGAAGTGGTCTTCGACTTACCTGCAAAGGATAGGATCTATTATATGGGAGAAGCTATTAGGTTAGATCCATCAGTAGTAACAGTTGGACAAGTCAAGAAGAGCTTTACAAATAGAGGTACCGCCTATCTTGTAATGATGACAAATGCGACAGAGGAGCCTGAGGGAGTTTAAGGAATCCCAGTGATAGAAGACTTTCCTAGAGTTTTTGTCGATGGTTTGCCTAGATTACCCCCGGACCGAGAAATGAAATTCGTAATTGAGCTTGAACTGGCCACGAGCCCAGTGCATAAGGCACATACCGAATGGCCCCAGCAAAATTAAATGATCTCAAGGTTCAAATCGAAGAATTTCTAGAAAAGGTTTTATCCACCCTTTGTTCATCGCCTTGGGGAGCACCGGACTTGTTTATCAAGAAGAATGATGGGACTCTGAAGATGTGTATTGACTATCGAGAGTTGAACAAGGTAACCATCAAGAACAAAATACCCCTTGCCAAGGATAGACGATTTGTTGGATCAATTACAAGGAGCTTCGGTATTCTCAAAGATTGATATATGATCGGGATATCACCAACTCAGGATCAAGGATCAGGACGCACCTAAGACTACCTTTCGAACTCGTTATGGGAATTTCAAGTTTTTAGTCATGCCTTTCGAACTGACAAATGCTCCAGCAGCATTTATGGATTTGATAAATCGAATATTCAGGCAGTACTTAGATAGTTTTGTAGTGGTGTTCATAGATGACATACTGATATATTCCCAAAGTGACGAAGAACATGAGAGGCATCTAAGGATTGTATTCGAAACGCTGCAAGAACATCAGTTTTACGCCAAGCTTAGTAAGTGTGAATTATGGTTTAGAGAAGTGAAATTTTTTGGACATGTCATTTCTAGTAAGGGAGTGGCAGTAGATCCTATTAAGATCGAAGCTGTGACAGAATGGCAAAGGCCAACTAATACCCATGAGATACGTAGTTTTTTCGGACTAGCAGGATACTACCGAAGGTTCGTATAAGGGTTTTCTAAACTCTCTAGCCCTTTGACGACACTTACAAGAAAGATGCCAAGTATGTTTGGAGTGAAGAATGTGAGATAAGTTTTCTGGAGTTGAAGAAGAGGTTAATCTCAACACCTGTGTTGGCTTTTCCTGAACCACATAAGCCTTATGTACTTTACAGTGACGCCTCTAAGATGGGATTAGGATGTGTGTTGATGCAAGAAGGAAGCGTCGCTTATGCTTAACAACAACTCAAGGACCACGAACAAAATTACCCTACTCATGACTAGAATTGGTTGCGGTAGTCTTGTTTTGAAAATTTGGAGGCATTATCTGTATGGGGAAAAGTGCGAGGTATACACGAATCATAAGTGCCTCAAGTATTTTTTCAGTCAAAAGAATCTAAATATGAGGCAAAGAAGATGGGTTGAGACCATTAGTGATTACCAATGTGAGATTATATTAGCCCGACAAGTGTTTCTATGTTTTTGAGATTACATAGCCTCAAGTGTTTTTTTCAATGTATGTTTCTGTTAATATGTTTTTGATTTGGGGCAGTGTAATGGTATGATTTCAATGAAGAGAATATTAGTTAGTATGATTTGGGGCTGGGTAATAGTATGATTTCAATGAGAAGAATATTAGTATGATTTGGGGCTAGATCCATTTAGGCGTTCTTTGGCTCCTAGAACTGTAGAGGCTCTTGTGTGCATGCAAAACTGGTTGAAGTTCACTCCTATATGCTTGAGTCAAAATTATTCGAATACCATTAATGATGCAGAGTGCTATAAGTTAGATTCAGGTAATGTATTTAGAGATTTTTTTTAGTTGTTATATATGTTGATTTTGTCATTTTGTGATACTAACCTCATATACTTTAACAACTTAATGTAGACTTAACCACTAGTATGACGAGCTTACTTCGTGAAGATGAATGAGGTTTGAGTTACTTACTTGGCAATAACACTATTAGATTTATTATTATATATGTTACTACATTTTTGTCAAACTGTAAATTATAGTTAATTGTAAGATGCTTTGGGACTTATTGAATTGGTTTCCTTAAGTGAGGTTCCAAAAGTAATCATCTTGCACTCTCTCCCTCTCTCTCTCTCTCTGCATCTACCTGATCTTTGCGCATACACCACTCTCTACATCGTTGATATTACATGTGGTTGTTATATTAATTGTAAACTTTAATTGTAATTAATAGTATGGGATGTGTGCAAAAAGGATGTGTACAGGAGTAGTTATGCAAATAATGTTTTGTATATGATCAGATTGGCTTATAAACTGAATCCATCTTGCTAGCTTAACTCAAACATGCATGTCGGCCTTCTCGTAATTAACAAAGGTACCTAGCATTACAGTACTTATTAGCCTATATTGTTATTGAACTCATTAATGTTAATCAATACCAATTAGCCATTCCAAAGAATAAAAGAAAAAAGGGAACACATGGCCAGCCGAGAATTATTAGCCTATATTGTTTTTGAACTCATTGTGTACTTGTTACTGATTTAGGATAAAAACTTAAAACCACCTATTACCTATGTATGTTTATGATTTTCCTGTATTGATATATTATGTAGGTCAAAAAATATTTTTCTAACTAAAATCTTTTCATATTTTTTTTTTCAGGCACAACTTGAAAGTTGGAATGACAGTGTGGCACTTGGAACATTTAAAGTATTTTGGTTCATTTGTTGGGCATTGATTTTTGTTGTTGGGAACATTTAATTTGGTTGGCACTTAGAAAATGTTAGGTTTCTTTTATTGTCAGAATGGGAACTTAGAAAATGTTTGTAGTTGTAGTTGTAATAAAATATTATTAGATTGATGTGGATGATGGGTGTGGATGATTTTTGATATGGTCGATGGATGATGGGTGTGGATGTTTATTGTAGTGATTAGTGCTTTTTAATTTTTTTAAGCATGTTAGTATGTTACTTGTTTTTATTTAGTTTTATTTTTTGTTATTTTGTAGTAAAATTGAAGCAAAAGTGAATTATTTACTTTAAATTGTAATTTTTTAAAAAATAAATAAATTTAAAAGCTCACATGAGAAATTCTTTTTTAAAAAGTGAGTCAAATATGAAGTTAAAAATAGCACAAAAAAGCCTCAAAATTCGACTCTGCTTCGACAAGTCGGAGTCGGAGGATGGGCATACCAACTTCGACTTGGTTGGTGCTCAGCCCAACATAAAATATCATAACTTAAAAAATATTACTACTGTTCATAAATTATCTCAATATTATTAACAGATTTATCACCTCATTTCATCTGTGTAATCAAACGAATCCTTATTATTTCTAGTTTAACTCCTAGTAGGACCTTATTAGAAATTACTAGTTGTCGCATTTAGACCAAACCCTAGAAATACTGTTTAAATATAATAGAATGTAAAGGCATGTGACTACATGTTTGTATATCCTATATATGTCTCCATAACCCTGCCTCATATTGACGGGGAGTCAGAGCGTCACATATAAAATGAAAAATGAAAAGAAAGTAAAATATAATAAAGATTATTAAAATTGGGTTAAAAATAAAGTTAGAAAAGTTTAAGGGCCAATTTGAAGATGCCAGAAGTTAGACGAGCCGATTTATAAATATTAGAAACTGTAATTGGAAAACTTAATATCCTTCATGTTAAAATGTCATTTATGAAAACATATAAAATATTTGCCTTCACAAACATTCTAGACAAAAACTACCAAGACACTAAGGTATCATTTGGTTTTATGAATCATAAGAAATAAGAAATGAAATGAGAAGTTTATGAATAGTAATGAAATTATTTGAATTAAGATTTTTATGAGATTTTGAGAAATGATAGAAAATTTTGAGTAAGAAAATATGAAGTTAAAAGAGGATCAGAATATAATTTTTTAATATAATTTTTATTTTGAGATTTGAAAAAATTGAATTATTTTTTATGTTTTATTTGAAAGTTTGGAAAAACTGTAATAATTAGATAATGATAAGATGAAAAAGTTAAAATTTTGAAAACTTGAAATTGGAAAATGTTTATATTTAAATGGTGTTTGGATGTTGAGATGAGATTAGATGAGATGAGATGGTTTTAAATATTTGTAAAACCAACTCAGGCCTAAACCAAACGAGATAGCTATTTTAACACTTGTAGGGGAAAACTATAAGTATTGATTATGATTTTTTTTTTTTTTTTGTTAAATATTAAAATAGTCCCAATGGTTCACCTCTAAGAAAGATTAGTCTTTGAAGTTTTAATTTTGAACTTTCTACTCCTTATAGTTCAAACTTTAATCAAAATAATCCTTCCATCACTATTGTTAGTCAACAGTTAGAAGTAGTACTAGAACAATGTCAATAAATATTTGACACATGTGCATCATATTTCAAAAAATAGAAAATAGCAAAATAATATGAAAAAAGTAATTTAGAGATTAACAAAATCTAAAAATTTCTAAAACTATTTTTTAAAAAACAAATTTAAGATTTAATTTGAATTAATTAAAAATTAAGAAACTTCTAAAATGTTCTTAGGTACCAAAAAAATAACTTTCTTTAAACAAAAATACGAATCATAATAAATGAAATAGTTATTTTATTTAAAATTGAAAATATTTATAGCAGTTTTTTTTATTTTTAAAATAAGATGCACACATATCAAGTTTTTATTTGTGTTGATCTGACATTTTTAACAGGTAACTAATAAAATAGTGAGAGAATGATTAATTTGATCATAGTTATAAGTATAAGAAGTAAAAGCTCAAAATTAAACCTTAAGAACTAATATGTTTTAGAGGTAAATCATATGGATTATTTTAGTATGAGAAATACTTTAATTACAAAAGAATTACATAAAAATAAATTTACAAAGTCTACTGTTGTGGACGTGTTTTGTATTTCCGCAAGAGATTTTGACAACCTACAACCAAAAAGATAAGTCGGGGCTCAGCGTGATTAAGGACACCTTCAATACCTAATACATAAAAATCTAATATATAGAATATTTTAGTTTTCGAATTGTAAAGTTGCCTATGGTGTGTGTTTTAATCTCTATTTGTATAAATCGATCGTTCGATTGGCAAGGCTTGTGTTATGGCTTGATCCTCTCCGATCATGACTGGACTGCAGATAATAGGACTTCAAATCCGTTACCGTGCCGGGAGAGATTGACATCCCGATCGAGTATTTTGGCCGAGTATCACGCTAGAGATCGTTAACATTATGGTGTGGGCCTTTATGGTGTGAGGTTGGATGTGGATCGTTCAGCAACTCTTACGTCGGATCAAAAGAGTAAAGAAACTCCGACAAAACCCATTAGTTGGATGGGGATCATCGATCACCAAGTCTTACGTCAGATTGAGAGATTTGGGACAGACCAAAACTATATATATTTCAATACTTATAAATCTTGTCAAGGGTAGACTTGCGAGTAATATTAACTTTACGTGGTAGTCCCACTTGCAATATCATCCAGCCATTATAGTCCCTAGTGTAGGTTCAGTTGAAGGTGACACAGAATTAGATCAAGAACGAGACCGCTACGACCTCTTTAGATTATGTACCTTCCTTCAGGTGGGTGAATACCACTATGACTCATGCTATTTTTAGTTTTTGTAAAATTATTCGCTAACATCTTGTATTAGATATGTAATTTGGTTTATTGTTGGTTGTGGATATGATGTACTATTTTCACATTTTGAGGTATATTTAGACTCCGTTTGGATGTTAAGAGTATTTCAGATCATTTGTGAATGGTAGTAAAATAGTTTGTATATAGCTCTCAGCCAGAGACGTCACAATATACCAAGACGTAGGGGTGTGCATTCGGATCCAGATCTGGATATCCGAAAATATCCATATCTGTTCCCTTATCTTTAAAACCAAGCAGATCCCTGCCAAGGTAAAACCGGTTACAACCCATGCAGGTATCTGGCGGTTTTAGGATTATAACCGATATCTGGTTTTAACTCTACTTTTTTGAACTCTAATTTTTTTTAACTCTAATTTTTGTACATGCAAAATGGTGTCGTTTTGCATGTACAAAAACGACATTGTTTTGGAATAAAAATTATGTTTAAAAAAAGAGAAATCTTATTTGCAATCTCCAATTGGAGACTGCATGTGCAACTTCTTCATTAAATAGAAAAAAGTACCATTTTGAGAAGGATATTATTGTAATTTTAAAAAGTTTTAAAGATAAAATTAATTAGGCTTGCACATGCAATCCCCATTTGAAGACTGTACATAATATTACTCTTTTAAAAAAAACCAATTACTATTAACAGGTTAAATTCCGGATCCGAGCTGATAATCGCCCGGATTCATCCAGATTTCCAAGTTCCAGTTTGGATGCACACTTGGTAGGACGGTTGTGGATAATTTTCTATACTTTAGCTTGTTTCGATTTAAGCCAAGTTTGATAGTTTACATAACTAAGTTTCTGTTTCCTATTTTGAGGTTCTCATTATGTTAAGTTTCGACGTGTTTTATCAACCTAATTATCTGTATTTCCTTAATTGAGAGTTTTATACTTAAGATTTCACAATGCATGCGTGTTTATCTCTGATCTTACCCTCTGACAAAAACGAATGCTATAATGATCCTGTTATTCTTCTCTATGTTGTAAATAGAATGGATATGAAATAGTCTGTTGATGCGTATGATAACTACAGAATGCACTCTAGGTGTTTGCTGAAATGAGAAAATGAAACACAGAAGAAAATGGTGATGGAAATGGCTACACCTTAGGGTATTCAAGGTCCCCAATTCCTCCAAGAAAAACCAGAAAGTGTTTCAACAATAATCCTCCAAAATGTCCCTCCCACCATTCAGGCGTGGGTTATACAACAGATGCCTAGGAAATTACTACAGTACCCTTAAACTATAACAGACTGAATATAAGTAAACTACATCGTTTTACTAGTTTTAAAACACTACACTACATTTATTAAAATTGTGCCGTATAATAGAAATCAGCCCAAGTTGTAACTCTCTGCCTTTAAGCTTGCGACGTCGTTTCTCCAAGAAGCAACTTTAGACCGCAAGCTCCACTTCAGGTTCATAACAAATGCTCATCTCCACTTCCACCTATAAAATCTACTACAACGTAAATATCGGCCTTTTCTTCCATTTCAACTGATTTATGAACGGTTTGAATAGTGAAAGTGTTTTATTTCATTTCATCTTATTATTATAATTTTTTCAGATTCTCACATAAAATATAATAAATAATTCAGTTTTTTCAAATCTCAAAATAATAATAATAATATTAAGAAATAATATTTTATTTAATTTTTAATTTTCATCTAAAATCATCTCATCTCATCTCAATATCCAAACCGCACTTAATCTTAGCCTCTTAGGTTGCATACTTTGAGTTGAGTCCAGGTGATCAATACATCAAAATCACCTGATGCTTTTGCTTGAGGTTAAAGTCGATCTTCCATGTTTCCCTGTTTGGCATCATTACGTTTAGTTTTTTCTGTGGTCCTCTACAACAATTGTTTTCCTTTTTTTTCTTTTTCTTTTTTATTCTACCTCTAGAAAGTCATTAAAAAAGTACCCTTTTCCACCGTCAGAATTTCAATTTTAAGATACTTCTGTTGTATCCAAATTGATCCGAGTTTGTAGAAAAATGTCCCTGGTCTTGTAAGCCCTATTTGGATATGAATATCTCAGTATGTAATAATATAAGGATGAAAGGTGGGCAATGAGTAGATGGTCGCGCAAACAAAGTACAACTAGTTCAAGAGAAGGGCGAGCGGCATTATGTAGAAAGTCTAGTTGATGCAGTTTAGTGTCAGACGATAAAAGACTTTTCACCCTGCACCAAGCAGGAAAATAATGTACTTGCCATACCAGGGTGAGCAGCAAGCAAGGACAAACTCAATGCAAACGTGTGAGCTCTCCAAAATAGCACAGTGGTGCTAAAAAGGTGGCAGATGTCGTATACAGAAGCCCATACTTCATAAGAGATTGTCAAATCTGGAGTGAACGAGCAGAAAAAAGATTACAGGCCTACAAGTCATATTGTCTAATCTCAAATGTATGGTTTAGCGCTACATGGGAGACCCTTCTTAGGGGTATGACTGTAAGATTTAACCCAAGGCAAGCTACAAAGGATGTGCACGCCTTGTCCCCGTCTGTCTTTGTCATCTTGCATGGCCAGAGGGCAAATGAACAGCCGAGATCGAATGTCTCTCGTTCAATTATGTCTGGAGTCGAACGGACGTCAAAACTAGGGCTGACGATTCCATAGTATAAAAGGGATCAGTCAAAAGTGAAAATCTTACTTTTGATATCAAAAAGTGTTTATTCTCTCTTCCAGTCGGAGTGTTCAAGAAAGCAAGAGACTTCAAGACTTGGGACGGAAGGATCGACACTGACACTACTATAATATTAGACGTATTGGTCAGGTACTACGACCATACTAGGAATGTGGGGTACATGTTTGTGAGTAAGTTGTAAATTTAGGATTTTGCATATTCTGTAACTCAACTCTTTCTTACATGAAAGTATATTTCCTTCATTATGTTTATCGGTTACCTTTACACTGTGATTTTGAGATGATGAGTTTGAATGTTGTGATTGATGATGATGTGATTTCTGAGTATTCAACGTAGCGTAAGCCAATAATCATGGACGGGTTGAGGAATCTCCACATCATTCCTACGACACATTGCCACGAGTTTATACAGGTAGAGTGATTCCTAGTGATGATCGAGGTAGAGTATCTTCGTATTGGCCTCAATTAATAACAAAGGTAGAGAGAGTCCTCGAGTTAATCACAAGTGATGTCCTTGTGTGTGTTGACAGGGTAGAGTGATTCCATGAGTCAAATAGTTTGGATTTGGTGAATATGCTTGCATGTTGGCCAAATGGAGTGTTCCCCACGTTGAACGGTAGAGCTATTTTCCGTTGGTACTTATATGATGAAATGTGATGAATTTTACGTGAACTAACAAGAGGGTGATTCATCACCTTAATAATGACTATGCATATTAAGATTTGCTTAGAGGGTGATTTCTCATCATACTTATATACTTGAGGTTTATTCTGAAGGTAATTCCTCACCATGACTATGAACACATGTTTCTGCCCGAAAGGCGATTCCTCACCATGTATGAATATATGTGTTCACCATTTTATTTACATAAAACAATGCATGCATACTTATTTTTATTGTCTCTCATTAATAGTATTGTCATGGATTTTAACCTACTGCAATTTTTTAGAAGTTTCACTGTGGTAGTCCCACATGTAATTTCTTTTATCGAAGGCAGATGTTGATGCAGATTTAGCCCAAGAAGAGTTTTTCGAGGAAGAAGGACCAACCCCACCCGAGGTGTAGATACAGAGGTCTGTCTCCAATTAGTAGATATTTGTATTTTTTAAATATGTATATTTTTTTAAATGAGGTTTGCTTTTGCTGCTAGTAAGGATCGGGGCACCAATAATCAGGCGGAGATGTTGGCTTTGTTGATGGGAATTCAGAAGTGCCATAGTATGGGTTATGCAAATATTATTATTGAGATGGACTCAATGTTGGTAGTTAATTGGATTAAAAAACGGAAATGCAACATATGGTATTTGGAGGATTTCTGGGAGGATGTCAGAAGTGCTCTATCTAGGCTGAATTTTCGACTTCAACATGTCTTTTGGGAGGGGAATATGGCAGTGGATTTCCTTGCTCGAATGGGAAGTAGTGGCTACAATATGGACTAGTATACAACAAAGGAATTGCCATACAGGCTCAAGGGTATTATTCGAACGGAATTAAGTGGGTTGGCATAGTTATGAAAGGTTAGATGCCGCTCTTGAAGGGGCATGGTATAAGCTTTACACGGTCTAGTTTAATAGGCTTGTTTAGTTTGGTCTTGACTTATAGTTTATTGTTTATTTTTGCTCTCTAGTTTTGGTTTTTTTGGCTTTTGTTGGCTTGATATTTGGGGTGGTTTTATTGAATACTTGTAAATTACAAGTGTCCTGTTTTGTTACCACGGTTCTCCTCTGCCATAAATGAGAGCTTTTAATCAAATTTGGGAGGAGGTCACTCTTGGACATGTGACCTTCGGCTCTTTTAAAAAAAATATATATCATTCATTATTTTTTTATGTGAGTGATGAATTAATGATAGTGTACAATATTATTTGGGAAGAAGTGACAATGACATATGGGTATTACTATTGATGGATAATTTTTACTGGTACAATTAACATTAGTCCTCGAATAATCTCTTGATTTATTTCTGCTGAGTTATATATACATCACTTGTCGTGCGTTCAATTTTTTCTAGAATGCATGCCTAACCTGATTAAGATTTGGGATGTTACAGATCGACTGGCACTCTTGATACTTCAGATCCTCGCCGGGTACGCTACTAATTCTGGACATAATAGAAATTAATTCTGACAGCTAGTTTCAAAAAATGATCAACACAGAGAAGACAAGAGATTCACCCAAAATATAGAGAAAACAATTTTGAATAATATTGATTAATAGTAAAATTTGAAAAATATTTTATGAAGTCCACAAGCCATACTTAAATAGCTGCAAATTTTGAAATTATGATGATTTTTCCAAAAATGAAAAAATCTAAAATATTGTATGAGAAATAAACACATAAATAAACAAGAATCCTACCAAAAATTTGGCCAAAATCAAAATCAAAATCACTTCCAAAATTTGAAATCAAATATTTACTAATAAAGCAAAAAATCAACATAAATATATGATTTGATGGAAAATAACTAATATTGCCCTTACTCCAAAGAATATATTAAGCTTTTTCTTCTATATTCGTATAGATTCATCTTCTTAAAATAGTCCTGCAATGCAATCATTTTGGTATGGACCATTAATTATGTTTGCTAACTTTTTCACCAATTATTTCTGAAAATTTAAAAGAAAATCGCTAATAATTGCATATAATGAACTTAATTGAACATAAATATGCTATATATCGATAACATCTCATTACAGATATTATAATTTTATTTTGTGCCTTAATTGGGTTGATAACGAAAACGGTCTTAGTTGGGAACTTCAGGAAGTCAAAAAGTCCGAATGCTTTCAACTGATCATGTGGGTTTGGCTTATTTGCACGAATCAGCTAATTGGATGAGTTGATCTATATATCCCTTTGTATTTCTGAGGACTTTGGTTAATTTGGTTTTACTTTTTAATTATATATAATGGAAGCTGGTAATCTAGCATTTCGTATGTAGGTAGGTAGGTACGTAGGAATATTGGGATCTTTTGTTTTTTCTCTTATTCAATGAGAAATTCAATACAGTACGTACATGATGTATTTTCCCTCGTACACATAGTGGACCCATTCATCGATCTTATATAAGGTATAAAACCTAATTAGTCGAGGCTGGCCTTGGTCTCTCACCACACAAAACATCAAACTTGTTAAAAAAAAGGCTATCTATCTCGTGTACTATATATATAAATTGTATCAAATTACGTATTAAAACATTTTGGAATGCATAAAGTGATGGCCTCTTTCAGTTTCTGCATTTTAGCTTTCCTCGTTGCTTTATTATCATCTTCAAGCACCAAAGTGACTATTGCTGCACGTTATCTGTTAGACACAGCTCCATCCCCTGCACCAGTACTCCTCGTTCCCACTCGGCCGCCGCCTTCGATTCCCTCCGCACCAAATCCCCCAACCCACATGCCTTTGCTGATTGCCCCAACGCCTAATCCTGCAGCCATGCCGCCATCCTTGTTGAGCACCTCCCAACCATCTCTCTTCGGGGCCCCATTACCTCCATTTTCAGGCTCCTCAGCAACCCCAACTTTTTCCACAAAACCAACTGTTCTCTTTGGGTCTACTGCAATGTTGCCTTCACTTTCAGGCTTGCCCACCATGCCTGCTCCTACAAATGGCCCGCTGCCTTCGACTTCAAGAATCCCAACTAGAATTTCCTCCATTCCATTCCTTTCCCCACCATCTGCGGCCAATAGGCCTTGAACGTGCATGTTGTGAGTTGCTATATATAGTATGTTGAGCAAAAGGCCGACGTTACGTACATTTAATGATCTATAGTATTTTCCTGGGCGTGTACATGATGTGTTCTTTGTAACGTTGTTGATTTCAAATAAGATCATGTTTTTGCTTTATCAGCTGCTTCGTTAATACAATATATATCTCCCGAATGTTTATCGTTTATGCAAGTTGTTAACATCATGTTTCTCAAGCCTTTGGGTTAGGTTCCGGCAGCTCAGGATTTTAGAACTTGGGCCAGCAAAAGATAGGACAAGAGGCAACTCAGAGGGGGCGACCTTGGGGTCGGGGAGTCTCTGATGCCAAAGTTAGTAAATTCTCTTGAAAGTTTGTAAATAATTATGAGAGTCTAGGGATCAGAGAAAGTTTTCTCATACCAGAAACTTGCTATTTATACCATAAGCCTGGAGGGATAGATTGTGTCTGCCCCAATTGGGTCTGTGTCCTTTGTACTATTCATTTTGTCAAGGTTCTTTAATGCAACGTGGTTCTGCGACGACATCATTAATGTGGCGGGTAGCTCAAGTAGTGGTACCATTAATGCGGCATGATTTTTCGATTTTCCTCACTCTGCTAGCGTCCTTATTGGTCCGTTGATGCCCCTCCTGTCAGATGATTGAGGGTCCCCCGTATATTACACTCACTGCACAAATAAGCACTCAAGAGTTGGACACTATTCGAGGGTCTTCAGGTCGACGAGTCTCATCCCCTGCAGTACATTCTCTCATGCAGGTTGCGTCCAGAGGAGCCCACCCATTGGTCGAGTTGGAGACTTTACTTATTCTGGACTAGGCCTTTGGTCCTTATTCCCTTGGTTGCCATTCTCAAGCCTGCTGGGAACTGACGGGGGAAAATCCCCTTACACGAGTATTCCATGCACTAATATCCGTAGAACTCATGAACATAAATATATTAAGATAAATAAATTTATCAGTTGATTCTTGATCAATTTCAGAAATTTTAATGGTGGAAGGTTGACAAAATTAGAGTTCTATTCAATCCAATTGTAGCCGCTAATATATTGAAGATAATTCTTTGTCCAACTCAAAATGAAGACCAATGGATATAGACACAAAAAATGAATGGCAATTTCAGTGCTCGAAGTGCTTATTGTAACACCCGGCCTAGCGCCAAGGTTTAATCAAATTAAACCCATCCAATAATAAGGGTAAAACTATAATTCCATATCCAAATAATATGCAAAATCTAAGTTTACGTAGACTTTAAAGGAAACGCTTCATGCAGTCTCGGTGCAACTATCGACGAGGACAGGGGCGCGAGGTAATCACCGTGAAGGGAGGAGCTTCGCGCAATGCGGCGAAGAAGGTCACGGTGGTGAGGCATTGAGAGAGAGAGAGAGAGAGAGAGATAAGTGAGAGAGAGAAACACGATGCGAGAGTATGGCATGCGGAAGGGGAGAGAGCTCACTGTGGGACAGTGAGAAGGCGTGCGACTGGTCGGGAGCTACGTGCGGTGGTTTCCAAGGGCATATTTGATCCCTGATGAGGAGAAGAAGGCTCGTAAGTTTGAACAGGGGTTGAATGAAAAGATTTACGAACGAATTGTGGGCTTTCAAATCTGGAACTTCTCAAAGTTGGTGAATAAGGCCACAGTATTTGAGCGAAGCCTTCAAAGAAGCGTAGCACTACTGGAACAGAGGAAGAGGACTGCGCCACAAGGGTCTCAATCTGCGATTGATCAATGGCCGTGGAAAAAGAGAAATGATGGGAGCAACTCGGGGCAAAAGCAAATGCATGGAAATCAATCAAACAGCCTTTGTAAGTTTTGTAATCGTGCAAATACTAGAGAGTGCGAAGGGAAATGGGGCATGCTTTCGATGCGGTAAGACCGGACATCTTATCAGGGAATGCCTTTTGCTGCTGACGGACAACAAGAAGCCTAACCCACATCCAGGTTCCCAACAAGCGAACCAGGGAAATAATCAACGTAAATGGGACTGGCCCGAGTGTTTGCACTGACATCTGAAGATGCTGAGAACGACAACAATGAGATCACAGGTACCTCACTCTATTTCTCATTGAAATCTTTTTATTTGAGTCGAGGTTAATCACGCTTGCATGGTACTATTTTAATCGTATAGCTTAGAATATTGAAGTTTGGTTGAGAGTAGATTTTCTAAGGATTTGAAATTTGTAAATCTAGTTTATTCATGGCTTAAGCTTAGGACTTTTGATTATATTATATTGTTTTAGGAGTTCTCTGTTAGTTAGTTGTGATGAAAAAAAAATGTATGGACTGGTTAAATGTGGAGGTTAGTTCTTTTCCGATATATGAGATTCAATGTTTTTAGGACTATAAGTTGTTAGAGTGAGGAGCGGAAGCATGGTTTTGGTGAGTGATAATTTGAGAGTTTATTTCGTTATTTATTGAGGTTTTATATTAGGTGGAGATTTTGGAATTTATTATTTTGGTCTTTAATTGCATTAGGGAGATTTATATTCTAGACTTGAAAAGGCAGTGTGTGCGAACGTGTATGCCTAGGGAAAATATGGGAAAATACGATCGACAAAATTGGAGGGTTAGAATTTGGAATATTAGGTTCGACAATTTTGGAATATTAATTAAGTTCGACAATATGATTGACTTTTGGGGTACGCATGGAACGTTTGTAGCGGATAAATATTTAAGCTTTGCTTGTGATACTAGCAAATTTCGAGGATGAAAATTTTTTAAGGGGGGGGAGAATGTAACACCCGTGCCTAGCGCCAAGGGTTTTTTTTATTATTATTATATATTTTAGGTTAAGAATGTGAAAAATCCAGTTTAAATTTTTTTTAACATACTATTTTATGGGCCGAGAAAATTTAAGGAAGAGCCCATTTATATTTTTTGATTCACTACAATTTTTTTTTTTTGGACCATAAAGCCCAAGCCCGTGTTACCTTAGTTTCAGACTCCACGATTCTACACAGTTTTACGTCGGTTTTATCCCTATACATGCACACGCACGTCTCCCTCTTTTCTCTAGGGTTTTTCGTATCGCCTTTTGATATATACTTAAGCACTTATCATCACATGCACGTACGCCTCTATATTCTCCTCATTTTGTGTTTGTTTTTTTTCAAACATCTTTTCATTCACACGGCAACTTCACAGTTCATCGGATAGCCCCACAGTTTTCTCGTCATGCACGACTTCATCTAGTGCGTTTTACTCGTCCGTTTCTCCATGGCTTGAATGTCCCTATACCCGCATCATTCACGGAAACTGTTGTGTAATAGATATATATATATATATATATATATATACTCACGTTTAGCAGTTCCTCAATTTGATAAACTAGGGTTGCCGCTTACACTTTTCTATCCCCAACAAGTCACAGCCTATCTCACCTACTTCACACTCCTCCCCACAAATAAATAGCAACCACGATTCCTCAGCAGCACAACCTTTTTCCACCATAAATGACCATCGCCCAGGTACCAAAGCCTCACCATAGCCACTTCTTCTCCTCACTGTGAGACCTTCCCCTCAGCGCAGCCGTGCAACACCTATCCCTGGCCAAGCCCGAAGCGCAACACGAGTTGATTCTCCGTGACGCTGCTACCCTGACACACGAACTCACAGACAACAACTCCTCCTTGCAAGCAGCACACCACCCTCCAGGCCGTCCTCGCCACCACAAAAATCCAACCACCGTCGCCCAGCCGTTGAAGGAGGAACACACAACATACTCTGTTTCTCCACTCCCAAAACAGAGCAATCTTTGCTCAAGCCGTTCCATTGAGCTCCTCCGCTGGCCTCTCCCTCTTCCTGTGCCCCTAGGTTTTTGAGCCACGTTACACGACGAAAACCACCGCACGTAGCTCCCAACCAATCGCACGCCTTCTCGTTGTCCCACGGTGAGCTCTCTCCCCTTCCGCATGCCATACTCTCGCATCGTGTTTCTCTCTCTCACTTAATTCTCTCTCTCTCGGTGCCTCACCATCGTGATCACCACCATGACCTTCTTTGCCGCATTGCGCGAAACTCCTCCCTTCGCGATGAGTACCTCACACCCCTGTCCTCGCCGATAGTTGCACCGAGACTGCATGAAGCGTTTCCTTTAAAGTCTACGTAAACTTAGATTTTGCATAGTATTTGGATATGGAATTACAGTTTTAACCTTATTATTGGATGGGTTCAATTTGAAATTTTTGTTTATATTAAATCTGTTTTTACGTGGTTTATGTGGGTGGTATAAGAAATTTTGCAGAAAATAAATAGGATTTCCAAATTGTACTAATGGTAGCATATTATTTTTACAGTAAGTGTGAAATTTTATTTTGAACACATTTAATTATGATCACAAAATATCACTTAAGTATTTTAACGTGTTATTAAGTAAAGTTTTATTTTTAGAGTAAACAATATTGGTGGAATGTTATTTTTTTACTCTTTAGATATGGTTTAGTCTATTTGGAAAATAGTTATGGTTTATTTTAAAATATTTTGGGATATTTATATTATCCGGTATTAAACTTTATAGTTGGTTTGCAATAATAAATAGGTTTGACTTTTAAATATTTTGGTTAAAGTTATTAAATCAATGTTGATGATTTTAGAAAGTGATGATTTGTAATTTTAGGTTTTGAGGAATTAAATAGTTTATTTTAGAAACTTAAGATTAAATATCGAAATACGTGATTAATTGAAAATTTACAAGAATTACGTGATTATTTTATAGGTGACGATTAATAATTGTTCGGCATTTTGAGAAAATTCCTTAAAAGCTAAGAAATCCAGGTAAGCGGAGTTCCTATACTAGATTTTGCATTAAAATAAAATGAACTGAGGTCGTTTTTGAAAAATGTGCATGTTTTGTTATGAAAGGAAATCTGAAACGACTTCAGTTATTTGGTTCTGCACTACTCATGAGATTCTGTTTAAGAAGAAAGTATTTTTGTCATGAGCTTATTTTTTACATTCTGTTTCTTAACTTTGAAAAAGCGAGCGAATATGAAATTTTGTGCATAAAATATGTTTTGTGATATGATTTTATTCTGTTCTAAAGATTTTCTGTACTCTGATATAATATGATGTGATTTCTGAAAACCTCTGGTATAACATTCTGTTTCTGTTTCTGTTCCGTTCTGACCTCACCACAACTGCAAAACTGTGGCCTCTGTTCGGGTTGGTACCAACTTTTCTATTTCTGGTGCACCCACTTTGGAAACAAAGTGATTTTCTGCATGGTCTTTCCTATGTGCACACTTGGAGCTTCGAGAATGAATAATTAAAAGATTCACATTCTGTTTCTACTCGGTTAGCTACCGGGATTTGCACAACCCTACCACAGGGGTTAAACAAGATATTTGTTCTGATATGATAAGATAAGATGTGATGTTTCAGTTTATGTTATGCCAAAGGGATTTTGATTATGAATATTTTTGAATTTTTGCTCTGATATTTTTGATAACATGTTCTAACGCTGCAGTATGAAAATGTTATTTTGATTCTGTATTCTGAAAGAAAATATTTTGTTTCTGCATTCTGAATTATGTAAATGCTCATGTTTACACACTAGTATACGTCCTCTGCTTATTGAGTTGTTGATAACTCACCCCTTATCTCCATATTGTTTTTTAGATAATTTTGATTATTCAGCTAGAGAATAAGAGTATGAAGTTTTAGCAAGGTGTGATGATCATAGTGAAATAAGTGCCTAATGGTGCAAGTGCTTATTTGAGAATCGTAGTTAGTAAACTGATTTTATTTTTTAAATATTTTGATTTGATGAGTTAAGGATAATTTCGAGTTTTTAGAGGATTTCTAATTTATGTTATTGAGAATTTCTTTATTGTCCCCATGGAGGAACTTAGATATTTGGATTGATTAAATGGATTAATATTTTATGGGATATTTCTGGATTTTATAGTTGTGTTATTTAAGTTGATTTTAGGTATTAACTCAGCGGACCTTCGGGATCGAGGCGTTACAGTTGGTATCAGAGACAGATTTGAGATTCTGCATACTACAATGAGATGATTGATGAAAGTTAGGGTTTTAGAATTTTGTAGGCACTGGATCATGACGTTGAGGAAATAATTTTCAGAGTTGTGGTGTAGACATTTGTGGGCTATAGGAGGTGATTTTTATGGGTACTTAGGGTATTAGAAGTTTCAGGCGTTAGGCAAGATATCTTATGGAATTTGAAGGGTAGGATTTTTATAGATATTCTGAGATGTTCATGTTGATTGAGGTTCGTTTCGGTTTTGTAGACCGCATATAAGGCTTTTGACAGGATGGAAGATTTAGAGTCTGGAGTTATATAGACTAACTACTGTTGCGTGTACAATTTTTATATATATTTATGCTTGCTTTACTATTATCACCATTTGCTTATTTTGTACGACCCCTTTATTGTTGTAATGATTTTTTTTAATAATAATCTAAATTGTCAAGATGCCACATCGTCGTCGGGAAAGAAGTGTATCGAGTATGAATGCGAAAAATGATGAATAGGGATGCACCATAGAACAGTTTAATTGAATGCATCCTCCCACCTTCGATAGTCGAGGCGTTACAGTTGGTATCAGAGCCTATCCCAACAAAAAATGTGGGATTTGAGCCATGCCACCTACAATAGAAGGTCCGACAAGGACATCAGAAATTTAAAGGGGGTAGATTGTGATACCCCATATGATATGGATAAGGGTAGGTGGTGTATGGGATCCCACATTGCATAGGAATGAGAAGTTATTGCTCTTTATAAGGTTCCAACGGGGCTCCAATTGTATCACTAACTAGTCATTTTGGAGTATAGGTCATGTGGTTTGGGCTTTCTATTAGGGGCATTACAAATGGTATCAGAGACAGGATTGAGCTTCTGCATACTACAATGAGGTGATTGATGAGAGTTAGGGTTTTAGAATTTTGTAGGCACTGGATCATGACGTTGAGGAAATAATTTTCAGAGTTGTGGTGTAGACATTTGTGGGCTATAGGAGGTGATTTTTATGGGTACTTAGGGTATTACAAGTTTCAGGCGTTAGGCAAGATATCTTATGGAATTTGAAGGGTAGGATTTTTATAGATATTCTGAGATGTTCATGTTGATTGAGGTTCATTTCGGTTTTGTAGACCGCATATAAGGCTTTTGACAGGATGGAAGGTTTAGAGTCTGGAGTTATATAGAGTTACTACTGTTGCGTATACAATTTTTAAATGTATTTATGCTTGTTTTACTATTATCACCATTTGCTTATTTTGTACGACCCCTTTATTCTTGTAATGATTTTTTTTAATAATAATCCAAGTTATCAGGATACCACCTCGTCGTCAGGAAAGAAGTGTATTATCACCATAGAACAGTTTAATCGAATGCATCCCTCCACCTTCGATGGTCAGGGTATTACACTTATAGATTTTTTAGAGAACAACTTAGAGGCAACCATGGGGAAAAATCAAGAGTTCAGAGCCAATCTCAGCTGTGGAAGGTCCTATGGAGGATGAAAGTTTCTAATTAAATCAAGATATTTGCATAGCGAGCTTGTAAAGAAGGTCTACCCACTCAATCTAATCTTAAGAAAAGGAATGTGGAGGCTGATAATGAATGTTGGTTTTGCAAGTCTTGTTTGGAAGATACTCAACATGCTTTAATATTCTGCCCTGACATTCGAGAGATGTGTAACAAATATATACTTACAATGAAACACATTGGGAGGGATATGAACTTAATAACTATTGTACTGTATGTGCTGGAGAAGGGCAATATAAATTACCTGACAACCTTTTTCCTAATAGTTTGGGGTTTTTGGTTTAGAAGAAACAAGATGCAAGCTGAAAAAACACTTATTGATCCAATTAGTGTGATTGACCATGCATTATCTTTATAGAAAACTCACAAGGAGCTTACATCCTTACCAACTACAAAATCCAAGAATGTTTGCTGCTGGAAACACCTCCAATTGGCTACCTCCAACTGAACGTGGATGGAGCAATATTTTTTGACATACATAAGGCTGGTGTAGGAGTGGTACTTAAAGATGAGAATGGAGACCTAGTGATGGCTGCTAACAAAGTGGAGAATGAAGTGCATGATCCAAAAACTATTGAGTTTCTCGCTATGCTTGGTGGCTTACAGCAGTGTGCTCATTTGGGATTCTCAAAATTAATTCTTGAAGGTGATTTTTTGTTGATGGTTAAGGAGCTCCAAGAAGATACAAAGTCATTTTCAACTATTGGGAACTTGCTAAAAAAAACAAAGCATATGCTAGAACCATTTGCCGAGTATAAAATTCAACATGTGCATCGTATGAGAAATGAGGCAGCTCATAGGTTTGCCCGTTATGTTTGGAATGTTGAGAATATTGTAGTGTGGTGGGCTGATGATTCAATGTTTGTTTCTCAAGAGATTTGGCTTAACTAGAATAGTTTGTAATGGTTGTTATAAACTTATTAATGAATGGTTTGTTATTAAAAAAAAAAAATTCAGAAATTTTGTTAATGGTCTTGTCATAGGAAAAGTGAAAAGGCAGAACTTGATTCCGATGATTTTTCTATTTGATTTAGATAAGGGGGCTCCATAGCCTCCCAATTTTTCTATTTGATCCATGTCTATTTAATAATAAAAGAATGAGTTTAGACCCAACTTTGTAGGTATTCATACGATGATTTGGATGAAAATATCTCTCTACAAATGTCATGTTGAATTGAAATACCCATGCTAGAGATGTTGATCCAATCAAGGTGTCCCTACAAAGTGCCCCTATATATGCTAAAATGTCCCTGCCACATATCCAAACGAACTAAAATAATCTTACAACAAATCCAATTAGACATAAATAGCCTGATCCAAATCAAAGCAATCATTGACAACCAAAAATCTCAAAACATGCTTCAACTTCATTTTCTCTTGCACTCCCTACTCTCCATCTACCCGTTTTTTCTTCTTCATCATTTTTCTGTTCTTTCTCTTTTCCTTCTACTTCAAACTTCTTCTTCTCTAGAGAAATTGCAGAGCCTGGTTTATTCATCGACCATGATGCAAGCCATGACAGAAATGAATGACCTCATCAACGTGACCGAATTGAACCACGGCAAGACCCATGGTGGAAATAATTAGAAATATCTTCAGTTTCACATTAGAGGCCCATAGTGTTGCCATTGTCATGGGCAAGAGATGAAGATTCTGGTGCTATTTCTGCCATCAGCTTGAAGGTTCTGAGATGGACATTTTTTGTGTCATCAACTTGATGATTTTGAGATGGGAATTTCTTGTGAGAATTTCTGCCTTGGACTTGATCGGATATTGTTGGCGATATGGTACGATTTACATGCACGAGAGTCTAGCTCTGATTACGCCCAAACTAGTACGTGGTGTTATAATATAGTTCAGGGTGTCGATCCACAGGGAATCGAAAGAAACACAACAAGATGCAAGTTTAAAAGAAAAGATCAAATTATAATACGACAAAAATATGAAAATTCTACCTAAAGCACGTAATTAAAATAAGATTAGGGCACAGATAAGAAGGCAAGTAAAGTTTTGGGCTTTCATCAACCGGATCCAATACTCAGGCTTTTTCAATCCAAACGATATACAAAATTAAGAATTATAGCACCAAATTCTTAATTGAAAGATATGACATTATATTCATTTACTTTCTCAAATTTAATTCAAGAATCTATTCTCCCTTTACAAACCACGATTTTCATATATAAAAATGAATATCAGATTTAGAGATGACACTATGTTCACAAACAATAATATAGCAAAAGATCACATCAATAGCATGAAAAGCATATTTAAGTCACAATCATATAATCATAATCCTATAGCTCAACAAAATCAAACCATAGCAAGATTTAATATAATTGTCTCGAACTTATAATATCCAAAACAAATAGAGAATTGAATTCTAGAATCTTAAACAATAAAGCTTAATCTATGAATTGAAATATAGTCAAAATATTTTCACCAATCAATTTTCGCCAAAAGCTTTACCCAAGATTTAGTTTTCTATAGAAGAACTAAAATATAAAAATGATATTTTTGCTTCTCTAGATTTGTGCCTCCTCTTCTCAAAAACTCCCAATTTCGTGCTTATGATATATTTATATAGGGTAGGAAAGAAACTCTAATGTCTCCATATTCCCGCATGAAAACTTGCTTAAATTTTACGACTCAGCTTGACAGCCACGTACGCATTTCAGGATTTCGAATTTAGAAACTCTTATTAGATAAAAATTTGTAGCTCTTTTGCATAGCTTTCCAACACATCAAAAATGCATCAATTGGATGTGTGAGTGGAAAGTTATGATCAAAACACTAAGATATGTCTAGGCTATCTCCTAGCGTGTTTTGGACTCTGATCCGAATTACTCTCAAACCACATCATTATCCTTATTTGGAGAGTCCTACACTCAATGAAAAATCTTAGATTGTTTCAACGTCTTGACCACTTAAAAGTCATCATTTGAATTTGACTGAACTTTGACTTACTCTTTTATAAATCCTGAATTAAATATAAAAATCTGCTTAGGAGTATCCCAAAATAAATAGAAACTCAATTCAAGAATGTACATTAATTCTTATAATTTATATTCACATTTTAGCATTTTAGTCCAATAATAGGGTATTTAGAGTGCACTTTTATAATTTATATTCACACTTTTATATACGCCCTAACTTACTTGTTGCTAATCCTTAGCAATTTCTATGCAAAAGAGATGAAAGAGACTAAAGAAAATACTAGAATAGCCCATCAATTCACATTTACCAAATTCACATATCAAAACAATCTCAGGAATCCAATAACTCATCAAGATCAATACACCCATAGCAGTTCACAGAGTGCGTGTGTGTGTGTTCTTCAAGCCATAACCATCTTACCAAGTCTTGATACATGCAACATCAAGAACGTATTAAGCAAAATGTTCAACTCAATAACTTACGGGTATAATAGTGTTTCATCTAAGGGCTCTCTTTATGGAGTTGAGAAGTGATGTACACACAATCACATGGAGATTTAGGTAATTATGAACAAGCAACAAGCAAGCATTGATCTTATGATAGAAACACTAACAAATGAGAATTCAACCTTTTTTTTCCCATGTTTATTTGGTATCAAAACAGTCAAGACAAAAGGTTATAATGTGGCTTAGGTTAGGCTATATAACAAGAAAAGGAAAATGATTTAAAAACTTTCAAGTACATACCTAAGGAATCTTATTAAACATCTCAATAAATCGCATCTCTCACTTGATGTACTCTTCTACCTTTCAAATCGCCGAATAACGTCTTTCTTTTTCATTTGTTACTTTTTATTTTCAGTTCAACAATTTGGTGAACAAGTATATGTCACCCCTGATATTCTGTTATTTCTACCCAGCCTTAGTTTTTTTGCTTTTGAAGCTCACTCACTTGAACATCTTAAAACTCATGTTCTTCCCTTTTTTTCTCTCTCCTTTTATTATTCCTTGGAAAAAAAAATAACTCCACATCTAGTACACACTTGGAAGTAACAAGGGTATAGAAAATCAATGTATAGGTTATATTTCAATGTGGAGATGTATGTATAATGTAGGTATATGAAGAAAAAAGGTTATACGTGTTTCTTCGCTCAAAGTTAGCTACTAAGGATCTATAATTCAAATGGTTGTCCTGAAAGGCTCAAGCCTTAATCATAAATTGACCTTCATCATATCCCAAGTATATCTGTCATCATACCACAAACCATACAATGATATTCTCAAAAGAAGTGCCCAATTCAAAAAATGAATGAACGCTTATCACAATTTTCAACATTTGTTGGCTCTCAGTCCTCTCCAAAACTCACAAATAATGACTTAAGCAAAAGAGTTCTCTAGATACATGTGTCAAACCACCATCTTACTACAAAACTTTGATGAGCATTAGAAATCCTGTTAATACCTCAGCATAATGATCAAGATGGGTTTGTTGAACTCACTAAGATGACTATGCATGAGAATAAGTACACATGTGAAAGGATGTACGTGTGATGCTAAAAAACAAAAATTCTGATACATGTAAACGTGCCACAAAGTTCCAACAAGCATTTGTGAATGCATAATTTGCACCACCCCAAGTTGAACGAAACATTGTCCTCAATGTTTAAGAATTAAAACAGAATCGAGAGTAATTGAAGAGGATAGAATACACCTGATATGTGACATGGGTAGACAGATAAGCATAAGAGATGCCAAACTAAAATGGCGAAATGACACTAACCGAAAATCAGAAAACAAAGAAAATAGCAACAAACAAAAAGAAAGAAAAAGAATGGGAAGAAAACAAAAGAAAAGAAAACCAATAATAATAGGAAAAAAAAACATACTTGTATGGTGTGGTTAAGGTTGACAAACCGGGTCTGCAAGTGGAATGTCTTCCACTTCAGGAACTTGTCTATTAATAAGTATTTTTAGGCGTTGACCATTACTTTAAAAACCTGGTCATCCCTAAGGTCCTCTATTTCTACCACCCCGTTTTCAAAACTATGCTTCACTACAAAAGGGCCGATCCACCTAGACCGAAGTTTTCCTAGGTGCTTGTGAAGTCTAGAATCATATAAGTATACTCGGTTATTAGGTTTAAACGTCTTCCTAACAATATTTTTATCATGAAACGCTTTCATTTTAGCCTTATAGATTTTAGAGTTCTCATAAGTATCATTTCTCAATTCCACTAACTTGATCAACTGAAATTTCTTAAGTTTACCTACATTCAATTTCAAATAAATACTAATAGGTAAAGTGTCACCTAGGTCGAAAAATGCATGCTTTAAACCTAAGGGCAGCGGTTTCAATTCCAATTTGGGACTCTCCACGCTTGAAGGAATTTGTTTTTCACTTTTCTTAGGCAACTCCTTAAATTTCGGGTGCCAAGTCTGTGTTTCATAATCCTGATTTTCATCAAAAATAGTACAAATATCAACAATATCAGATGAATCACTAAAAGTATCAAACTTAGAATTAATAAGGAAATATTCAAAGGGATCATAATCATGATTTGTGTGAACTTCCTTGTCTATGAGCACGTCAATCATGTATGTTTGTTGGCACTCATCATCCTCCCTGGGCTACCTATTGATGTGGAATATGTTGACCTCCATGGTCATGTTTTCAAAAGATAGTTTCATCAGCCTATTCTTGAAGTTTATAAGTGTATTAGCTGTAGTAAGGAAAATTCTATCAAATATGAAACGAATCTTAGAGTCAGACTCAACAACCGATTGAGTATCCAAAATTAAAAAATCAACAGGGCAGTCAAACTTGTCAATTTGGATCAAAACATCATCAACTATTCCTCTTGGTTCCTTAACTAAACGGCCAGTCAATTGAAGCACAAAAGAAGTAGGCTTAATTCCACCCAAATCAAACTGAAAATAAATTGAATAAGGCATCAAATTTATACTAGCTCCTAAATCTAGTAACGTTTTTCCAAACTCATGATTCCCAATATTACATGCAATGGTTGGACAATCAAGATCATTGTATTTAGGAGGAATTCGTTGCTCAATTAGAGTACTAACTTGTTCTGTTATAAATGTTGTCTTCTTAACATGGTGTTTTGTCTTAATTGTATACAAATTTTTGAGAACTTTTACATAACTAAGAATTTGTTTGATAACATGCAAAAGAGGAAGGTTCTACAAAACTTCATTGCTAGAATCCAAAATTTACATACCAGATTTTAAAACTTGAGGAAATGGTACTCTAACTGGGCTATTTATTACATCGGCTTACTTGGGCAGCTCGGCACCACTATTGCTTTGATCCTTTTCAACATCTTCTAATTTATCAGTTGTTGGGATATGTAAGGACTTACCACTTCATATCACAATGACATTGACCTCCTTCAAATTTCTTTGAGCCATATGTTGACTTTGGGCTGTGGATTGACCTTGAGAAGGGAACTTGCAACGCTCATTCACACTCAATGAGCTCATCAACTTGGATACATGGTGACTTATTTCTTTATTTTTTTTTAACAACCTGCGTAATCAAAAATTCAAACTTTTGATTAGTTTTACCATGTGCCTCAATAAAAACATGTAAAGTATCTTCTATGGAGTTCCTAGAAGAGGAAGATGCATGATACAATGTAGGGTAAGTCTAGGTGGTTGTGCAGGCTGCTAGTTTTTAGATTTCCATCTAAAATTGGGGTGATTACGCCACCCCGAATTGTAGGTATCGGAGAAAGGTGCAAAAGGCTTTTTATACATACCTAAGGCATTACATTGTTCCTCATACATTTTTCTCATTTTAGCAAATGTGCGGCACTCTTGAACTAGGTGATCTACCCCACCACACACAAAACACGATCCAAAGGACTCTACACAAGTAGCCATGTGTGTTGGCTTTAAATCCTTAGTCCTTAACACCTCTAACTCCCTAGTAAGCATCTCCAACTTAGCTTTTAGATTATCATCTTCCCTAAGATGGTAAATTTCATCATCATTTGGATTTCTAGCAAGTCGTGACCTATTTGTACTCTCAGTAGCACTAAGTCCGGTCCAAGTGTGAGTTTTTTCAGCAAACTCATTGAGATATTCTATAGTCTCATCTGGAGTTTTCTGCAAAAATTTACCATTACACATCATCTCTTTGAATTAGCGCCCTCTAGGCGTAAGTCTCTCATAGAAGAAGTAAACTAAGTGCCAGTTCTTATACTCATACCCATGGTGAGGACACATACTCAACAACTCTTTAAACCTCTCCCAAACCTGATACAAAGTCTCACTATCTTTTTGTGCAAAGGTGGAGATCTGTCTCTTCAAAACATTGGTCTTATATTGGGAAAAGTATTTGTTAAAGAAGATTTGTGTAATCTCATTCCATGATCTTATGGATCGTGTTCTTAGTGAGTACAACCAGCTCTTTGCTCTATCCTTCAAAAAGAAAAGAAAGAACTTAAGTCTCACAACATCATCTGTAGCATTATGATTATGGAAAGTTGCAACTACTTCCTCAAACTCACTAATGTGCAAATAAGGATTTTTATTCTCTAAACCATAAAGGGTGGAAAGTAGTTGTATCATCCCTATTTTAAAATCAAGTTGACGAGTGTTGGCTAGAAATATTATGCATAATGGTCTGGCTGTGCATTTAAGGTGGAGGTAATCCTGAAGAGTTCTAGTGGGTTGATCTTCATGTTTACTCATTTCTTATGGATTAGATGGATTGTCAAATAAAGGATTTAAAAAATTTGATTCTAACTCTAGCACAGGCTTACAAGCAAATCTATCCAAAGCGTCTCTATATCTGTGCATAAAAAAAACTACGAAAAAAGATAATGATGCAAGCTAAAAGATGGAACAAAGTTACCGCCTTTAAAAACGGCAGGAATAAATTATGTCTTGTATCAATTCTTCCATCATCTCCCCAGCAACGGCCCCAAAATTTGATTACACCTAAATTAATACGCAACGATACTATAGTTCAAGGTGTTGATCCACAGGAAGTCGAAAGAAATACAACGAAACACAAGTTTAAAAGAAAATATCAAATTATAATATGAAAATAATCTGAAAATTCTACCTAAAGTACGTAATTAAATTGAGATTAGGGCACAGATAAGAAGGCAAATAAAACTTTGGGCTTCCATCAACCTGATCCAATATTCTGACTTTTTCAATCTAAATAATGTACACAATTAAGAATTATAGCACCAAATTCCTAATTGGAAGATATGACATTATAGCTCTCTACTTTCGCAAACTTAATTCTAGAATCTATTCTCCTTTTACAAACCACGATTTTCACATATAAAAATAAATATCAAATCTAGAAACAACACTATGTCTACAAACAATAATGCAACAAAAAACCACATCAATGGCATGAAAATTCTGTTTAAGTCACAATCATATATTCATAATCATATAGCTCAACAAAATCAAATCATAGTAAGATTTAATATAATTATCTCAAACTTATAATATCCAAAATAAATAGAGAATTGAATCCTAGAGTCTTAAACAATAAAGCTTAATCTATGAATTGAAATATAGTCAAAATATTTTCACCAATCAATTTCCACCCTAGGCTTTACCCAAGATTTAGTTTTCCATAGAAGAACTAAAAAATAAAAATGGTATTTTTGTCTTTTCTAAATATGTGCCTCCTCCTCTCAAAAACTCTTAATTTCATGTTTATGATATACTTATATAGGGTAAGAAAGAAACCCTAATGTCTTCATATTCCCACATAAAAACTCACCTAAATTAAATGACTCATCTTGGCAGCCACGTAAGTAATTCAGGAGTTCGAATTTAGAAATCTTTATTAGAGAAAAATGTGTATCCATTTAAGATATCTTTCCAACACATCAAGAATTGTATCAATCGGATGTGTGAGTGGAAACTTATGATCAAGACACTAAGGTATGTTTAGGCTGTCTCCTAGCGCATATTGAACTATGATCCGAATCACTCTCAAATCTCATCATTATCCTTATTTGAAGAGTCCTATACTCGTTGAAAGTTCTTAGGTTATTCCAACGTCTTGCCCACTTGAGTGTCCTCCTTTGAATTTGACTGGACTTTGATTTGCTCTTTTATAAATCTTGAAATTAAACATAAAAATCTGCTTAGGAGTATCTCAAAATAAATAGAAACTCAATTCAAGAATACACATTATTTCTTATCATTTCTATTCATATTTTAACATTAGTCCAATCATAGGGTATTTAGAATGCACTTTCGTACACGCATCATGCTCCCATGTAATCCGACCAATTTGATCGGGAGTCGGATTGATCTGGGCAGAATACCTAGTCCTGTAATGCGAGCAAAGTGCTTGCCCAACGAGTGCGAGTTACTGTTGCTTGCCCCGTGCAACGAGCACTTTGGATTTTACGTGCCCCCAGACGAGTATTTTTTCATGCATCACTATATTATTTTTTCAACGCTAGCCCCTAGGAGGAGCACTTTTTGAGGCAAGATCTTTTGGTCACCATTTGAGAGGAGCACTGTTTGTTCACCCATTTTGTCCAAGTAAGAGATGTACTTGCACATCCCGGTGGGACACCACCTTTTACTCGTCCCAGAGTGTGAGATATATTTGCTCGCTCCAATAGTTTCAAGCACTTTTGATCAATTAGGTTTGAGTACTCTTGGTCACCGCTAGGCTCGTAGCAACCCCATGTTCAAGCACGGGGGTTGGATACTTATATTCGCTCTTCGAGTTGCAAGTAGTTTTTGCTCAACCTAGTGTGTGAGCACTTGCCTTTATGAGGACGAGCATTCCTTAACTGTTGTCACTCGCCCTCTTGAATGTGAAGAATTTAGCTCATATGTGGCGCCCCCAGCCCCCGCTTAGGATTGGATAGTGACTGAAACATCGAGACATGTAACATAAGACTACACATCATTCATACATGACAGACAATATGCTATACACCTAAATACACTAGCAATATGCAATAACGTAGCAGTAAAAAAATAGCAAAAGTCAAATAAACTAAGCAACGCGATAAGCAGTTGCAAAACACATGGCACCATACTAATATCATATCCCAAACTTTGTCCAAAATGTGAACATGTATCATAAAGATATAACATCCCAAATCATAGAGTATAGTTTAAAATTCCAAAACATAGGATCTCTTAAAACATAGTTCTACAAAAGTTGAGGTCTAAGAACCACAAGTGTTGTTTTCCTTCTTCTTTTTTTTCCACAAAATAACTTAAGTTCTCGTACTCTTCAAGAAGATTTGGGCTTCACACGTTTTTCCAAAGCCTTATCCTTGTCCCGGCTGTTACACCGCTTGAACTCTGCCATGAATTCAAGTATACCAGTGATCTCCCAGTCGATGGCCTCAAGTCGTTCCAGGATGGAGGGTTAGGGCCAAGTCACAACCATCTTAGGCACAATCCTCTCCAGAGGAGGAGGTGTCGTTCTCTTCCTCTTAGTCATGGTCGTCGTTTACTATACCTATCACAACTTCTACCATTCCGGTTGGGGAATGGTAGTGAAAACTACCACAATGAGATTTCAAGAAATCTCAGCAAGTAATCACATAACATACTACAGTTAACACAAGCATACAAAAGGTATATCATGAAATGCGTGCATGGACATGTACTTGACTTATGTACTTGACCATTTTCAAGAGATTTGTAACAAAGACTTTAGCTTTTCATAAAACTTCTTAACTTTTTCTTAATCACATGAACTTAATCAGAATTTGTCTTATCAAAACATATCACAAGATTTGCATCAAGTGATCCTTAGCACATAGGCTCATATTCTTATTCAGAGTGTAAACACAACATGGTTCCCTTTAGCACCGCGTATTCCTACTAGTTACTACACCATCAACTGTTCATACACCGTGATGAATACGTCATAAATAGATATTCATATTAACTCGACCTTACTTCGTCGAGCTAAATGCCTTATGCACCCACTAGCATCAGGCACTTCCTCGCTCCGGTATCCTTTGAAAAGAATTCATTCGAGGCTCAACGACGGTACTTTGTCCACTCAGGGGTTACCACTCCATTTTGAAGCACTCCAGAGTGGACAAATGAGTTCCACTAGGACATTCTCCCACCCTAGCAGTTGGGGTCGTGATAAAACTTTTAAACTCTTTTCTTTGAAAACATTTTCTTTGAAAACACTTTTTGAAAACACATTCTTTGAAAATACTTTTCCTCAAATGTATGTGACATGAGACTTATAACATACGTACTTACATTTGACATATGACATGCGAAATGTCGTGCATGAAATAACTAGGCATAACATGTTCATTTCATAGCATGATAACATAAACCATATGAGATCTCAAAACACATACATGGAATCATGAAAACTTCCTTAGGCCGAAACTCATAGGCACAAAAACATGAAGAATTATCACTTAAACATGTTCCAAGCTTCAAGCATATAATATAGAAATCAAGACAAAGTGAAACCAAACATGAAATCATAGGTTTTTTACCAAGGTCTGAAACTTCCAAGACATGTTCAAACCAAAACATTATGTTGCATAAACCATCAACCATAATCAAGTGAAAACCGAAACTTATAGAAGTATTTCATGGCATTTTCATCACAAATTTGAAGCATATATTTCCTTCCATAGATTTACTCAAGATCATATTAGCATATTCAAACACACAATTAAGAGATAGCAAACAAAGTAATCAAAACAATGAAAAGATTTACAAAAATATATACGAGCATTAACCAAGAGTAAGTTGAGTGTATACTTACAAAAATCCACGCAAATAAATACTAGCAAGCTGTAAATTCAAACATACTATATTAGAAAAAGTAACTAAAAACCCTATTTCATGTTCTTGAGTGTGTGTGTGGATTTCTAGTACATCACTTGATCTTAAACCACTCGGATTCTAGGGTTTTTGGGTTAAACCCCTTCATTCACTCATGAAGTAAAACAAAACCTAAGATAAGCAAAAATACATGTGGTGGTCGAAAACATGGAGAATGAACTCCCCCTTACCAATCGGCTTCAAGTGTTTCTTAAAAACCCTAAATTATTTTCTAAGAAAACGGCAGAAAGTGTGGTTGTTCTATCATTCTCGAAATTCAATGAGATTTGAATCTCATTTTCGGATTGAGAAAGTGACATGTGTGTGAAAAACTAGAGGAAACAGATCCTTACCTTGTTTATCCTTGATGGTGCCGAAATTCCCTTTCTTGAAAGGATCCTCCTTGTTTGGTTGGAAAGAAAATACAAGAAAGTGAGGGAACCTTCAAATGAACATGTGAGAATTGTGTGAAAAGAGTGAGAGTTCATGCAATTTCCTAAAAAATGGCAAGGGAAAGCCCCTTGGCGTGTACCTCATCCTTTTTATAGAAGACACTTCACTTCCCTCCTTGGTTACTTCTAAAATCCTTGCATGGATGACAAGTGACATAAGTTTCTTCTTCCCCTTTCTCTTTGGCCGAAAATGCCTATTGGAGTTCCCCACTTGGATTGCATTGGGAAGGGACACCTTGGGGGTGGCATGTAGGGCTTCTCTTCCTTTGGCCAAAATTCCCTTCTTTCCCTTTTATGCTCTTCATTTCCTTATTTCTATTTGTCATCCATTCTTAAGCAAGATTGTCATCATGCTCTCTTTCATGATAAAGAGAGCATGATGACAATCTTGATTCACACACTAACATCAACAATCAACCTCCAAAGTATGTTAGGATTTTATAAAATGGTTTCCCGTGATCTTTAAAGTGGTAAAAACCAATTGGTTCAAAATGAGTTTTTGCTCGGTTTAGGTTATGATTTTAGCATTAGGATCTTGATTCAATGGTTATGACTTTTGTAAATCTTATTTTTAAAGTTCATATATATGGATTATGAATGAGTTTTTTAAGTTTTATGACTTACATCTTTGTTAGAATGATGATGAGCATACAAGAGTTTCATTTTAATCATGATAGAAAGGCTCTCGGGTTTGATGTTGGTTTTGATGAGATTTTTGCTATGACATGCTAGATTTGATGTTTAGATCAAGTTATAAGTTGAATGTGAGGTATATGGTTGTATTATTTCAAGATTTATTGGAAGAAAATCATGGAATGAGTCACTTTATTTCAAGTCCAAAAGCATGCATGCTCGGTTTCAATGTTTTCATGCAAACTGATTGTCCTATGTTGTGTGTTATAATTTTAGGTTGATTATTCAAGCATTCTATCAACTAGGTTTGAATGATGAACATGCTAGAAGTGTTATTTATGAACTTTTGGAGTCCTTAGAGTTGATATGAAAGAGTTAGACCAAGAACGCCAAGAGTTGGTTTTATTTGACCTAATTTTGATGTTTTGACATTTTCTCTGATGTAGTGAGTTTAAGTTTTTATTAAATATGTGATTTAGTGTCTTAACATAATTCTAGAACTAAGGATATAATTTTTTAGAGTTGTTAAATTCGGTTTAAGCATGTTAGTATGTTAAATGGCTAAATACAACAAAAGCATGATTTTAGCCTATACACGAATAAGCCAAGAGACATTTTGCATAGTTGGATTTAGTTTTAAAAAATTCTGAATTCATATTTGTATTTAGGATGAAATTCATGTAAATTTCGGTAACTTTTGGAGTTTTTTTGAAAATTCCTTAAGTTTAGGGTCCAATTTGTAATTTTCTAAAAGTTAAGGGGTAACTTTGCAAATTTGGCCCTAAGTTAGTAGGTTTTATTTGTATAAGAATAAAGTAAGATATTCTAACTCTAGAACTTATTTTATTTCAGCTTACATTCTTTACACACTATGCTTATGTTTTTACAGTTTAGGGGCAAATTTGTAATTTCTTCAAAGTTAAGGGGTAACTTTACAAATTTGTCCCTAATTTAGTAGGTTTTATTTTTTTAAGGATTAAGTAAGATATTCTATCTTAGAACGTATCTCATTTCAACTTACATTTATTTCACGCTATGCTTACGTTTTTACGCGACATTACTATAAGCTAGTTTTTAACTTACTTCTGGTATTTTTACATATATATGGTGGTAAGAATTCATTGGTTATATTCATGTTCATTTATGCTTATGTTTAAATTTTTATAACATGCCATACTATGTCATCTATTATTGTTACACGATTATATGTCACATGTCATGAATATCATGTCATCATATCTGTTACATGTCATAAGCATTGAGTATGTCATGACATATTTCTAAGTCATGTACGAGTCTTTTATTTTATCACAACTCCAAGTACTAGGATGAGAAGTTATCATAATGGAGCTATTTTGTCTACTCTGGAGTATTTAAGTTGGATGCGGAGTCCCTTGAATTGACGAAGTATAATTAATATGCTTCAAATATGACCTAAGTAACTGGTTTTGGAACGAGGTCAAGCACCTAATGCTGATGGTACCAAAATTACACTTTTATAAGTACAAGTTATCATGACGTACTCATAGCTGGTGCAGAAGCTTGTGATGTGATGCGATATTTGGCAAGAGCACACAACCCTTGTGGAGTCGTGGAGCATCCATTTTCAAATAAACAAACACGTATATATAAATAGGTCTCATGTCCACGCAAGCATGTCGTGTTCAAGTCAAGTCAAGTCATGTCATGCATGTGCAAGTTCATGTCACGAAGCATACATGCCATATTATTGTCATGCATGCCTATTCATACTAGAGCTTTGCTACTTATCATCCTCATATACCACACACCATAGTTATTTTTATTTTATTTTTTTTAATTTTATTTTTTTATTCATTTTAAACTAATTGAATTTTTCTACTCATTATCCATATATCACACATTTGGTAAAAGAAAAAAAAATAAAAAGTGTTGTATGTGGGGATAATGAATATAATTTTTTTTTCATACTATTGGTAGTTTAGGAACTTCACTTGTTGAGATTTTGTAAAATCTCACTTGGTAGTCCCAACTACCATTCCTCTTAGATGGTAGACGATGTGTCAAGGGATCAAGAATCAGGACAAAACCAACTGGATAAGGTTGAGTAGGCCACGATGGACACTCAAGGAGCTTATGGAATCGATCATCCAGTTCTTGGATTATATTTTGGAGATTATTGTCGAGTTGCATGAACGGCCTAGTGTTTAGTTTAGTAGTCTGTATATTATGTCTAGGAGTGTGAAAAAAAACCAGTTGAACTGGACCAGACCGGACCAAACTGGTGAGTTTGGTTCGGTTTTTAAGTGGTTTGGTGCAGTACTGTTCTTAAGAATCGAAACCGGTTCTAAACCAGAACAGTATCGATTTTTATGTTTTGAAAACTAGTTTAAACCGAATTGGACTAGTATATATATTTTATAATTTGTTATATTATATTATATATATTATATACTAAATTACTAATTAATATAACATAGAATTCTAATCTTATTATTCAAGTCTATTAATCTTATAATATAAAATTACTATAACATGTGATATAACATAAAAATAACCTTATAATTTTTAATATAACATATAAATTTTAATCGTAAACATAGACATTAATTTTAAATTATTAATATAAACTTACTTTTGATATATATATTTATATATATGATAAATAAGTTTTTGGCATAATAAATTATAATATATATTCTTTTTATAAATACATTTTTACACATTTGATCATATATACTCATATAAAAAGTCTAGAACTTATATAGACTATAGTTAAATTCAATATTATACTAGTATATTTTAATTATTATAAAATAATGTATTTATACTATAATATAAATAGACTAATAGTTTAGTATATGTAAACTTATTATTACTAACATAGATAATCCATAAAATCAAAAAACATCGGACCAGACCGGACCGAAACTGAAAAAACTGGAAGTTTTGGTTTCAATAGTGAATCGGTCCAGTATTAGACACTCCTAATTATGTCTGTACTTGTGGATTTCTGTCTCTAGTACTACGTCATTATATTACAGACTTGTTGGACGGATGTTGTATCTTTTGATATGTCAATATTTATGGAAATATATTATGTTTTGGGATTTAGCATTTTGGTACATTAAGTATTGCTAAAAAAAATAAAAAATTATCCGTTGGGAATACTGCATTTTGTTATATGTATGCTAGGTGTACTTCATCCTTAACTATCATGAATGAGGGAGTGTGACCTTGTATTACATGTCTCAATGCTTCAAGCTTCGTCAAATCTCAAGCCAAGTTTGAGGGCATCACACGAGAAGTATTTGAGCTAGAACAAGGTTGAAGGTCTAGACCTAATATGGAAGTGAGTGGAAAAGAACCACTAGGAGTAGATAGGGGAGATGATGTAGAAGGAAAAAAGAAAGTGGAGAGCGGGAATGATTTTTCAATGAACGCGACACGGTGAGAAACTAATACATAGCCAATAAAGAGTTGTAAACGCAAGTAACCACAATGGTAATAGCTAAAACCAAGGAAGACACATATATGAGATCTAAAATGCATTTTATGGGATTGGTGGTAAGGTCTTATGTAAGGCTAACACATACAACCATTGACACAAGTGTGTACAGTCAGCGGGTTTGGCAAATAATTTTTCAACAGGTGATTGTGAAAGAAGGGTAAGGTCAGTCTCCACAATGTGGCATTGGCAGTATTCCACATATCATTTTTGTGCATATTTATAGGGATAGGAAATACATTAGTGGATACCAAGAGAACAAAAAAGCTTTCCAAGGCCACGATACTCCCCACCCCAATCAGTCTAGACTTCCATAATTTTTCGTTCAAGTAAACATTCAAAATGCATTTGGAAAGAGTGAAATCAGACTTTTGTGGAATTGGAAACAACCAAGAGAATTTTCTATAACATTGAACAACAAAAATTAAATAATATTTCTTTTTTAAAACTAGAGAGACAAGGGGTTGTCTAGGCGCTGGACCCCATATATCAGATCAAAAGAATGATCTAAAGGACCCTGAGACATAGACATAAATGAAAAATATGTCATGGTAGCTTTTGGCATGTTGGCAAGCGCCATAGACAAGTAGACTCTTGCAAGAAGACACTAGTTAGAAAATCTAGAAAACAAATGCTTTAATTGTTTGCATGGAGGGCTAGCCAAGACGAGCATGCCATGTTTGAAGGGGAAACTCAAGAGAAAAGGTATGCTTGAGGTGTAGAGGGTTAAGATGACACTGTGAGCAGCAAATAAAGCCCGTTCGTAGTCTTGCCGTGCAAGCATAGAGCCCGTGGTCTCATCCTTCATGCAAAAATAGTTACCATGAAATTCAAGAAATTCATTCTTGCCATTAGAAAATTTGCTAACAATACCCAAGTTCTTATGGGCAGAGGGTACAAGCAAAAATTGTTTTAAATGAGATGTTGCGGTAGGAAAAGATACAAGGGGACCCAATATGGGCAATGCGTAGACCTAAACCATCGTCATTCTATATATGGTCAGTACCCTAATATGGTGCAGCTTGAAGATTAAGATTTTGGAACTCGTGAGTTAAGTGGTGAGTGGCCCCAGTATCGGCATACCAGCTTGGATCAAAGTTGTTGGTGTGGATCATGGCAGCAAAAGCAGAGGGCATCTCCTAGGCAACTTGGTAAGAATGATCAAATACGTGCTAGCCATTATGAGCATTATGGCCCTGCTTGGACTTGACAGAGAGGACGAAGTGAAGAGGAAAAAGGCAATTAGGTGGGTGGGCAGCCTCTGCCACGACCATGATTACCATGACCGCAGGTGGAGTCAGATTTCTTGGCGAGGAGCAAACGCAATGCCAATGTCCGGTGCAATGTGTAGCTACTCAAGGCGGGCTTCATAATTGAGGAGGTGCCCAAAGAAATCATCCAAGGATATTGGGTCAACGCTTGTTGTGACAAACGTCTGCGACTATGTTGAGACAACTCAAATTGACAGTGAGCGAAAGGACTCATCTGCGACTATGTTGAGAAGTTGGGAGAGTGTTGATTGGGGGGGCAGGTCAGATTTCAAAATATTTGAGGATGTCAGATTTATCGATACAAGTTTCATCGTCAGAGCCGCTGACAGGCATTAAGCCCACATTTCATTTAGGCAACCCATAAGCCTCATAGACCAATTAGGTGGCTAGAGAGTTGCTCATGAGTCATGTGAGCGTGTAGCCACCAGATGACAGTAGATCAAAGATTCAAGTCTAAGCAAAACTATAACTGTAGGAGAATAAAAATAATTTTTTAACGAAGAAAACAAGAGTAATGCCTATAGACATGGGGAGAAAAAAAAAAGAATGTAGGGGCAGGGACGAGCCCTCTCCCGTTATGCGCGGAATAGAGTTGTAAAAATATCATTATTTTATAAATAAATAAAAAATACCATCCATATGAAACAACACTGTTAAAAAATTTGTAGATCGAAAATGTTGGATGATCTCTTTCATTGCTAAAAAATTAGGATATGGGCGTGTATCAGTGCCTAAAGAGAGCACTAAACTAGAGAGAAGATTTAAGGAAAGATAGAAAAAGGATAAATGATAAATAAATCTATTTATAAGTCTTTTTATTGAATAATTCTATTTGTAAACATTTACATCATACATTATTCACGTGACATAATTTTATTTGAAAAATAAATTTTAAAATTTAAATCTTACAAATCAAATTATGCTATATGTTGGATTATTTCAAATATCTCACATTAAAAAGATAAGGAAATTTTTAGTGGTTTATAAGTGAATGAGTTTCACTATACATAAAATGGAATACAATGGTAGACACACAATAGTAGTGTCACCCAGTGCGAAGCACTGACCACACGCTTGCGCGCATGACGCATTGACGAAGCACTTAGCACTTTGCACGTACGCATCGTCGCAAGTGACGAAATTTTTTACTTAAACGAAATGATATGTTCTTTCTTCTTTTTTGACAGTTATTGTTAACTGTCAATTACAGTTATTTCTACACATTTTCAAAAAGTAACTGTTTCATTTAAATTCAAATTGAAACATTACAACTGCTGCTATTGCATCTATTTATTGAATAGTTTAGTGTTCAGAATTTACAATCTGCATACTATATAAACAATGTTGTATCTTAAGAACATAATTGTTATATTCTCTTTTGCAAAACTCTATTCAAGTGGGAGGTAATATTTGTCTAAGAAACAGATTAACAATTACCTCATTGTATATCATCTGTAATCTTTGTTTGCTATTCATATTTTTTTTAACACTATATAGATGGTGTGTGGCATAAAAACTTTCAAATAACACTACTTTTTTTTATTGACATACCAAATATACAATTGATGTAGAAGTCTATCACATCAATTTATATAAAAAAATATTAGTATTTTGACTCGTTTGATAAATATAATAAATGATATATTATAAACTAAACATGTAATGGCATATACTGTCCCCATCTAATGTTATTATATATTCACTTTCTTAATGTATTTAGTTAGTTTTTAAAAGCTGTCTTTAATTAATATTATTTGTTGGTTTAGAATTTGAGCCGTGCTACACCCACCGAGGGTGTAACTAGATGATGGCTCTCGATAAGGCCATTTGATCTTTTTTATTATTTTTTTTCTTTTTTTTTATATCTTTAAATATTTTTTTAAAAAAATCATAATATTATTAAAAAATACTTTCTTAATCACTAAGTAAAAAAATAAAAAAAAAATTATATCGAGACCCATCCTCGAGATGGATCCTCGATGAGTTTAGCTTTTCTCTTAAAATTTAAATGGAAGGTGGCTTGGTCCAACTTAGAACACTGGCATTGGCCTAGCCAAATTCCAGTGCCTACTCAAATTTACCTAATTTTTACTAAAGCGGTCTGCATTGAATAGTCAAATCTCTAATACTCCATTTTTGAGTTACAGTAAAGTCAAACTATTCTCTAAGTTTGGAGTTTTACTGTTCATCTCCAAAATAATTTTTTAGTCTAAAAATATTCTTCAAGTTCTACTGCTCAATTCCCCATTTACTTTCTTTTTTTCTCTTCCTTTAGGTAGAATGTATTTGTTGGATAATTAAGTTAAGAAAAAAAATAATTAGAAAATAATAAATTTAAGTAAAAATTAAATTATTAATTAATATATTTAGTTTATTTAAATTATTAATTAATATATCTAGTTTATTTATAAAATGTTAAAAAATTTATTATTAAAATATATATTATTATATTATTATTTTAACTTTAAAATTTCCAACAACTTTGATTTTAGTAAAAATCTCAATTTTTAATTAAATTTTAAACTTCGCATTAGAGGCTGCCTCTAAGGGGTTGTGTCTAGAGTTTCACCAACCCAGATTCAATTCTATGGTGCCAACAAAAGGCAAATAAATAGAAGCATTAACGTCGGCGGTGCCAACCCACAACTGTCCCAATCCAGAGGCAGCTTCCATGCAGCAAAGTCGAAGCGTCGTCATCCAGTACACCCTTTTGTTACATACAATTACAATCCTACCTACCTACGTTGCTTTCTTTATAATACTTTCCCAACAACTAAGATGTTGTTCAGCAGTTCAAACTCTTTTCATTTTTATTTTTATTTTTAAATTTATTTTTAGAACATATGACTTCTTCTAAAAATATTGCTCAATCTATTATCATCTCTTCGAACTATCCATTTATAATCACCTCCCAAACTATCAAGAAATTACAATGTGTCCCATGTTTCACCTTAAGTTAGACTAAGTTACCGTTAAGATCATTCCAAAAAAAGAAAAAAAAATACCCTATATGTTTTTTTAAAAAAAGTTAATTACTAACAAACAAAAACTTATGTTTTAGAAGAATAATTTGTGTTATTTGTTTTTTAATTTTTTTTATTTGAAAAAATTATTCATTTAATTAAAAGTAAATAATTTTTAACTTTTCCTTCTTTTTTTTTTTTTTTTTACATTCTTAGTACTTTTTAAATCTTATTTTTCATTATTTTAGTTTTTTTTTTTCGTTTTTAGTTTCTTATCAAGGATATTGATGTCAAATTTCTTTGATGGGCAGAGTATATTATAATTTTTTGATAATTTGAAGGACTAATTGTAAATTGAGTCATAGTTTGAACCTTGAGGGGATAGGAGTTTGTAATGATGTTGACAAATAAGCTAAGTATAGATACAAATTCAGAAATAGACCAATTTTATGGTACTTAATTTCAATTAGCGGAAACATTATTCTCCTTTGTGCACATATTCTAATGCAACGTCTGGCACATGATGATTCATGATTTTGTTTTCAAGCCTCTGGTCCACAAAAGTTTACCTGATTTTTCCTTTTTTCTTTTCTTTTCTAATGCAACGGCTGGCATCTTGTTCATTTCTTTTCTAATAGTGTTTTTATGTTTTTTGGATTAAAATCTTTTACCTGAATTTTATTTTCATTTTCAAATAGTTTTGAATTAATTATTTTAAAATTACAAGACTACTAATTATATGGTAGTCGACATTCCGTTGTAAGGTTCATTTGTCCGTGCAATATTTATTTACTAAAAAAGATTTTCAAGTCATTAGAATGAAAATTCAAAGAGCATAGAATCTCAAGAGTAATTTTACGTACAATCGTAAAGTATATAAATACCACATAATCATTTTAAAAAAGAGTGAAATTTATTGTTAAAAAATTAATTTTTTTCATGTGAGTCATATGTTTTTTTATTTTTTTAAAACAATTATAGGCGGTTGTATAATTTACGATTATAAATATTTTTTTTCTATTTATAATAATTATAGTGTGCAAGGGTTCTGTATTTTTTTTTAATAAATATGAAATTTATAAAAAAAATAATAGTTTTTTAATAATAAATTTCAATTATTTTAAAAAAAACACACGATATTTGTCCAATAATTATATCTAACATTTTTGGCGAGGGAGTAATAGCGGGAAACTAGAAGAACTTTTCATCTTTTATCTAAAATCATCTTATCTCATCTTTAAATCTAAGTGAACTCTAAAATTTTATTTGGATAGTAAAAATATTTTATCTCATCTCATCATTCTAATTTTTTAAAATTTTCATACGAAATATAATAAATAATTTAATATTTTAAAATTTTAAAATAATAATATTAAAAAATAATATTTTATTTAACTTTCACATCAATTCAAATCATTATTTAAACGGTAACCAGGGGAATGTAACTTACTTATCGGAGATGACGGACATCATCTCCTACTGAGGTCAATTGAATATGGCTTTCTCGGTGGACAAAACTGTTAGGTCATTGCCAGCGAATGAGCCCACCATCTTTATCTGTGAACTTGGTCTCGTTTATTTTTATAAATAAATAAGATAAATTTAGATTAAAGTTAAAAATTTAATAAAATATTATTAAAAAATATTTTTTTAATATTATTTTTATTTTAAAATATTAAATTATTTATTTTATTTTATTTGAGAATTTAAAAAAATTATAATTATTAGATAAGATGAGATGAATTTAAAAAAATTATGAAAATAAACGAAGCCCCTACATACAAAGTGTGAGCCTATCATTTCCTCGACAAATAGAATTTAGAAAAGAGTAGTATTTTATGTACTTACGGTTTTACTTACATTTTTACTTATAAAATTTAATTTTTATTTATAATTTTCAACGTATCAATAACTAACACATAAAAAAGTAAATTTTTTTATAAATATATTTTAAAATATATTTATCATTTTTGTTTATAAAAGGGGAAAATATATCAAATTGATGAGTGATTTAGATTTAAAAATGAATTGAAATGATTTGTGAATAATAAAATAAAAATTTAATTATTTATTATATTTTGTGTAAAAATTTAAAAAAAATTAAATTTTAAAAAATTAAATTATTTATTATATTTTATATAAAAATTTTAAAAAATTATAATAATAAAATAAAATGAATTTTAAATTCAAACCAACCCAAAAGCTGTGAGCATATGCTACAGCCTTCGCTTTCAATCTTACAAAAAGACAAAGCTGTAGCAATCATTGTGTGGATTCTTTACCATTTCAAAACGTATTCACTAATAAAAATATCTTCTAAAAATAAATAGTCGATAAAAGTCCTCATCTTTTAAAGAAGCTCCCATGGAACTTTACGCATAAGGCATTAATTTGATTATTGAGAGTAATTCAAATATTTTTAGAATATTTTATTATTTTATTATTATTATTTAATATTTTATTTTTTTATTTTATTACTATTTATATAATACTTACAAATACTTCACTATCAAAACGTAAAGTAAACCTTAAGCATGCAAGTCATTCGCAAGCCATTTATTTAAAGGTGAATCCCATAAGAAAAAAGTGATGTTTTACTTTTTTTTTTATGGTAGAGTCCGATCTTTTATAAAGAGTCTGTACAAAACCTTTTATATTTGAGATTTATAGAAATTATTACTCATAATTATTATTATTAAACCCAAGCGTAAGAAGATTGGTTGTCTTAAACTCATCTGAAATCTTAAAACTGTTTATTAAAATAAAAAAAAAATCTTAAAACTGATCTTAACGTAAACTTAGCATCATTCAAGGGTAAAATAAGATTATAAATGTTTTCTATTATATAAACTCTTACAATCCTTTTAAAAGAGAGGAGAATGAGTGATGATTGCAAAGTAACTAGCCCATCAAATTAGGTGCCATTTTGATAGGAAGACATAAATTAAAAATTTTATGTGCTGTTATTTTTATATATTTTTTATGTATTATATTAATGTGATTGATAATATTATTTTTTTTAAATATAATTAAAATAATACAGCTAATCATATTATCAGAGTGTACAAAAAATAAATAAAAATGATTGTATTTAACATAATTCTAAAAAAATAAGCAAATGCAGTACTAAAAATTAAACAAATACAAATCCTAAAAAAAAAAATCTAATCGAAAAATTCATTCCTATCATTTTCCTTGATAGAATTCTGAATTGAGATCAAACCTAATAAAATTAAAAAAAAAAAATTATTAAAGTTGAAAGCGAAATAATTGTGCAGGTTAAAATAGTCAAAAAGGTAAATAGCGGAGGGATATTTCTGTCATGCAACCGAAAAAAGCAGCAAATCGCCCTTAAATCTCGGGACCGTTGGGCGAGACTTTTGGACTTTGGCAATGGAGACAACTGGACATTTCATTGCATGCTCTTCTTCGGAAAAATAAGAGTCACGCAGCGTTAAACAAAATACCGATCACAGCACCATTATCCACCGAAGACGGAATAAAATGCTCTGGGACATCTAATAGGATTAGGAGTAGCCGTTGGCGAGGGGTCTACAGAACAGCCAAAACCTGACAAATGCAATAACGACCCGCCCGTAACTATAGTGCATCTTACCTGAAAACACATTTTTGTTAATATTGTTAATATAATTCGCTTATTATTGGAGCTTAATGGGTATTTTCTTTTTCTCATGTTAATAATGACGTACTAGATGAAAAAGGCCAAGGGAGGGATAATTTCAAACCTTTGCCCCCGTGCCCCATTGGCAATATTCTGAGGTAAAATCAATCACTCAATCAATCAATAGAATTCGATTCCTCTGGAAATTTTGTCATAGTGAATAATCTTACGAGGTTTTTAGATTTCTTTTTTCTAAAGCAGTCTTTTAAACAGCTTTGTACGATATTTTCGGCTTTGAGAGTGGCCCAGATCGCAGTCTCAGGTCTTTGGTTGTACCCAGAAGTTAACTTTCTGTATCTTGAATTCGTGGGTATATCTTTAAATTTGAGATTTTTGGTTTCAATTTGGTGGATATAGTTTTGTTTTTCCTTTTGTTGGGTTTCGTTTCTTTAGAGTTCCTAAAAATTAAAATCTCCTAATTAAATCTGGAAAATTTGTTGTTTCTGATTCGTCAAAACATTGGCAACACATTTCCACTTTCGGAAAAACCATGGAATCTGCTAAATTCAACTGGGGTCTTTGGATTTTCCACTAGTCAGTTATTGGAAACACCATAAGTGCACAATTCTTGGATAGTCTGTAAGATTATGCCAAATTTGCCAATCTGAATTTCGATATCGACTTTCAGGGCCGGAGTTTTGGGTTTTCATAGAAAATGGGGGTTATGTCGAGGCGGGTTGTACCCGCCTGTGGCAACCTCTGTTTTTTCTGTCCTTCGCTGCGGGCAAGGTCAAGACAGCCGGTGAAACGGTACAAGAAGATGCTTGCTGATATATTGAAGGTGACTTTTCTGCTTGACGCAACACCATCATCCTTCAAATTAATATCCTTCAGAGGCTCATTTATTGATATTTTTGTTTGTTTGGACGAAGGGTTGACCTGGAAAATCTATGATTGTAATTGGTCTTGGGGCTACTAAAACCAAGTATGCGCCATCCAGCACTAGTTGGATCTGAAGATTTTTTCCCTTTACAATTAGTTTTATGTTTATCATTCCTATGACTTATGCCAGCGGTGTGTGTTGCCTAATCATGAAGGTGTAGACATTGTAAGGTTCATCACTGTTACTGTTACATTCTTATATTATTACTTATATTAATAAGTAGATATTATTAAAAAAATGCATCAGGCATAGACCACGTAGACAGGAAACATACGAGAGGAGAATATACATAACTAGAAATAAAAATGTTCTTAAGACTATTACTATTAGTAGGGAATTCCTTTTTATGAGTAAATCTTGTAACGAGTTAGTTGGGGAAGTAAGTAGAGGTGTGATACTCCATATTAAGTGCGTATAGGTGATGAATGAGATCTCATATTATTAGTGTGGGAGAAGCTTTTTTTTTTTTTTTTAATAATGATTCGAAGTGGTTCCAATTATACCATTGGTTAATCTTAGAATATAGGCCCAAATGTGGCTTTGGACTTCTTTGGGTCGTTACAAATGGTATTAAAGCTATCCTAACCAAAATTATGGGACTTGGGCCGTGCCATCTATGATGTAATAGTTTGGACAAGGATTTGAGGAGAAGGAGAAGGGGGGGGGTGTTAGATTGTGATACCCCATATTGAATGAGTGTTGGTGGTGAATTGGATCCCACATTGCTTGGGAGGAAGAAGTTCTTGTTCTTTATAATGATTCCAAGTGATTCCAATTGTACCATTAACTAATCTTTTTAGAATATAGGTCCAAATGTGTGTTGGTTCTTCCTTGGGTCGTTGTTAGAGGAGGGAGGCTCAGGAAATTTCAGCTCCATGGTCTCAATTACTTATGATCCCCAAACCACCCTCATTCCCCCTCCCCCCACCCTATCCCAGCAAAGAAAAGAAAAGCATGCTTCTGATATGCTTATTGTTTCCAATTTGTATATGGCAGGAAGCTGAACCAAGTGATAGAAAAATTGGGAAACTTTGTGAATATGCTTCTAAGAACCCATTACGTGTCCCCAAGGTAAGACTCTTTGTTCCTTTTTTCAATTGTGTATTTTTATTTTCCAATATTCTCTTTCATATTTATTATAAATTGCTTGAATTCAACGCATGCTCTTTATTGGCTGTTATACTCATTTTCATAAACCATCTGTTTTTACAAATATTTGTTTAGGTTTGCTACATGCTGGTGCTGGTGCTATCATTAGTTACACTTTCATGTTGTTTTCCAATTACTGAATTAGTTTTAAATCAATAATTTAATGCTCTTTCTTCTCATTGGTTGCCCTGCTTATTTAAGATGGGCTGTGTTATTTTGCCAAAAATTTCACATTTTTCCAGAAATTTTTGGCATTGTTGATCGGCTTAAATGGGTAGATTATATGTCTAGGTCAAAACTTGATGAAAAATGATTGAGGTTTTCAGCATTTGTTACTTATAAAAAAAAAAAAAAAAAGTTTTCAGCATTTGAAGTTTCCATAATCATGTCAAGGTGTAGGTGCCCATCACAAAAAGAAGAATTTCTATTTGCTTCACTCATGTCTTTTAGTGTTGTCTCCGCAGATTACCAATCAACTAGAGCAGAGATGTTACAAGGATTTGCGGAGTGAGAACTTTGGAACTCTGAAAGTTGTGTTGTGCATTTATAGGAAATTGCTATCGTCATGTAGAGAGAATATGTAAGTTTGATGGATTCTAGTCTTAGTTTGATGGGCTTAATTTCCATGATTTTCTTGTGCCATTTTCTCTTTCTAGATAGGATCTCTCTTTTATAATTTTTGTGTACTTTGATTCCGCCTTTTGTACTTTTTAATTGATTTTTATTATTATTTTTTGATAAGTAAGAAGTAAGTTTCATTGATATGAATGAAAAATAGGCATAGCCCATGTACACAAGGAGCATACAAAAGAAAAACGCCTAAATACATTCTAAAAGCACTACATTATAGATAAGAAATCATGCACATTGTTTCCATTAAGAACAATAGCTGAAAACCATAGGAGTAAAGTGTGTAGAAAAAAATTCTAAAGCTCCGCCATTGTTCTCTCTCTATCTTCAAAGCACGTTGCGTTCCTCTCCATCCAAATACACCACATAATGCATAAATGTATCATCTTCCAAACTGCTGTCACTTGGGGACAGCCTTGAATACCCTTCCAGCAGGCAAGCATATTAGCCACCTTTGACGGCATAACCCAAGCAACATTCACTCTACTAAATATCTCATCTCACAGCTCTCTTGTCACCTCACAATGCAATAAAAGATGGTCTATTGATTCTCCGTGTTTTTTGCACATATAACACCAATCTATCACAATGAGGCCCCTTTTCTGTAAGTTGTCTGTGGTTAGAATATTCCCTAGGGTTGCAGTCCACATAAAGAAGGCCACTTTGGAGGGTACGCGAGACCTCCAAATGCTCTTCCACGGGAAAGGTACATTATCTTGTGAAGCCAACATTTTATAATATGCCTTCACTGTGAACTTTTTGTTGCTATTGGTTCTCCATTGTATTCTATCAACTTGTGCCATTGTCTCTCCTTTGGAATGTAGCAAGCTGAAAAATTCTGCAACGGTAGGCAGCTCCCAATCATGGCTATCCCGAGTGAATAGAATTTTCCACTGATAGGAACCATGAGCAAACACTAGCACATCTGCCACCGCAGCCTCCCTATTAGCTACTATACTATAGAGAGCTGGGAAGGCCCTCTCCAAAGAGCGCTCCTCCACACCAAACATCCTGCCAAAACTTGCTTCTGGTACCCTGTCCAACCACATAACGGATGTTGTTTTCGAAACACTGCCAACCCCCCCCCCCAATATATCTCTACAAACGCACATCATACCGCCCCCTCACTAAATTAGTGCACCAACCACCCCAGGCACCTCCATACCTAGAGTCAACAACTTCCTTCCACAATGAGTCATCTTCCAAATGATACCTCCATAGTCATTTCCCTAATAACGCTTTGTTGAAAGTCCTTAGACTACGCACACCCAAACCTCCACTCGATATTGGGGAACAAACTTTATTCCAATTTACAAGGTGAAATTTGTTTTCCTCCCCCAAACCACCCCACAAGAAAGCCCGAAATAACTTCTAGATCCTATTCACCACCCCAACAAGTAACGGAAATAGAGATAGGAAATAGGTCGGGAGATTAGATAAAGTGCTTGTGATTAGTGTAATCCGCCCTCCCTTCGATAGATGCAATCGTTTCCACCTAGCCAACCTTTTCTCTACTTTCTCAATAATCCATTCCCAAATAGCTCTTGCTTTTAAAGTCGCCCCCAAGGGGAGGCCCAAATATTTCATAGGCAGAGAAGACACTTTACACCCCAAGAGATCTGCTAGGTTGCTGATTTGAGGCACCCCACCCACCGCCACCATCTCAGATTTACCAAGGTTGACTTTAAGCCCCGACATGGCTTCAAAGCATAACAAAAGTGCTCGTAGAGCTTGAATTTGGCCCAACTTCGCTTCACAAAAGAGGAGTGTATCATCTGCAAATAAAAGATGTGAGAACATAATAGAGCCATTTGTACCATTACCCACCAAAAATCTAGTTAAGAAACTACCCTCAACAGCAGCCTTTACCATTCGGCCAAGTGCCTCCATGGCAATAACGAAAAGGAATGGAGACAAAGGGTTCCCCTTGCCTCAGTCCGCGAGAACTGTTAAAGAAACCCACAGGGGTACCATTAACTAATACTGAGAATCGGGCAGTAGTAATACAATGACGAATCCATGAAATCCACCTATCACCAAAACCGCACCTCCCAAGAGAGTAAAGGAGGAAATCCCAATTTACGTGGTCATATGCTTTCTCCATATCAAGCTTACATAGGATGCTTTGTGTGCCCTCATTCAACCTGTGATCCAAGCTCTCATTGGCAATGAGAACTAAATCAAGGATCTGTTGCCCTCGTACAAAGGCGTTTTGAGGTTTTGAAATAATTTGCTCCATCACCAAGCTTAATCGATTAGCCAAAACTTTCAAAATAATTTTGTAAATCCCACTCACCAAGCTTATAGGATGGAAATCCTCCACTTCCACCGCCTCATGTTTCTTCAGTATGAGGGCTAAGAACGTCGCATTAAGGCATTTCTCAAATTTCTTGAAGGCATGGAATTCAAGAAACACCTGCATTACATCTCCTTTCACAATCTCCCAACAATGTTGGAAGAAACCCCATCCGACCCAGGCGCTTTGTCTTTAGCCATACTACTGATAACCTCATACACCTCATCTTCTTCAAAAGATCTTTCTAGCCAATTCGCACTCTATATGTCAATTGTCTCAAAAGGCAAATCGAGCTTCGGCCTCCAACAAGTTAGTTCCGTGAGCAAGTTCTCATAGTAATTCACAATATGATTCTCTAGTTTAGTAGGGGGAAGAGAGAACTTGATTACCTATCTTGAGTGTCTCAATAGTGTTGTTGCGCCTATGTGAATTAGCAACTATATGGAAGAACTTTATACATTTATCCCCTTCTTTTAACCAAAAAGCCTTGGATTTTTGTCGCCGTGAGGTCTCCTCCATCAACAACACCCTCTCCAGTTCAATCTCCACCACACTCTTCCTCAACAGTACCTCTTTGGAAGTATCTCCCATCAATACCTGCCCTTCCAACTCCTGTAACTCCTCCATAAGAGTAGTCTTCTGGTTGACAATACTACCAAAGACTTCCATGTTCCACCTCTTTAAATCTTGCTTTAAAGCCTTAAACTTACCTGCAAGAATGAAGCTAGGGGTACCTGTGAGCTGATAAGAAGACCACCAAGAACAAACTTTCTCAACAAACCCGTCCACTGTTAACCACATATTTTCAAACTTGAAATACTGATGGCCCCTATGAACTCCACCACAATCTAACAAAATAGGAAAATGATCGGAACAAACCCGTGCTAGCCGCTTCTGCCTCAGCTCGTGAAAGTGGGCTTCCCAAGTAGGAGAAATAATAAACCTGCCAAGTCTCAACCACCCGCTGCTATTGGACCATGTGAACTCACCTCCAACAAGGGGGAGATCCATAAGGTCCAAATCAAACATAAACTCAGAAAACTCCTCCATAGCTGTAGAAGTGCGAGAGTTACCTGATCTCTCACTTGGGAAGCGAGTGATGTTGAAATCCCCACCCATACACCACGGCACGTCCCATAGACATTATAAGCCCGCCAACTCCTCCTAAAGTCTTCTCCTCTCTCTATCCAACTTAGGCTCATAAATGCCTACATAAGCCCATTCCCACCCATCTACTACATTTTTAAAAAGATTAGCAACTGAAAAAGTCCCAATGCACTCCTCAACCGCCTCCACCACCCTTTTATCCCACATTAAGAGAACACCCCCAACCGCTCCTACCGAAGGCAAATAAGACCAACCTACATACGAACACCCCCACAAGTTGCGAATAAGTCTTCTATCAACGATCCCTAATTTTGTTTCTTGAAAAAACACATCAATCTTCCACGATCGCAATAAAAGATTTAATGCGGAGGTGCTTATTGCGATCATTAAGTCCCCACACTTTCCATGAGAGTATCTTAGGTTTCATGGACAATAGTAACTCATCTCCCTTTCATTCTATGCCTTCCGCCACTCCCCTCCTTCACTTCATAATTTATAGAGCATTCAAGCCTTTTAAGTTCCCTATCTCTCTTAGTGGCGAACTTCGATTGACTATCTTCAATGGCAACAAGGAGAGCCTTGAATTGTTCTTCAAAGTCTGGACAAGACACCCCAAGACAAGCTTGCAGGTCTTCCACTTTCTTAAACACCAAATCTGAAATGAACTGGTTTGAATTCAGATTTGGGGGAAGCATGCGTATAGGTTCAGCGTCTCCCCCATTAATGCACTCCCCTTCACAGATAGCTAACTACAGATCTATCCCTTCTGGCTCCTTCACAGAAAGCTCATCATTTTTTTCATCATGTTCCACTACTCTAGATATCACCATAACACCACTGTTTGAGGCCAAAAATTCTCCAGGTGCCACTTGTGAAGTCTACGACCTGTTATGTGCAGATCCCGTGGCAATGGGGGCTACAGAGGATGACGGCAAGGCCTTCACATCTGCCCAGTTAGTCTTCTCAATCAAAGAATCACCATCCAACATTGTCTGTGTATGCCCAGCTGCCGTTGTCGTTGTCATCAGAGGGACAATAGTGGCGGTTATCGTCGAAGAGAGAACAGAGACTGTCGTCAACCTGTTCTGTGCAGGTCCCGTGACTGTGGGGGCTACAGGAGCAACATAACTCAACTCCACTCCCCTTTGCTCTGATACGGCTTCAGCCGACGACAAGTCTACCGCCGGCACTTCCATGGCCTTCAACGAGGCCATCTGGGTCTTCACCTGCGACGGTGGCTCGGGTTTGTACTTTCAATGGGCCCCCTTCGTTCTAGGTCTTCTTGCGCCAGGAAAGGCCTGTCTGCTTCGGCATCCTCCTGAGCTGAAGCCCAGTTCCCAGCCCACCACCTTTGCCTTCCCTTTGGACTAACCCATAACTTGGGCTTTACCTACAAGCCCACCCAACTGTCCCTTTTCCCACATCCTTTGTTTGATCTACATACGGGCCAAGGCCCGAGCCCATGCACCACTCCCTTTTAGAAAGCCCTTCAACGCAGCATTTCAACTTATAGAGTTGATCAGACATGTACTTCTTCCTCCACTGCATATCGTGCAGTTCCTTCAACACTCTTTCTACTTTCTGCCCCAACCATGCTCTGCCATCTCCTTCACCATACTGATTTCTTGCCGAAAAAAAGTTGCTATCTGACTTTCGTAAGTCTGTTTTCTCTGGTTTTCGCACGTCTTGAGACGACTCCAAAGCTTCCCTATACGATCGAGGCGGTGGTGGAAGGAAAGTTTTACCACCTTCTCCTCCAACCTCCTGTAGCACTACCACAAAGTTTCTCCACCCCGCTCCATCCCTGTCCTCCAGGATAAAAATGAGATTGCGATGGCCTCCCCCACCGTACTCCACCAAGGCCATGTAAAAGCCACGAGAGTTTGAACACCGTTGTGTGGTGAAAGCTCTGCCTCCTTCACGGTGAGCAGAGTAAAACTCATTGCTTCCCATTTTCTCACATCCCTCCAGAGTTCTCGATAACCAACAGACTGTCTAAACCCAAACTTAGGCTTTTCCCAACCTTCCAACCTTTCTCTGTGATGAGCACCTTACTCCCCTCTCTTCTCACTTCGAACGCCTTCGATTCAATGACAATACATTGCATGGGAGGCATCTTCCTTCCAAAGAATAATCCACCAACAGAAACATCGTCAAGAGGCCACAACCACCATCTTAGTCGCGAAAATACTTTCGGAAGTTGTTACGTACGGAAAGAAAAAAGAGGAGAGAGAAAATTGGCTACAATATGAAAAAAAAAAAAAGTAATTTTTTTTTACTTATAAAATAATAAAAAAAAAGTTCATGGGAATATCCATAATTTTTATCACTTATAAAAAAAAGTTTATTTGGGATATAAACAAATTGTGTCGTTTTCATTCCATTTTTTCAACCATTGAGGGTAGGCGGACAAGAGTTTGGAAACGTAATTTTTTTTATTAGTGTAAATAAGATTTTATTAATGAAAACTAGGCATAGCCCAAGTACACGAGAGATATACAAGAGCAACACCTAAGCATGATTGACTAGAGATACAAGGAAATCATGGATATTCAGACCATTGAAGTCTAATACAACCGACCAATGAAATAAAGTGTTAAAAAAGAAAACTCTAAGCCCATCCATTGACCGCTTGCGATCTTCAAAGCTTCTATCGTTCCTCTCCCTCCAAAGACACCACCATAGGCAAATGGGGACCATCTTCCATATGGCTGAGATTTGTGAGTCGCCACGCAAGCCCCTCCAACTTGCTAGAAAATCAACGACATTTCTTGGCATCACCCAAGCTACCCCCATTCTAGCAAAGAACTCGTTCCATAAGGTCATGGCCACCTCACAGTGGAGGAGTAAATTATTCAGAGTCTCCCCATTTTTTTTGCACATGCAACACCACTCTACTATGATGATCTAGCGTCTTTGTAGGTTGTCAAATGTGAGGATCTTCCCGAAGCAAGCTGTCCATACAAAGAAAGCTTCTTTCAAAGGTGCCTTAGTCTCTAGATACTCTTCCTTGGGAATGAAAGTTTGGAAACGTGAAATACTGATGAAGAAAATTTCGCACTGGATAGATCACTGTATTTAGCTGGCTATTGGGTGTTGATCCTGAAAGAGGTTTCAGGTTTCTGCCAGGGATCAATCCCTCCTTGTGGTCCCGTTTGGCTTTTACATGAGAGGCGACTCAATCAAATAGTATATACCTTCTTATGTTTTGATTATTACTTTGATTGCCTAAGTGATGTTGCAAAATTTTCTTCAAAAACTCTTGACAGAGAACCTTATAATTTTCTAGTGATTAGTATTGCTAGTGTTCATACTTGCACGTGAGAAAGAAGCTTCAGTAGCGGAGCTCATGGAGAGGGATGGTGATTTACTCCAATGGAATGTGAGCTTCACTAGGGTGGCCCAAGATTGGGAAGTCAACAACTTTGAAGATTTCTTCCAACTCTTATACTCCATGAGATCGAGCACTCAAAGAGCTGATACTTTGTGGTGGATACATACCAGGAAAGGTACATTTTCAGTTCATTCTTTTCTACAAGGCCCTCATACAACTGCAAAATAATCACTTTCCATGGAGAAGAATTTGGAGAAACAAGGTCCTTCCTAGGTTGATTTTTTGCATGGACAGCATCTCTGGGGAAGATTTTGACAATGGATAACTTATGGAAACACGGGGTGATAGTGGTGGAATGGTGCTATATGTGTAAAAAAAGTGGGGAGACTGTGGACCATTTTCTACTACATTGTGAGATTGCTAGAGCATTCTGGGTCGATGTATTCAGAAGGGTAGAGCTCTGGGTTATGCCTGCTATAGTGGTCGAGCTTCTGGCATGTTGGTCGAACCTCAGCGTCATTCCACAAATTTCACCTGTGTGGAAAATGATTCTTATCTGTATTCTATTGTGCATTTGGAAGGAACGAAATGACAGAACATTCGAAGACATGGAGCGTTTATTGGAGGAGATTAGATTACTATTTGTTAAAACTCTTTTTCTTTGGACCAAAGCTGTAGATTTCAATGACCTCTATTTTCATGATTTTCTTGTTTCTATTTCTTCCTCCTAAATAAGTGTTAACTCTTGTATACCCCTTGTGTACTTGGGCTATGCTATTCATATTAATATAATTTAACCGTTTACTTATAAAAAAAAAAAAAAAATTCCTATACCAAAGAGACTGCAGTGAAGTGAGTCCTCAAAGGACTCAGCATAAGAACCTCCCATTTTTGGTATTTCTTTTTTTTTTGTTTCCCGGGGGGGAGGGGGCAGTGTGTTGCATTTCTAAGTATTTCTTCATTATGAAGTCAATAATGATATACAAAGAGTATTTGCTAAAATTTTGGCAGTCCATATATGTCTAATGCTGCTTTATCATTGCTTAAGATTTATTTTTCTATAAGAATCTGCCAGAGAAGCATGTTTGGGTATGAGTTTAGAGACAGCTTAGGCCACTTTGTGGTAACTAATTGTAGAAACCCCCCATTTTTAACATAACTTTAAGGAAGTGTTATTGGAGGCTCTTTCCTGGACTAAATGGTTGTTGTTATTCTGATTTAGAAATATCACAACTTCTTTAGCGGGAAGGGAAAGCGATGGAGACAAGGACTTATAAGATTGAGGGAAAGAGAGAGTAGGTGATACGTCTCAGGAAATGTTGCATTATCCTTGCTACTTTGCAGTAGAGTAGTCTCACGGGATGTAGACAGAAGTCTTATAGCGAGAAAGTTCACTTGTTGAATATTCTGTTTGCTTGATTGCTCCTGTATAGTTGTTAATTGATTCTTTCTTCACTTTCCACTTGAAAATGAGTATTATTTGTGCTGATATTGAGCAGAGGATTTCAATATGTGCAGGCCACTATTTGCTAGCAGTTTATTAGGGATTGTTCGTACCCTTTTAGAACAAACTCGGCGGGAGGAAATGCAGATTTCAGGTTGCAATACTCTAGTTGACTTTATAAATAGCCAGGTACGTAATGGATAGAAGGATGAAGTTTTGATCTGAATATTTTGACATAGCTATAAATCTATTAATCTATTAATAACGTGGCTTATGCACTTGGTTTGAGTGCATATGGGGAACTCGTTCAATGGGCCCCTGAGTCCCTGACAGAATTTACCACCCTGTTAGTGAAAATTGTAAATTTTCATGCAGAGACACTTTTTAATGTTGTTGACATTGACTAGGGGTGACAATATATGACACGATCTGTGAACCCAACACGAACACAACACGAAATTAATGGGTTTGGGTTTGATGTTAACGAGTTTAGGTCCAAACGGGTTGATCCGTTAAGACACAATTTATTAACGGGTCAATAATGGGTTAACCCACTTAACACGAAATTAACCCATTTTGACCCGTTTAGATTTTATTTCGAAATTAAAATTTTATTATTGTTAAGTTGTAATATTGGTGTTTCTCAGTTTGCTTATGTTTTATGTTTTTATTGTTGGGATTGTAATTTTAGACTTAAGCTCATATTTATTATTGTATTGGACTGTAATATTAGTTTTATTATACGATAAAATTTGAAAAATATTGATATATATTTTTTAAGATATTGTTGCTACTAATAAATATAGATCTTAACTTTTATGTAAAATTATGTTAATTAGTTTAAATGAATTATACGTGTTAGTTCAACTCATTTAGATGAAACGGGTTTAAATGGGTCGTATTATGTTAATTTATTTCTAATTAATTATTAAAAGGGTCAAAATGAGTGACATGACACGATGCGTTATCTAAATGGGATGGATTAGAGTTTGAAAGTTTGACACATTTAGCTTAACGGTTCGGGGTCGGGTTGACTTATATAGTCGAATGTTCATGACTTGAGACAATATGAACATGATCCGAAAACACGATTTGCCACCCCTAACATTGGCAAGATAATAAATGGGAGTGGTTGAAATGAATGGCTAAAGATTGGATATTTGATTTGGAATCTACTGACATTTGGAAATAAAAGTAGATGGATAATACATACACATTCAACTTAGAGGGGCTCATTCCCAAACTTTGTCAATTGGCTCAAGAAGTTGGAGACGGTGAAAGAGCTCTACGTTTACGTTCAGCAGGACTGCAAGCTTTGGCTTTTATGGTACAATTCTTTTTCCCAATCAAATGTCACTTCTAAAAAAAATTGCTCAAGCTTCTGCGTTGGCATATGCTCATACATCTACAGGCTACTCTTTTTCTTTTTCTTGCCCTTGACCTTTTCTTACTTGAGATATCCCTATGTTTAGTGTGTACATTTGAACTTATTCAATTCATTACCTGCTCTCTTTTTTTCTAAATGAGTCTTACATGGAAAAGAAGTTAACATCGTATAGCTATGCTATCAACTTGTCTGTACTATAACACTCATGTTGGTAAAATTTAAACACTGGAATGATGATCAAATTATTTCTTGCATGATAATTGTATGGTACACCACATTGTAGCATCAATTAATCCTATTGTGTCGTGTTATGGGATCAATATGATTAGATTCTATTAGCCTTATATTACACCAGATTGAAAGCTGTATCAATTCAATCTTTTTGTCATACTGCACTACAGGATTGACCTCTCTGTGTACATGGCACTTAGATGTGCAACTTGTGTATGGTTTGTCTCTGCCTTGGGCCAAACATTTATTTTTTTCCCTTTTAGAAGTAATCTCCCATGCCATTTCCTTATTCACTGTTTTACATTATCTAGTTGGATAGCTTTCGTTTTCTTTTGTCCTGTCTTCCTCATTGTTGTTTTGGGGCCTACTCGATGCTAAAAAGGGGGAAGAAGTTGATGGGTGGGTGGACATTAATGCTAAAAAAGGGGAAGAAGTTGATGTTGGGGCTTACTCAATTGCCTTTGACATTATGAAAAAAGGGGACAGGTTAAAGTTGAAAATGGACAGAAAAACTGTTGAGGGGAATCTGGATGTGGAGGGTAGCAGTAGAAATAGTTTATGTTTCTCCATCTAATCAAATTGAAGTAATAACTCTTTTTTTATAGTTAAATTGAAAATAATTTATTGAGATGAGAGTAGTTAATGGCTCAATATATACTGGTCAACAAATGATTGGAAGCCTTATTGTGCAATTCTATGATCGCCTGTTTTCTAAATAGCTCGATTAGCCTTTTTGAATCCATTGGGGAGGAAGAGGTCATGTGGCTTGAGAGGCCTTTCAACGAGATGGAGGTATGTAAAGTAGTGAAAGGTTTGAATGGTGACAATGTTCTTAGCGTTGATAATTTCTCATGCCCCTTTTTAAAGTATGTTGGGATGTGATTAGAAACAATATCATGCGAGTGTTTCATGATTGTTAATTTAGGGCTGGGAGCAGGTCACCTGAACTTGCCTTGACCCCTCCAATCCACTGAGCCAACAGCCCGGGTGGTTGGATTATTATGTTCTTCTCTTGTTAAGCGGGTGGGTACCCCACCTGTCTGTATGCTTAATACCCCATACACATATAAATAGAAAAAAAAAAAAAAAAAATCCTAATTTATATCTTCACCAGCCACACCTCTCTCTTCCCCTCTTCTTCTTTCTTGTTCTCTCCCCTCTCTTCTTCATTGTTCCTCTCTTCTTTGCTTCTTCTCTCTTGGGGCTCATGGCCAACGGCCTCTCAAGGTCTAGAGACCAACGACCATGGTCGTGGGTCTCACGAGGTCCAGTGATTGTTTCATCCCCTATATTTCTTTCGATTTGAGTGTAATCATTTGGTTTGGATTGGAAGGTTTGGGTTTGTGGTCTAAAATCTCGATTTTGGTTTGGAAAGCAGTGCAGAGATGGTTTGATGGATTTGATTGGCAGGGGGAGCGGATGGAGGGTTGGGTAATCCACCAGCCTGTTCAACGGGTATGACCGAGTTGAGTTAGGTGGGGACAGGGGCAGGGTGGGAATTTTCCTCCCCGCCCAGGTGGGGGTGGATCTACAAGATTACAATCCTTTAATTTTAGTGAACGGGAGGGGTCTACAAAATCATCTCTAAGGTTATTGCTAATAGATTGGGTTGGGTGGTTAGAAAGATCGTTTTAAAGCCACAGAATACCTTTGTTAGAGGTGGCCAAATTTTAGGCTTTTTTCTTATTGCTAATGAATACTTGGATAGTAGCCTGAAATCTGTAGTGCGTTGGGTATTATGCAAACTGAGCATGGAAGCACATATGATCATGTCAACTAGGAATTCCTTTGGTGCCTTCTCGATGTTAGTGAATGGCCCATACAGCTTCTTTAGCAGCTTCTAGATTGTGACAAGGAGATCCATTGTCTCCTATGCTTTTTGTCATAGTCATGGAGGCACTTAGTAAGATGTTACCGGCTGCAGTTGATGGGGGTTTTATATTAGGATTTCTTTGGGTGCTGGAAATGCTGGTGTTATTAATTTATTGCATCTCCTGTATGCAGACCATACTATGGTGTTCTGTGAGGCTAACCCAAATCACCTTTGGTGTTTGTGCGCTTTATTCCTGTAATATCCCAGGCTTAGTATGAGAAGGTGGTGAATGTGATCTCACAGGGCTTGGGAACGAGAAGTTCTTGCCCTTTTAAATAATTTTAAGGAACTTCAATTTTAACATTAGCTAGTCTTTTGGAGTAGAGGTCCTAATGTGGCTCAGTCCTTCATTTAGTCATTACAATTTCTATGCTTTGAAGCCATTTCCAGATTGAAAGATTAATTTGGCTACAATGGAAGTTGCTCTTGTGGGGCATGTTGACAATGTGGAGAGCTTGACCAATTCCAAGGCAAAGATAATTGATGATGAAGTTAGAGAGAATATTGAGCATCGACTGGTCAGAGGAAGGAAATGTATTTTTTTTTAAGGTGATGGGATTACAATTATTAAAAGCACTCTTTCGAACTTGCCTAAGTATTTCATATGCCTTTTCACTCTCTTCTAGCATGGCTGATCATAACGTGAAGCTACAAAGGGACATCCACATTTTTTTTGGGGGCGGGTGTTTAGGGGAAGAACAAAAATACCAATTGGTGAGTTGAGCCAAGATATGCTAGCTGATATCTCAGGGCAGTTTGGGGGTTTGGGATATGCTCAGGTTTAACATTACTTGGGAAGTGGTTTTGGTGGTTCCAACATGAGAGAGAAGCATTGTGGAGAGTAGTAGTGGATTCTAAGTATGGATGTTTGTGGGGTGAGGTGTGTTCTGACGTGTTCCAAGGAAATGTTGGGGAAGTTTCTAATTATATCGTATTTGAGATGGGAGATGGATCCGGAAGTAGATTTAAGCACGATTTGTGGTGTGGTGAGAGGGTCCTCAACGAAACTTTCCCTGAGGTCTATAGTGTTGCGCTTTATAAGGAGGCTTCAATAGTGGACAATACGGAGACTTCAAGTGACTCTTCAGTTGAATACAAGCTTCATCAAAGCAGCTCAAGATTGGGAGATTGATGCTTTTGGTAAAATTTTTAATATGTTGTATTCCAGTAGAAGGTGAAGAGATCCTTCGGACCCTGCGACTGGTGCTGTATGTGTAAGAGGAGTGGGGAATTTGTTTATCATCTTCTATTTAACTCTGAGACTACAAGTGGAATGATAGCTTCTTTAGTCTTGTTGGAATGGCTTGATCTGTGCCCAAAAGAGTCCTGGATCTACTTTTATTCTTGGAGAAGGTTGGGTGGCAGCTCACAAATTGCGGCAATATGGAAGATAGTTCTTATTTGCCTCATCTGGTAATTTGGAAAGAAAGGAAGGGTAGAATCTTTGAGGATGGTGAAAAGATGTTATAGGAGCTCAAAACATCTTTTCAATCCATATCCTAATTGCTTGGATTGTTTCTATAGACTTTATTGGGTTAAATTTACATGATTTTATTATATCTTTTGCTCATTTTAGATAGATGTCTCTCTTGTATACTTCCTGTGTACTTGGACAATGCCATTTGCGCTTTTCATTAAAAGAATTATTACTTAATAAAAAAATTAGTTCTACCACATTCTCTAGCTTTAAGTTCAATCTAACACATTCTCTATAGCTTCTTGAAAGTTTGGATTTTTAACTGATATGGGAATTATATTCTTAATTTTCTTTTGCACAAGTGATTTTAGGAAACAACAGCAAATGATGTACATCTAAATCTTTGAAACCATACTGAAAAGAATAATGATGAAAACTACAACACTATCACACCATTATCCTTCTCTACTGGCATGATAGTACTTAGTAATCCTTGGATGTTTATTTTTTTTACAAGAATTGATCCAAGCGTCAATAAGTATAATCACGTCAGTAGAGTAGGATAACAATGAGATAGTAATGTATATTCTAGCATTTTCCTATTGGAAATTATTGGTAATGTGAGATTCATTGGGCAATGAACTAGCGCCACTATATACAGCTTCTCTCTAGAATGGTGAATAGAGGACCATATAAATGTCACTATCTTTCTATAGAAGTATTAATGGAGCTTTTCTGAAGCATGGTAGGAGTGGCGACTAGATTCATCCCTCTCAATGATGCCTTCTTGGAGTAAATGTTTTTTATTATTTTACTATTTTATTATTTTTCCTTGGAAATTTATGTTTTGTCCAATTTTATGTTTCTTTTCCTTCTATAATTGCTTCTCACTGAAGGTTTAATTTATTACTTTGTTCCATATATGCTGTTTTTGCATTCGATTAATATATAGTATATTAGATTTTTCATATTTCCTCTTCTTTCACAACTCCCTTGATCAAGGCCATCTGTCTAATACATCTTGATGTATGCTTTTCCCACGCTCTTTGACTTGCCTTGTTTTTTTTCCACTATGTTGTGCTAGGTATCGTTCATGGGTGAGCACTCCCATATCTCAATGGACTTTGACAATGTGAGTATTTTTGCCTCGTTGTCAGTTTTATTGTTAATATTTTTGACACAGACACCTTATAAGATCAAAATAAGTGAGAGTTAATTTTGTAAATCTTTGGTAAAAGTTTAAGTTTTATTTCTATTTAAAGTGACAGGTGTGTGGCATTTGGATTTTGGGCATTCTACATAAATATGAAATCATTTTTACCATTTGATTTGGTTCTGAAATAGATCATATCAGTGACCTTGGAGAACTACATGGATCTCCAAAATAACACCGATACAAAGGAAGACGGACAATATTCTCAATCTGAGGACCAGTGGGTTCAAGGAGTACTTAAAGACGAGGAACATGGCTCATCTTTCCCTGATATCAGTAAGAAGGTTCCTTCGTTGCCGAACCTCATGGCTAACCCTCATTTAGACCCTACAATGTAAAGCTTTTCATTTTTGGTCTTCAAAAACCACCTTTGGTCCATATCATTTTATTGAGAAATAATTAATACTCCTCTAACATCCTTGCGTTCCATTTGCATTTCACAGGGATACTTCCAAAAATCCTGCTTACTGGTCAAGGGTTTGCCTGTACAATATGGCCAGATTAGCGAAGGAAGCCACAACAGTGCGGCGTGTGCTCGAACCCCTTTTTCATAGTTTTGATGCTGATAACCATTGGTCCCCTGAAAAAGGAGTTGCCTGTTCTGTTTTGATGTATTTCCAGTCACTTTTGAAGGAATCAGGTTACACATAAATCTTTAATACTCTATCTGTCCTTCATATAATTAGTTTTCTAATAAATAATTTGTGCACAATTAATGTAGCTCATATTTACTGTAAAACAACAGGAGATAACTCCCATCTCTTATTATCTATCCTGATCAAGCACTTGGATCACAAAGATGTTGTCAAACAACCTCTCGTACAGAAAAACATTGTCAATGTCACCACTCAACTTGCAAAAAAAGCAGAGCAACAGGCCTCGGTTGCAATCATTGGTGCAATATCTGACCTGATCAAACATTTACGGAAGTGCCTTCAAAATTCAGTTGAATTGTCCAGCCGTAGAGATGGTTCAGATAAATTGAACACGGATCTTCATTTGGCTATAGAAAAATGCATTTCACAGCTGTCAATTAAGGTTTGGAATTGTTTTGCAGTTGTGTTTTAAACAAATGTGAATATTTTGTGGAGTAATGATGCACATACATCAATTTTTACTACTCTGTTTTTAAATAGAGGACATTTGTGTAAAATTCAAAATTACAAAAACTTTGGTATTTTTTATGAAGTGGCTGTCACATTTATAGGTTGTAGAATTGTTATATTAATATCATTATTCTTTGTAGTATATGCAAGACAGCGGCAGAACCAGCAATTTTTCCGAGGGGGGCCCAAATTTTCTAGTGTGTGACACATTGAGATTCAAAAATCATAAAAAACATAAGTATATATAAAATTAGATCTCGATAATTTGCAATATACATGTAGAAATAAAATTCTAAAAATACAACGTCTTAATATACGTTTCTAAATTAGCTCTTCACGCTTATTCCTCTTTAACCAAATGAGCAACATCCTGTTATGAACATCCCTGCATACATATCCCGGCTCTCATGTTTTAATGTTCATTTATACTCTGTTTGAACTTACATTTTCTTGTAATCTTGGTCATCATTAGTCTCGATTAACCTTCTTAACAGTAAATCCTTTTTTTTTTTTTAAATCATTACTTCCTGCTTCTGTGTCACTGATTTGATTTGGTGTGGGAATCATTCTTGATGCATTGCGGTTACATTTGTGATTAACAGGTCGGAGACGTGGGACCCATTCTTGATATGATGGCTGTGGTGCTTGAGAATATCCCAACAGCTGCTGCTGTGGCTAGAACAACAGTCTCTGCTGTACTTCAGACTGCAAAGATTATCTCTTCCATCCCTAATGTATCATATCACAAGAAGGCATGTGCGTTTGTTTGGATTGTACCATGTTAGCATATTTTGAGATCTTGTATAATCATCAAGTTTCTGAATCGATACTTATGACCTGTTTCAGGCTTTTCCTGAAGCTCTGTTTCACCAACTGCTCCTAGCAATGTCCCACCCAGACCCTGAAACACGAGTTGGGGCACACAATGTTTTCTCAATGGTTCTTATGCCATCACTTCTTTGTCCTTGGCTAGACCAGAATATTAAACCTTCACAATCAGTTTCTAGGCTTCCCTCTGTTGGTACATTGCAGAAGGAAAGGAGTGTAAGTTTTTCCATTCAGGATGAAGATACAGACACCAATGAACCCAAGAATGTTGACGTAGGGGAGGAAGTGAGTCAAGTATCAGATGTAGGTTTGAAACAATCTGTAATTGATCCATCACATGATCATTCCTACAGCTTCAAGCGTGCTTTTACTGATGGAAAAACAGTATGAAACTACAACCCTTATCTTCTGAAACTACAACCCTTATCTTCTGAAACTACAACTCTTAATTTAGCACTTTAGTTGAATTATCATGGGGTGTTCTTATTTCTTAAGTATTATTGAAATATCTCATCTTGTCGATCTGTACATGCTCAGGAGCTAATCTGCCTTCGGTTGAGCAGTCACCAAGTCAGTCTTTTGCTTTCATCAATATGGGTTCAGGCATCATCTGCAGAGAACACCCCTGCAAATTTTGTGGCAATGGGTCACGCATTTAACATTGCTTTGCTTTTTGCACGATCTAAGGTATGTAGGGTTCATTTTTTCTTTCCTTTTTTGGATCTTGACTCCTTACTGTAAGAAGAAATAAAATGACTTATGACTTATGACTATTCGGGATTAGTCGGGACGCTGTTCTCGGACACCCGGCGCCAATAAAAAAAAAGACTTGTGACTATAGTCTGCATGATGAGACCAAAAAAACTGGTGAACTGGGATTCAATGTTCAGCTGGCAGAGAGCAGTGCTCTGACAGGTAGATACGTTCTTGGCTTGGATTATGGAGAAAAGTGTCCTGAAGAGTAGTTTCCATAGAAACCAAAAATGTCAATTTTATTTTATCATTTAATACTAATTAAGGTGACATGTTATATATCAACAATAAATTCCAAAGTTTTGTATTCAACAGCTTTCTCTCAATTTGTGTGATGATTTATTTGCTTTTAACAGACCTCCAGTCATGCTGCTCTAGTAAGATGTTTTCAGCTGGCATTCTCCCTTAGAAGCATCTCTCTGGATCAAGAAGGTAAGGTGGTATGTACAATTGAAACTTTTTTTCAGTCTATCCATTTTAATAGCAATAGTCAAATATGTATTGACTAGTGAGTGGACAGAAATGTGGTTTAACAAAGGTAGACCATGTACAAACAGCAGGCTTGTTCTGAAACTTTAAGATGCTCGAATGATGTTATAACTTTCCCGAGCTTGACTCTCTCTCTCTCTCTCTCTCTCTCTCTCAGTCCAAGAGGAAGAATGAATCTTATAAGTGCATCTCTGATATTATGAAAGATATAAATAGCTCTAGAAATATGTGGGTTGCCTTCTTATAAGCATTGATTTGCCTTAAAGGTTTGTCACTCTTGTGAACATTCAGCATACTTGGCTTGAGACCTTTTCGGCAACCTTTTATTAAATCATTGCTCTAAGGAAGATCAAGACAAAACAATCAATGTTTAAATCGCTTTGCGTTTAGGAAGTTCAACTTTTTGTTTAAGCGAATCAAGTATTTCATTGTTGAATTTTTCTAATATGTTTCGTGCACACTTGTGAAGGAGGTTTACGACCATCTCGCAGAAGGAGTCTCTTTACCTTGGTATCATCAATGCTTATATTTTTGGCCCGGGCAGCCAATCTTCCAGAGCTAATTCCCATTGTTAAAGAATCTTTGGAAGACAAAACAGTTAATACCTGCACCTACCCTTCACTTTGAGAAGGAACTCCTTTGAAGCTGCATTTAATACTCCTAGATCATTTTATTGAGTTTATGCATTTGACAGGTGGATCCTTACATGGAGTTGGTCGACAATATCCGACTACAGGCTGTCTCTATACAGTCTGATAAGGAGAAGATATTATATGGATCACAGGAAGATGAAGTTGCTGCATCTAGATCTCTTGCAGCTATCGAATTAGATGATAAAAAGTTGAAAGAAACCGTTATGTCACACTTCATGTCTAAATCTGCAAAATTGTCAGAGGTGAGATACCAGTTCTGTCTATTGCATTCTCTTAAGAATGGTTTTCTTCCTGGTTGGATTTTTTTTTTTTTTTTTTATTTCTGCTCATATCAAGTTTGTAACAGTTATCAAATTCTAAGCCTCTGATTTGTTTTTCATGGTCATAAGTTTATTTTGGGGTCAAGAAATTGTTAATATTGCAATTTAAGGATCATTATGTAGCTACTGTTGCTTACTTCCAGTAATTGCAGAGAAAAATATATATCAAAAAGTGACAAGCATAGGAAGATCACCTTGAAGAAATAGGCTGGTCAATAAACAAATAGATTATATTAAGAACAAATATATGACACAGAAGATTACACTAGAATCTTCTATTTTTTGTCATCACTGAAAATTTACCTTCATCATGGATGTGAGCGCGTACACACTGTATATACACATATCAATGACAAAAAGAAAAATGCACAATGGATGAAGATCTTGGGACCTGTGCCACCCAGTTTCTCAATTCATTTTGTTTCTTCTGTGACATCACTTTGAATGAAGACATGCCATTTAGCCTGAATTTCTAAGTTGAAATGCACATAGTCCAAATCAAGTTCTGGGTGATTAGGTTACTGGGTTACCATGACAAGCCTCTTATATGGATTTCATAGTCTCTAGCAAGCCTAGGTTTGGGCTGCTAGGTTACACTTACGGTGGTTGAATCCTTTTGGAGTTTCTAAAAAAACAAGAAATGGATTGCCAGGTTACATGGTCTACAGTTGAACTCCCAAGTATAAACTTGTTGAGATTATGTTCCACCAAATGTGTAATTGTCTTCTGATTCTCTGGGCTGTGGGTATATATTTCTGGAATTTATCGGTATTGAATTTCTTTTTTCTCCCCAGGATGAGTTGTCGAGCATAAAGAATGAACTCTCACATGGATTTTCCCCTGATGATGCGTATCCCTTAGGGCCCTTATTGTTTATGGAGACCCCACGGCCTTGTTCTCCTCTTGCCCATATGGAGTATCGTGATATCCATGAGGTAAAATTATAGATTGAATTTCCACCTTCATGGCTCTAGCAATTATTCCATCTTAATGGTGGTCTCACTTTCAGGTCATTGGAGCCTTGACAGATGAGGAAGCCTTTCCTGAAACAAGTGGAAGTCAGTCGGGTCGCAGGACATCTCTCTCCATTAATAGCATCAACATTATAAATGTTAATCAGCTTTTGGAATCAGTAAGTTAAAAATCATAGTAGTTGCATTACATTACTGAAAAAAGCCAACTGTAAAAGTAGCCAAGTCTTCAAATATTATTTATTATGCTTGTTATTATGATACTCTTATCAAAGATTGTTTGTATAAGGGAAAATAGATTTGGTTTTTTTTTTTTTTTATTTAAATCTGCAAAATCCGATCTCTAATTGGCTTATTCCAATTTTTTTACAGTCTTAGGTTTTCTCATTTTAGTTGTGAATTCTAAAGTGGAGCAGGAAGTGTTGGCAAGGGGAGGGGAGAGACAGAGTGTGTGTTAGTGTACTAGAGAGTATGAATGTGGCTATTGATGACTGAACCTCTATTCTATATATCTATATCAAGTCCTTTTCTGTTGTCACGCATTTTATATACTTTTTTAAGATACTCGTACAAGATTTAACAAGTAAATATGCTACATTATGACTTTCACACCACATTGATCAATGCAGCTATGTGCTTATAAAAGCTAACATTCTATTGTATACTCTACTGGCCTATATGAAAATATAACTATTAAAATAAAATAAAAATTTAGGTTCACTGTCACCCTTTTGATCTTAGTGAATTCAGAAAAGGCTTCTCTTACTATCACTCAATATTTCAGAAGTATTAAAGTAATGGAATTGTGTTAAGATGTGCTTAGCAATTTCAAGGTGGTGAAAGATAGGATACAAAATGGCAGATATGATACCTTTCTATCCTCTCATTTGCATATCTAAGTTTTCAGTAAGTGCCCTTGGTTGTTTATGTAATTCAAGACTCTTCTATCATTCATACTTTGCAAGTAAGAGTTTAACTGCCGCAATGCCCTACTATTACTAATCTTCCGTTACTAAGGGGAAGATCTTAAATTCTACCCATGGGAGGGGAGGATTGACCCTACAATCCACATTTTATCATGTAGATAAAGTTTAAGTTCCTTGTTTCCTTCACAGCTAAACTCGTTTCTATACTATTCACAGGTTTTGGAGACGGCTCGACAAGTTGCTAGTGTCCCAGTTTCCTCGACACCCATACCTTATGACCAAATGAAGAGCCAGTGTGAAGCTCTTGTAACGGGGAAACAGCAGAAGATGTCAGTGCTTCATAGTTTCAAATATCAAAAAGAGTCCAATGCAATAGTTCTGTCTGGTGAAAATGAAAAGAAATGCCATGTTTTACCAATCAGGGTGAGTAAATTCGTCATGGAAACAGGAAATTAATTTGAAGTAAAATTTTTTGTTTGTGTATCAAATGAAATTTCCTGCTGAAAAAAAGACATTTTTTATGGGGGTAAGATGGAAAAACTGACTCCACATATTGAGTAATGCCAGCCTTGCAATTGGTGTCATTGCCGCCAGTTCAGAATTTTTTGTGGTGGTTCTCATACAGAAGGTTGAAAAGAAAAAAAAGGAAAAATAAAAGAAACAAATTATCCTGGTTCATAACATGTTTTTGCCATCGATATGTTACACTTTATTATCTGAAGAGATTTCTTTTAACACGCTATTTTCCTGGGCTTTGGTCATTGTTTATAATGGGGACAGCCTTTTTCTATTAATAAAGTTTTACTTATAAAAAAAATTATGCTTTATTTTGTGTGAGATCAAAAAGAAAGTTGGGGATTATTAATCTTAGTTCTCACACTTAGGCTTGGAAAGGTGTATGATTTTGATACTAACATAATAGTTGCTATGCTCTACAATGCTGAATGGCTGTGTTTAACATGTTATGATATACATGTAGAAAATATTACTGAACCGTTCTTACTTGGCCTTTGTTCCAGACTTTGGAGTCATCGGACGACGATCTAAAGTTGATGGACAAGGAGCCAGTTCAAGGATATGATCAGCTTGTCCTCTGTTCACTCGAGTATCAGCAAAATTCTTTCAGATTACCACCTTCAAGCCCCTATGACAAATTCTTGAAAGCGGCCGGATGCTAATAGAATATAGCAATGAGAACATATACAGGAAATTGGTTCAATTTGTTTGTTTTTCTCTTTTCTCGTTCTCAAGCAGTTGGCAGTTTTTGTATTATTTAGAATTAATTATAAAACTTTTTCCAGTTTGTTTAGATTTAATCTTACCATTCTTGCAAAATTGATGAAATGAGCAGGAAGAGTGTTGGAGAAAATAGGTGATCTTTGGCAGAAACGTACTTGGATATTTTGCAAGGATTGTATACATGCTTTTGTGTAATCTTTTAAAATAATTCCATGTAAATTATATGTAACCTTTTCAAATTACTATTTCAAAGATATTCCTTCTTGTTTTTGTTGTTATTCTTATGCCACAAGTGTGTAGTAGACGTAGGGGAAAAAACACCATGGTATCAAGGAATTGATCTGTAGGCAGATTGTAACTATTAAAAGTGCGAAATACAGCCAGGAGAAAATGAGGGTTAAGAAACATTAGGACTCATTTGGACAGTTGAAGTATCTCAAAATTTTGTGAATAATAGTGAAATAGTTTGAGTGAGTTATGATGTTTTATTGGATTTTGAGAAATGAAAGAAAATGTTGAATAAAATATTATAGAATAAAATAAATTGCTCGAGTATAATTTTTTAATATTATTTTTGTTATAAAGATTTTATTGATTTTTGTGTTTTGTTTAAAAGTTTGTAAAAGTTGTATTGATTTAAGTATTTGGATGATTATTAGGTAATGATTAAATGAAAATGTTGAAAGTTCGAAATTGAAAAATTTTTATTGTTTGAGTAATGTTTAGAAATGAAATCTTGAGAAATTTGTATATCATCTATATCCAAACGAGCCCTTAGATGATAACAACCTTTTGTCTTCATTTTCTGAATATAATTTTATCATTTTGAGAAAATATAATATAATTCTATCAATTGCATTGTATTGACATTGGCAACCAAAATCAATCTATTACTTCCTATACTTATTAGAAAATTATAAGCAGCTTTCGACTTAGCAATAAGGGATCCCCCAGTTCAAAGGGGGTTGGAGAGTACGTAAAGTCTGGACATCTTTTTCCCAAGAACTGCTCACTTGGTCACTTAAGGTTATTTCAACCCAAGTGGATATACTTATAAAAAGAAAACGCACATCATGCGAGATGGGCAAATTGAAAAAGAAAAATGATGCAATGATGAATACACAGGAGGACCAAACAAACCATGGATCTTCATCTTGTGGATCAAGGAATGCATATTTTCATCCATATTCTCTGTATCAATAATCAATGTAGAGCTCAAAGGTTACTAATAAATTGCATATATACTAGTTGGATCAGCAGTTGTGAAAAATAATGGATCGTCACCACTATAGGTATTAAGGAAGACAAGCTCCGAATTAGATCTTTGTGTGTATCTCCAATCTACACACATGTTAGCAAACTTGATTGTTATTGTGCTTGTAGACAAAATTCAATTAAGCAGATCAATTCTCTTTGCGATCCATACCTTCTAGTCCTCTATATTTTCGCTGACCAAAAAGGGGATTGAAAAAGCTAGAAGATTGGAGCTACGCTACTTCATTGAAATAGCGTTTATGTGTGTAATGAGAATGACCAATCCATTTAGAAGACAAATTAGTTTGAAAAGTCTCTCCCATAGGTACATTTTCTATAAGCAATGGTACATTTTGGTACAAAAGAAGAAATTACGGATCCAGACCCACAAGAGGTAACGAGATCAAAAGAGAACCGAGGAGATTTGGGCGAGGAGTCTTGTCTGGTGGGCAGCAAAGAGATTTCTCTCGCCCAAAAGGCGAGAAGACTTTCCTCTCTATAGGCGAAGAGATTCAATAGTGACCGAAATTGGCGACAAGAGTCAGGCGCTGAGCGATATAATTTACTTCCTGGGCTTGAAAACTTGGCGCAAGGTTCTGGGCGACTAGTCTAAATGACCAACTTAAAAGACCAACCTAAATGATATTTTGGACAACAACGAGACAAAAGGCAAGCAGTTTTACCTCTCGGTAGGTTAGTGAGAGGGTTCTATCATCTCGATCGGGAGTCTTTCCATGCCCGTTTGTTTGTGATCTCCACGCCAGTTATATTCAGCACACAACATCTACTTGCTGGGGTAATTCCTCCCAATCGGGATCAATCTGCTGTTGATCACCAAATCTGAGTTCCGAGTTATAAGTTACGCAATCAATCTATTGGCGACCAAATCCTCCTAAGTTCCGAAATTCAAGCTGCATATAACTGAATCTTCCATTTTAAATAATTCCGATATTCTTAAGATAATTTCCTTTTATGTTAACATCTATCTTTAAAAACTATTTTCTAGATTTTTAGACTAGATTGTAGCTGCATTTATTTTGTTTTTGGATTTAAATTTTAACAATTATTTAATCTCGTCCTATGGGATGAATAGGGGATCTGAAGTTTGAATCCGAGTTACAGTTTTTAAGTCTAGTTGTTAATTCTTTACTTGATCTTACTTAATTTGATATTTTCTATGTTCAATGAATATTTCTTAAGATCATTAATCGTTTTGAGTACCTAGAGAAATTTTATGTGAATTTTGTGAATTTGTATGATCTCAACTAACTCCAGAACTTGTTTGATTACACTCGAGGCAAAATCCTAGACATAATATTATTGGGAAATGATTAAGACATTCTTTGACGGATTGAACCTTTCAAACTTACCCATTTATTATCTTTATCTCTAGCCACCATTTTGAGCTTTATTAAATTATATTTTGACCTTATATTTTTCTTTCTTGTAAATCTCATATTCCCTATCATGTTTGAGCTTAAACACTGATTTCCTTACCTTTTAAGAGAACTAAGTTTACACAAAGTCACTAACTCACAAGAGCATGAAAGACAAGAAAGGTAGAAGGTCTACAAGTAAAGTTAATTATAACAATGTTATCAAAATCATAAGTTTGGGGGTGTGAAAAGTCAACTCATCTACTGTGTAGCTAACAAGAAAAGGCCGACGAGAGTCCTACACAAATGCAATCGAAAAGGTATGGAATATTTCCATAATTAAAAAAAAATGTTCAACCTGCTAAATAGAGGAGTAAAGAGAGAGATAGTTGAAAGAATAATAAAGAGAGCTATGTTGAGAGATTTACAAGGAATAAGAATTGATATTTGTGTTAAGAGTGAGAATGCTCTATTTATTCTGTTGGTGTTCAAACTTAAGTTCTACTTTGTTTGAATTCTACATTTTCTTTATAAATCTCACCCTAGCCTTACATCACAAACTTAATAAAAACCTACTGATCCCTGGTGATAGTTTATGTTCTACATAGTGGAGAGTAATTTGAAAAGTAAGTCTATGGAGTGTTTAGAGATTCATTATTTATTTACTTACTTGCATAAAACTATCCAAGGAGCTAATGATAAAGTGAGAATGGTGGGTATGCATGAATATGGGGATGGATAATGCAGTGGAATTGAATTTTGAATTAACTTTTTGGACTTGATTAATCTTGAATGATTCCTTTGAATTATAGACTTTAGACAATCTTTGAGGCAATAAATTTTATAAATCAAACTAATGCTTGTTTTAATTATCTTTCTTTTCGTCTTTTCTCGAGGGCAAGGAAAGTTTAAGTTTGGGAGTATTTGATAAGTGTTATTTTTATGGAATTCTATTATTCTTTTATTTATGAAAAGTGTCAGTTTTCCTTTAATTCTATTTTATTTTTATATATTTTTCTTTATTTTCTTGTATTTGAAGGAATGAGAAGATTTAGTACAAAATGAGAGCATTTTGGTACAAAAGAAGAAACTACGGATCCAGACGAACGAGAGGTAACGAGATCAGAAAAAAGTAGAGGAGATTTGAGTGAGAAGCCTTGTTCCGTGGGCAGTAAAGAGATTTCTCTCACCCAAAAGGCGAGAAGACTTTCCTCTTAGTTTGTGAAGAGACTCAATGGCGATCAGAATTGGCAACAAGAGTTAGGTGCTGAGCAATATAATTTACTTCCTGGGCGCGAAGACTTGGCGCAAGGCGCTGGGCGACTAGTCTAAACGATCAACTTAACAGACCAACCTAAACAACATATTGGGCAACAACTAGATAAAATGCGAGCGGCTTTACCGATCGGTAGGTTAGCGAGAGGGTTCTATCATCCCGATTGGAAGTATTTACACATCCGTTCGTTTGTGACCTCCACGCAAGTTATATTTAGCACACTGCATCTACTCAGTAGTACAATTCCTCCCGACCGGAATAAATCTGTTGTTGACTACCAAATCCGAGTTCTGAGTTATGCAATCAATCTGTTAGCGACCAAATCCTCTTGAATTCCAAAATTCAAGCCGCATATCACTGAATCTTCCATTTTAGATAATTCTGATATTCTTAGGATAATTTCCTTTTATGTTAACATCTATTTTTAGAAACTATTTTTCAGATTTTTAAGCTAGATTGTAGCCGCATTTATTTTGTTTCTGGATTTGAATTTTGACAGCTATTTAATCTCGTCTTGTGGGATGAATAGAGGGTCTGAAGTATGAATCTGAGTTAGATTTTTTAGGGTTCTGAGTTTTTTTTTAGAGAGTTTGGGTTTTAGGTTTCAACAGTCTAGAGTTTATGATTTAAGTTTCTTTCAAGGAGACGGATCTGGGGAGCAGAAGCGAGAGACGCATGCTTCATCAACTAACTCCAATGAAGAACACTAGTGTTATTATTTTTCTTTTTAGTTTTATTATGAATTAATTCTATTTTCTAGAACTTTGATGTAGTCTAGCATTGAACACACAATTTATATTTTAAGTTATTTTATTTTAATATTTCTATGATTGTGTGTTTATTCCTTGTTCTTAATGCTTGCAGTTTTCTAGCTAATTATTGTCCGATCTATTGAATCATAATGAGACCGATAGGTGATTTGTGATAAAAACTCTAGAATTAAGCACCATTAGTTGAGCGAAAATAGAGATACTTTACTGCAATTAGTGTGATTTTCAAGAAAAATGTAAAGAACTTAATGAGTCTCCAATTAGCTAAATTCACATAGAGATATGAAGTTATTAATTGGAAATATTTTTGATATTTTTTGAGAGAAAATATTGAATAGTTAAGGGATTTTTATCATCAACTTGGGATAATTGGAATTCTATAACAAGGAAGAATATATTGTTTGGGATTTGCTAGGTGAAATCAAATGCTCTAGACCTATTCTTATTATTTTTAAAATCTTAATTTTGATGCTATTTTCTTCAGTTTAATTTAGATAATTCATTCTTCAAATTTCGGTTTTCCAAATAGTAATTAATTTAGTAAATTTCAGTACTCAATAGCATAATTATTCCCTGTGTGTTCGATATCTATTTTCTTAAAATATTTCACTAATTGTTACGATTATATGTACTTGCAGATATATTTTTATGCGAATAAATTTTTATGGATAGTGAGTGTTGTAATCATATAACAACCAACTTTGAAGCATTTATTAGCTTGGATAAAACCATAACCAGCAAGGTAAAGATGGGTGATGGCACCATGTAAACATCACATGGCAAAGGTAATGTGAAACTACACTCATGTGGAATAGATTGCATAAACAATGTTTTGTATGTTCTAGAATTAGATAGATTCCTGTTGAGTGTGATTCAATTTTTGGAAGAAGGCTATTCTCTTGTTTTTGAAATTTTGTCATGCTAGTGTACAGAGATAAAACCAAGAAGCATTTGTTAGTCCATGTCCCTATGGCTAGAAACAAGATCTTTCCTCTTAATGTTACTGGTGACAAACAAGCATTTAATGTTTCATTCTTAGATGATAATTGGTTGTGGCATCTTATATATGGTCACTTGAATTTTCAAAGTTTAAAACTCTTGGATGAAAATAATTGGGTGGATGATTTGCTAACAATTCAGCTTGTTGATGAGTTATGTGAGAGTTGTGTACTTGGAAAGTATCACCATAATGTTTTTCCAAAAAGGGAACAGATAAGTGCTTCGAGGCAAATTGAATTTTGGTAGATGCGGATGTTTGTGGGCCTATGCAAACAAACTCTCTTAATAACAAAAAGTATTTCATTGTTTTTGTTAATGATATTAGTAGGATGACTTGGGTCTATTTTGCAAAGGAAAAAATTGATTTTGTGCTATTTTCAAGAAGTTCAAGATTCAAGTTGAGAAGCAATGTGGTAACTCTTTGAAAATTATGTGGATAGATCGTGGTGGTGAATTTCTTTTCGAGGAGTTTAATATTTGTTGTTAAGAATTTGGCATTTTCATGCAATTAGCAACTAACTACACTCCTCAACAGGGTTGCGAAGAGGAAGATTAGAAGCATTATGGAGATAGCAAAAAGTATGCTTAAGACCAAAGGACTTCCAAATTGTTCATGGGCTAAAGCTGTCTATACAGCCACATATCTTCTTAATCAAATTCCTACATCAGCATTGCACCATCAAACTTCATTGTAAGCTTGGCATGGTTAGAAGTCCAAGATAACTTACTTTAAAGTATTTTGTTGCATTGCCTATGTTCATATTCCTTCACAAAAGAGACACAAACTTGAAGATAATAGTGTGAAATGCATATTTGTGGGTTATAGTATAAATTAAAGGACTATTTGGATTAGATCCATGTTTTATTGAATTTTAGACATGTGATTTTAAGTTTGATTGTTGGATATTCTTTAGGACACATTGTTAAACCATGTGATATTTTAGTTTGAGATCACATGTCTTTAAGCCATGGACCAAGAGATTGATCAAAGTTAGTTGAGAGAAAAATTTATATTTTTGGACTAAGTGTAAAACCAAAAACTCCAAGTGCTGTTTTGTGATTTTGGTGACTTTTGTTTGATGATTTAAAGTATGGTTGATCTTAGAATGATGTTATGAATATGTTAGAAATAAGATTTATTTTTTTGGAATTCTTGGAGATGTTTTTATTTATTAAAGTCAAAACTTGTGATTTAAGGGTTTATTTTTTGTTAAAAAGTTTGATGTTGATAATTAACTTTTCTTAATGGATATTTTAAGTGTATTTTTAAACTTAGGATAGGAAGATTCTTGTTAAAAAATTTTGGTTTAATCATGGGTTTTGAATATTGAAGAAATTGCAACCTAAATCAAGATAAATGACCTATGCATGTTTCGGTCATTGTGAGTTTTCCATAGTTGTGAATGGTCTTAAATTTTTCTAAGTTGATATTTTAGTCTAGAACAAAATTTACTTGAGGAATGTAAATTTTGGTAATTTTTGAAATTAGGATGTGAAATCCTTAAATTATGGATAAAATAGTCATTTTTTCACATGTAGAGGGTAAAATGGTAATTTCACTCTAAGTTGTCCCTTTTTAGTTTTCTAATTGTTAGTAATTAAATTTCTAAATTTTAGAATACTCTCTTACGGTTCCTCCTGTTTCATGTTTTATTCTCGTAGAATACGATAATCGAGATAAGTTAGCTTTTAACTTACTATCAATTTATTGTGTATGTGTGATGGGTAAGGAAACTACAGTTTATGTTCGTATCTTGTTATATATGTCATGTCATGCCATGTTATCACATGTTTATCTATTACATGAATTATTTTGTCATGAAATACTTATTTGTTACATAATATATTATGTCTCATGTTACTATCTGTTGCAAGTATGTCACATTACGTATGTTATTTGTTACACGTATATCATGTCATGTAATATTCACTGTCACATGTTATGCCATGTTATGAAATGTTGTCTGTTATATGTTTTGTCATGTTACGAAATATTGTCTGTTATATGTATGTCATGTTATGACATGTTGTTTGTTATATTTATGTCTCAAAGTATATCATGTTTATCATCTTACGTTCATGTCACATCACGTTAAGAAATGTCATGTATGCCAATTAAGTTATTCATGTCAATCACAAGCCTAAGCGCTTGGATAGGGTAATATCCTAGTAGAACTCCTTTGTTCATGCTGGAGTGTTTAAATAATTGTAAAATTCTCTAGGTTGATAAAGTACAGTCAACAGGTTGCGAATAGGGCCTAACTAGCTAATCACCGAAGCGCGCCAGGCACTAACGCTGATGGAGCCACACTTTATATTACGTGTGTCTATAGCTAGTGTGGCACAAACAATTCATAGGGCCACAACAACTATGGAGTTTGAAGTATGAGGCCACAATAATTGTGGAGCATACACTGTGTGAGACACAATAATTATGGCATATAGAATATGTGGGATCACAATAATTGTGGAGTACATATTAACGTACTCACAGATGGTATAGACACATATGTTGTGATGTGATAATTGGCAGGGATAAATGGCTCAATGGGACCCATGTAGCACCCGTATGGTTACTTTTATTAATTAAGTATATTGAATAAGATTCCAAGTTCATGTATTTCACATTCAAGTCATGTTTCATTTTATGTAATGTTCAAGTTTACATTTATGTCAAGTTTCAAGTTCATGTCAATCATGGTAACCCCATGCAATAAGAATACACAATCATGATAACCCTATGAGATAAGATTACTCAATCATGGTGACCCCATGAGACAAGAATATGTTTCAAGTTCATGTTATGTTTATGTTCATGTTATGTTCAAGTTCACATTCATGTTATGTCATGTTCACGTTTACGTTATGTTTCAAGTTCACGTTTATGTTATGTTGTGCTCAGGTTCATATTATGTTCAAGTTCATGTTCAAATTATGTATATTCACATTCATGCTATGTTTCAAGTCCATGTTATGTTTCAAGTTCACATTCATGCTATGTTGCTAATCCATGTTATGTTTTAAGTTTACATACATGCCATGTCACGTCAAGCTAAGTTTCAGTTTCAGTTCAAGTTATGTCATTTATAACATGTTATATATCAAATTATACTATGCTTACTTATGACTTTGATTATGCATTCATATTTTTACTGTTATGTATGTATCATTAACCTGTATGGAAGTTTCCTGTTAACTTACTGAAATTTGTAATCAAATCTCACCATAGTAGTTCCAACTACAACTCCCCCCGAATGGTAGGCGATGTGTCAGGATCAGAGCAGGGCGCAGACACTTGTAGACTAGAGGAGGTTGACTAGACGTCGTAGACGCAACACGGAGCTTGCAGCCTCCATAGTTAGGTCTTTAGATAGTATGGAGTCAGGTCTCCGTTGTTTTGAGATTACAGTTTTCTGAGACCCGTGCTATAATCGTGGATGTTTATTTTGTTAAGTATTCATGGATTATGTTTTAATTATTTGAGATGTTATAAGTTTGGTGCATAGTATTGCTAAAAAAAAAAAGTTATCTGCGACGAATATTGCATAATGCTAGATACATGTTAGGAACATTGCATCTTATATGTTATGAATGGGGGCAGGTAACCTTGTGCCATGTCTCGACGCTTCGGACGTCCGTCCAAACACAAGTGGAATCTGGGGGCGTCACATAACCAATATTATAATAATGTATAACTCGAATCTTTTACACTAAAACAAAAATACACAAAGTATATTATAAAGGAAGCTAATATTTTATATTCACATAATATCATATTATATTATAATGTTTACATTATTTTGCATGTTCTGGATAAATATGATGTTAATTTAAGCATTAAAACATCTATAATATACAAAATAAATCTTATTCTCAAAACAAAGAAGATGAATGAGAATTTTCATCAAATGATGGAGGAAAACTAGAATAATAACTTCTTTTATCTAAACATTATCATTGTAAAGATTGTGTTAAGAACCCCCATCAACTAATGAAAATCCTCAACATCTAAATTCTCTTTTTGGAGAAGAAGTAAAATAATAAATGTTATTTTTTATTTTATTCTTACAATATATCATACAACAATTAGAAAATGAAATACAAATTACAACAAATAGAAAAATCGTCAAAAACATACAAGATGAAATGAGAAATTTATTTTTTAAAATTATATACGTTGATAAATCGATAAGAAGAAATCTTGATTGATAAATAACCAGATTTTTCTAGAATGAAATATAAAATTATAAGCAAAAATTACCAAAGATTTATACAGTTAGAAATATAAAATTATAACAAAAAATATTAAAGATTTATATATAAATGAAAAAATTTACAAACACAATCCTCAAACTAAATAGCCCAAACCTAAAAAACCTTGCGTTCTAACATAATGAATCAGAATTACAAAAAAGGAACTCAAGAAATTTATATGCAATATAGAAAAAGTCAGAAAAATCACCACATACAAGCAAATAACATACAAAATGAAAGAATCTATTTTTGATAAATCGGCAAATCACACAACCAAAAAACACCTTCGACCCACTCAATCAAGTACAAACAAATAACATACAAAAGAAAAAAATTCTATTTTTTCACAAATTTACAAACCACAAAATGGGAAAAAAAAACTATTAGATAAAAATCAAAATCAAAATCAACAAAATCAGGGAAAAAATCATGTCTTTTGTCACAAATCTGTAAATCACATAACCAAAATTTGCTAAAAAAAATTAAATTTGAACAGAGAAAGCAAAAAAACAAAAAAAATACAAATTTGCTAATTAACGAAAACAAAAGATAGAGAACTTGCAACATACAAACCTACAAGATAAAATTAAATAACATATAGAAGGAAAATTATATTTTTTCACAAATCTACAAACTACAAAACTAAAAAAAAAATATTCATTTTCTGACGAATCTGTTGATCAGATAATCAAAAAAAGGTACAAGCTATTTGGTAAAAAAAATATCAACGGAAAAAAACCATTGAAACAATATAAAAATTTGTATTCTTTCAAAAATCTATACATCACTAAAGTAAAAAACAAACAAACTAACAATATGCAAACCGAAAAAACAAAAACTCATCTACTTTGTTCAAAAAATAAAAATAAAAACTGTATATAAAACTCAAAGATAAAACTCACAACATGCAAATCCACGGGAAAAAAAACTTATCAAACATAAAAAGAAAAATTATATTTTACCAAAAACGTTTAAATAATAAAAGCAAAGAACAAAAATCAGAGAACTCACAACATTCAAATATACAGAAAAAAAAATCAACAAAGACAAATCCAACGTTACAAATAACAAACCTAAAGAGAGAAAACTCAAACCTAGATAACTCATAAGATGCAAATCTACAAAAAAAAAAGAAAAAAACCATCAACCAACCAAAAAAATTATATCTTTTAGAAAAATGAAATGAGAACCAAAAATACCGAGTCGATGAAACGAAAAAATATGAAAAAAAACCCAAAGACAACTCACAACATGCAAACACACAGGGAAAAAAACCACATCGAACATATAAAAAAATATATTTTTTCGAAAACGTTTAAATAACAAAAGCAAAGAATAGAAAACAGACAACTCACGACATGCAAATCCGAAGAAAAAAAAACAACCAAAAAAATTATATCTTCTAAAAAATTAGTAAATAACGAAATGAGAAAAAAAAAATCGTCAATGAAACAAAAAACACCAAAAGCATATATAAAAATGTGAACACCAAAAAAAAACTTTAACCCAATCCAGCAACTGAAAAAAAATTGAAATGAGAACCTGAAAAACCCAGTCAATCAAATGAAAAATGTGAAAAAAATCAAAGATAGAACTCACAACATGCAAACCCACAGGAAAAAAAAACCATCAAACATAAAATAAAATTATATTTTTCCAAAAACGTTTAAATAACAAAATCAAAAAACTCATGACATACAAATCAACAGGAAAAAAAAAAGAAAAACCCAATGCTACAATTAACAAAGCTGAAGGGAGAAAACCCAAAGGCAGAGAACTCATAATATGCAAATCCACAGAAACAAAAAAAAGCCATCAAGTAGCCAAAAATATTATTTTTTTTAAAAAAAGTATAAATAACGAAATCAGAAAAAAAAACAATCAATAAAATGAAAACAAACCCAATGCTGAAAATAACAAACCTGAAGAGAGAAGTATCAAAGATGAAGACGAAAACAACATACAAAAGAAGAAAAGATAGAAGACGAAGAGAGAAAGAAGTTTGGTTTCGGAGAGAGAAAATGGGAAGAAAATAAAGAGGCAAAAGAAAGTGACAAGATTAAAAACTCATCTACCAACTCTCTGACACAATCCCTCCGAAAATATGAAAATGCCCTCATTTTTAAACCTTAAAACTACCAACCCTCTACGTAGTTGCACCTAAAAGAAAAAAATGCCTTCATTTAAAGAGACACAAAAGAAGAAAACCGAAAGAAAAAAAGACACAACATGCTAAACACGGATCACATACGGAGGACAACAAAATCACTGTTCATATCCCCACTTATTATATATAGTATAGATATATTATGAGTTACTCATGTTGAGTTGGTTAATGTTTTTGGCATTGAGTGTATAATGCTACTAAATAACTCTTACTATTTTATATTATTTTACTTTGCCAAAACTATATGAATGAAAGACTCATCCTCCTTGTTTTGTTGAGTGTCATGTACTCTTTGCAATATTATTAGCATTATACATCTTATGTTATGAAGTTATAAAAGTTACATTGCAATATCTAAATGGAAAATGCTAAACTTACAAATAAAAAACACGGTTTGGATCACGTGTTGACGTGATGCTGATATGTTGTTACTACCACGTCATTAAAAAACACAAATAAAAATATAAACACTCGGGTAAGTCCTTGTAACCCTCTCATTTTATTCTTTACTCATTTTACTCACGTTCTTTCCCTCCCTCTAGCCGTCGTCTCCCCTCCCTCCCTCTCTCCCTCACTTACTCCCATCGTCGCAACCCCTCCCCCCTTAAAACCCTAACGTCACTGCCCATTCCCGTGAAACCCTAGCACTGTTGCCCCTTTCCTTTGAAACCCTAGCGTTGATGCCCCCTCATGTGAGACCTTAGTGCCGCTGCCCCCTCTCGTGAGACCCTAGCATCGTAGCTCCCTCTCCTGAAAACCTACGCCGCTATTCCTCTAGTTCCGCAGCTGCCTCCTGTGAAATCGTTACTCCACTACCCCTCCTCAGTGCCACAGCTGCCTCCCATGAAACCTTATGCCGCAGGCCCTCCCTCTTGTGAAACCCTAACGCCACAACCCCCTATGAAACCCCAAGCTCTCATTCTCCCATCTCCTACAAAGGTAGAGTAGACCATCCTTCCCTATCTTAGACCCTCCGATTCTTGAGGTATAAGTTCTCCCCACTGTTAATTTTTCTAGTTTACTTGTTGTAATTTCATTCTCATGTATTGCCTTATTTTTTAATAAAATTCGATCCATTTGTAATATGTAGTGTTTTAGTCATCTTTTGATTGTTTGCCCAAATTATGAGTTGGAACTTGGTGGAATATGCAATGATTGTAATATGCAGTGTTTCAGTATTACAATATGTTTAGCTTGAGACTTGGTGAAATAAACCCTAATAGATGTTGTTCAGTTTTCGAATATGGATGAGTGCTTCCACAATATGTTTGGAATTTCCATCAGCTCGTACAATACCCTGTTGTGGTTGCTAATTTTTTATTAGTGATCAAATATTGTCAAAATGTCACAGGCAACAACATCCATACCATCATTTAAGGACTCATCACTATTATTAGAATGAAAAAGCATGCATGAAGATTTCTAGTAAGAAGACAGTTATGGATGTCTTTTCTCTACATGTAGAAATTGGAAGGTGAAATAAAAAATTTAATTATTACTCTATTGTTGTATGTTGCATATTATATTAAGATCCTGATGGCTTCTTTTGGTTTGCGGTTTGGGAAATCCTGTAAATATTTCTATTGGGCTGATCTAGAACTTCCTAATTACGGAAAAATGTTGCTTAAACATAAAAAAGAGATAAATGAATGTTTAAGTATCAAAATTGATCAAACCCTTTCAACTCTAGAACTAGAATTAATTAGAGTTAGAGTTGTAATGGAGATTGAAGCAGCAAAGCATCGATTGGAAATTACAAGGCGTAAGATAACACTTTTGATGTCATGGTATTGTTTTCTATTTATTTTTATTGCACACTATGTAATCAAAGTATGATTGTCCAGTTAGTAATGTAACTTGGTTATGGCTTCCCTTTGGGACTAGAGAAATTTGGTAGAAGGTTTTTCCACACACTTAACAATGTACTTGATTGATTTATTTTTTGTACCGTACTAATTAATGTCTAAGAATTCTTGCTTATTAATATTATACAATGACTGAATGCATTTTCTTGCTTGATGATCCTAAGTGTAACTTTCACATAATTATTCTTGGACTAATTATCAATCGATAATTCTTGGAGTAATTCCTTACATGAATGCAATACATCACACTTTCTCACTATGTGCACAAAACTTGATTTCCCTACCTAAGTGCCTGGTCTGGCACAACATTTATGTGCAAAATCATGGTAGTGTTTCTTTGAAATTATGATTCTTGTGCACATATAAGTCTGCAAAGCTGAATTTAAGGTTCTGAAGCATTTGTTATGAGCAAAATAGGTTTTAAAGTTCCTACAAGATAGTCATTGAAACTTGGCTTTTGGGTAGATGTTTTGTCTACTGTCATTGATGGACTATAAGTGATTATGACTTCACTGTTGGGGGAAGCAAGTGATCGTGCCATGTTTATCCTCCTCCAGCTGTTATAGTTTCCCTCCTCTATTATCATTATACTTTAAAAAAAAGCACCTCTCATCAAACACATAAATTTAACCAAACAAATAAATTATATTTCCAAGTAATACAACAATAGTCCGTTCTTGACAACTACAATATTGTTTTTAATGCCTCTAAACTCAAACAGTCTATAATTACAAGTAATAACAAAGTCGTCATCATCAGTGTATGTAACCGACAAATTAACTCGCTTAATGACTTCATCAGAAACTTTGACCTCATCCAATACTCTGTAAGTTTGCACAACACCTTAACAACTAACCAAATTTGGATGACAATATATAAATCCCTTAAATTTTTCTTGAACTTTTTTGGATTTTGCATTAGTGTAAAGTGATTGAAGTTGTTTCTCAATTTCATAATGAGTTATGCATGAAAATTGTGTATGAAAGGAATTGAAATTAGCTACAGTCTTGTTCTCAAATTTTCATTTAAATGCATTATCATATTACTCAACAAATTACTTTAAGGAAGTTTTTGAGTTAACGTAATCGTTGAAAATAACATTCATACTCTCGCTTCTTTGAATAAATAACATCTCGGTCAAAAATATATTTTTAACATATAGAGGTATCGACATATGCCTCTCATCATACAAACATTCTAGCCAAACATGATCATGCAAATTGTAAGTGTCTAGTAATGTTTTCCAACTGTCTTCGAAGTTATTTGTAGTTAAACAGTCATAAACACAATTTTATATCATGCTCTTGATTGCTTCATATTGTGAATGTGATCCAATTTTTTCTAGCAACTTCTTAAGAATGTGCCACAGACAAAATTTGTGCCGTGATGTCAAAAAGACAGTAGTAAAAGTAATTTGCATTACTTCTTCTTGAATAGTTATTATTGCCAAATGAGCTTGGCCTTCTATGCAATTCAACCAGTATTGAAATAAACACACAAAAGTGTTCACATCTTCACTTGATATTAAACCATAATAAAAAAGAATTAACCGACCATTGTGGTTTAGCCTTACAAAAGAAGCAAATGATATCTTATATATGTTGGTGAAGTAGGTTGTGTCGAATATTATCACATCTTTAAAATATTTATTGATAGCCCGACTTTGGGCATCTTCCTAAAAGTTATTTCTTAAATGGCTCTCATCATCCACATCTATGATATAATAAAAACAATCGATCTTCTGCTGCATTAAGACAACACAAAGCCGCATTTGTCTCACCTTATCAAAATAATTTCAACCATCATTTATCTAAATGTTAGGTTCTCATAACCACCAGCTTGAAATACGAAAGACTTAAAGCTTTCACTTACTTTTATACTAGCGCTATCTCATACATCCAATCGCTTCTTTGGGGCTGAGTCCATCTTTCTATTGCATCTAGAAAATCTCTCTTTTCCTAGACTCAATGCATGTGTGTGTTCAAGTACAACTATATAAAGTGTATACCTTCCATCAAGATAAAGAATTGCATTGATTTTTGTCTTGCATCTGAATCTATCGATTGGTCTTGGCCTAAGAACGTTATAAGATGTTGATTTAGTCATGCCTTGTTGTATACACGAGAGAGTGAAGTATCTCAATTTTACGTCATCTCCAAGTCTAAAACTTCTTTTGGACACACCAAACTCCTGAGTCTTAGCATATTTTGTATAATAAGCCCTAACCTCATATTCCGAAGCAAAAATCATTCCAACCTTTGGTTCTTCGACCACTTCTTGTGTCCCAATATTACCACTACGATTATCATCATTGGTGCAAAGATCATCTATATTAACCAAATATTATAATTACTAGTGACATATTTAACAACTAATTGCAAGTTAAATACAATATATCTTGGTCTACATAATCAGCTAAGGGTGTAAAAAAAAAAAAAACTGAAAAATCAATTGAATTGGTCTGGTTTGTAAGCGGTCTAGTGCTGTACCGATTTCCATATTTTGAAAATCGGTTTAAACCGAAACAGATCGATATATATATTTATAATTTTTTATATTATATTATATATATTATATGCTAAATTGCTAATTAATATAATATGAAATTCTAATTTTATTATTCAAGTATATTAATCCTATAATATAAATTTAATATAACATATAACAAAAAATTAATCTTATAATTTTTAATATAACATATAAATTTTAATTTTATAATATCAAATTAATATAACATAAAAATTTAATTTTAAACATAAAAATTAATATTATGTTATTAATATAAATTTATTTTTGATATATATATATATATATATACTCGTATAAAAAATATAGAACTTGTATAGACTATAATTAAATTCAATATTATGCTAATATGTATTAATTATTATAAAATAATGCACTTATACAATAATATAAATAGACTAATAATTTAATATATGTAAACATCATATCATTACTAAGATAAATAATTCGTAAAACTTAAAAAAGGAGACCAGACTAGATCGAATCGAACTGATTACACCCATATACTCAACAAATATTAGAAGGTAAAAAATTATACAACAAATTTCAATATTCGAAACCTTTGGCCAATAGTACATGCAATTAATGAAGCTGTGTACCTCGATCCAAATCGACATGTTGAGGCAACTTGATTTGAGTAGTGAGAATATCTGAGAAGTGTTGTGAATGTTTATGAATAATAATAAAAAAATAATGAAAGAGTAATAATAAAATATTGAATAGTAGTAAAAAGTAAGTAAAAAATAATAAATAGTAAAAATATAAATAAAAAATAGTAATAAAATAAAAAATAATAATAAAAATATCTGAAATACTCTCACTTATCAAATAAACACAAACAAAAAGTGAAATATAACCAAAGATCAACCAGTGGGCAGATTTTCTGCCGGATCAACACACACTAGTAACCGGTGAAAAGATTTTCACAGACCACGTACTATACATCAATTAAAAAAACTACAGAAGATGTCACTTCTTGGAGTGGCAAAGGTGAAGAAAAATATCACTAGTCTTCACTTCTTGACTTTTCGGTTCCAGAGAAAAAAACATTAGAAAAAATTACTTTATCTCTCAAATTGTACCGTTTAAATTGACCACTTGACAATTTTTTTTTTTTAATAATTAAGAAAGTGATTTTAAGAATTTTGAAATATATTTTTTATTTTTTTAAAATATTTAAATATATTAAAAAATATGAAAAAAAATAAAAAAAACTAAAAAATTATAAACAGTTAATTTGAGCAAGTTACTCAGAACGGCAGTATAGACCGACTAAAAAAAATTAGCCAAAACCGAAATAAAGCCATCGTCGATCGGTAGAAGACCAAAAAAATAACATCAGCAAAAATTATAACAAAGACAGCAGAAAAAGCGAAGAAAAGAAACTATAGATTATAGAATCTATCTAAATTTCTCGATTTCATGGAAAACAAAAAAGTACAGAAACTGTCAAGAAAAAACTACTTCTCAACTTTTCGGTTCCCTTCTCTCCAGGTTCGTTCTACTTCTCTCTGTATACCCTGTTTTGTTTCCAAAAAATGTGGGATGGGTAGGATTTGTTCAGTTTTCCCTATCACTGCCACATAAGCGCGTGACTAAGACCGCATTTTTGACAAGTACGGGTGGCAGAACTCTTATCCAAATTAACAATAGCATGCTACTCTTCCATTAATCATTCCTAAGTTTTACATGTCTTTATGGATAAAGTCATTAAAAATCAATCTTAGAGATTTACATGAACATTCATAATGGCTAGTGTACAAGGGTAAGATAGACAACTAACCCACAACGGCTAGGTAGGTAGCTCCAAGTAGTGGGCGGATGGAAAGATTCTTTTGAGTTGTTTTCTAGAAGGCGGAAAAGAAAGAATACTATATATAATTATAATATACGTAAACGTCATATAATTATTTTAAAAAAAAATAAGATCTATTATTAAATGATTAATTTTTTTTTTCATATAAATCCTATATTTATTTACTTTTTTTAAAATAATTACGTAATATTCGTATACTCACGACTGTAATTATCATTTTTTTAATAAAATAAGAAAGGAAATTAAGTATAGAGATTTGTTGCAATTACTCTTGTGTTAATTATTATATTTTAGAGCTGGCATTCATTTTTCAAGATTATTCAGATATAATCGATTGACTTATAGTTTAATTAATACGTTCCGATTATACTAGCAAAGGAGAAAATGAGACTGTCATGAGTTATAAGCTCCATATGTACTCTCTCTCTTTATAGAATTAAAAGAAAGAGAAGTTGGAGATTAAATCTAAAAAAGTTTTTATTTCAATTTTATTATCCAATCATTGCCTAAACGCAAAAATTAATGTAATTTTTACATAAACTTGAAAATAAAAATATTCTTAAAAAATTATACATTCAAACAAAATTTTTAATTCTGTAATTAACTTTTACAAACTGTATTATAAAACTTATTTTTATAAAAAAAATTATTCAAAATTTCCCTTCTTATTTTTCAAAGAATAATACTACGTATAGTTGTGGAGTGCACAAATATCGCATAATCATTGTGAAAAAAATAAGATCTATTATTAAAAAATTAATTAATTTTTTCATATGAATCTTTCACATAATTACTCACTTTTTTAAAAAATATTATATCTTATTTGTACATTCACGACTGTAAATATTATTATTATTTTTTTTTTACAAAATTCAATCTTTAAAAAGTCTCAAAATTTATCGATACACAGGTGCAATCAACACAATTGGAGCAATCAACTGAGCCATTGTGTCGTTACTAAATGACTCATTAGCTCGAGAAAAACGAAAGAACAAAAGATCTCTCTCCCTTCCGAAACCTTCTTACAATAAAACCCAATAATCAACCGCCACGTAAGCAAAAATTACGGACTCCAACGTGATCAAAACGCACAACTTTGGCTGAAGTGGCAAAATACGAATTAGCGCACACGCGCTTCACTGTTTGTACACGTGGCGAACAGAAAGAAGCCACGAGTGGGTCCCAGAGGCCTGAAAACCCCGACTCGTGCTTGTGACTCGCACAGTCCCGACTCGTTCCTGACTCACCCTGTTCGTTACCCTTAGGTTTTATATATATATGTCTGCAGCTCCTTCACTGCCATACTTGGGGTTTTAGCCCTTTCCGCTCAACCTCTCTGGCTGTCGGAGCTCAGCTCGGCTCTCTGCTACCGCCAGATCTCTAATCAGGTAGATATCCAACGTCCGCTTCCCTATCATTGCGATGTTCACGATGCTGTATCTTTAGGTTCCTTTCATTTTTTTTTTTTTTTGCTATAATGTTAAAGATTCCTCAGGTAAGCTCTACCTTCTTCGTTCACTTGCCTTTTCCAATTACAAAGCTCAAACAATTTACATTTTCATATCTGCCCTCTCTTTGAAAAGTTGCATTGCATGCGTAGTTTTCCGTTAATCGGTGGAATTGATGGCTGTTCTAACACAAAAACATCTCTGTGCAGTGTATGGAGCAGAATTGGTGCAATCAAGAGCGGAGCTAGATCTTTTTTGGTTGTTGCGATCATATTGGCATGCATAGTTCGAAGAAAACTGGGCAAGGTGGGGATGGAGAGGCGGAGGCAAGGCCGGTGCGCACCAGCGATAGGCTTCGGAGACGGCCAAAGATTTATGGACGGGCGTACTTGTATTATAACACCAACATCATTCGCACCAGGAAAGGAAAGGGCAAGAACAAGACCAGGACCGCCGCTTCTCAGATTGCCAAGATGTTGTGCGTGCGAGCACCCAACAGTGATGTAAGTGATATTTGTTAACATTTCTTATGCGATGTATGTATAATACTGGTTAATTTGATTTGTCGGACATTTGATTAAGCAACGGACGAGGAGGATGTTGTTGATTATCCATAATTATCGGGTGCAAGTATCATTTTAAGGCCGTGTGTTTCTTATATGTCACTTGTTTTAAAGACAGGACCTGAATTTGGAAACAGTGGTTTGTGCATAATGCGATACTTCTTAACCAGCATTGTGGTCAGAGCTGCTTCCTTGTTTAATTGAATGTTTAAAGGGGAAAATGGACTGACAAATTTGTACAGATTCTTGTTTGGTTTAAAATGCAATTACCTCATTGGATTTTCATGAGGGATTTTTTTAACATTTTCATAATCTATTGAAATTTCATTTTGTCGATGGCAGTGTGATTGGTGTGCTTTAATGTATGGGAAACCACCAGTGTTAATGCACCTCAAAGTCAAACTTCTACTATGTACTTTCTTGGGTCAATTATATATGGGTTCGGCTTGCCTCCAGTTGTTCACTAACAGGATCATCTTTTGTTATCATTTCCATGTTATTTTGTTTTCATGTAGAGGGTAAAGATTTCCATGTTATCATCTCCTGTAAATTTTAACACAAAGTTAACGTATTCATCCAAAATTTTCTATAGTTTAGCATTGTTTGCATCAAGAGCAGCATGGAAACAGGAATGATTGAAGAACGAGTCTGTGCGTGCTTCAATATCTGTCCTCATAACCAACTATACTTGATCCTTGCTAGGTAGTTTCTCCTGTATACGTCTATTGTACTTGGGCGACACCTATTGATATTAATAAAAAAATTTACTTATATGAAAAAAGAGCTATACTCCATAAAGAATCTTATTTCATTAAAAAAACCATAAAAAACTTGCATTGCACCCAAAAGAGAGAGAGTGAGAGAGTGAGAGAGAGAGAGAGAGAGAGAGAGAGAGAGAGAGAGAGGGGGGGGGGGGGGAGAACAAAAAGGAGAAAAAATACAAACAAAATATTGATTCTTGAAGCATCCTATATTTGTTTTGGCATCATTTCTCTGGATGCAATGATTTAGGCTAGATGGTTGAAATACAGTCTTCAAATTTTTAGAAAACTTTTCACAGAAATTTGGGATAATTATACCGACAAGCTCTTTCTGAACTATTTATTAACTATAAACTTGTTTGTAATGACTATCGTGTTGCTTGTTTGCAATCTAGTGTACCAATGGGATCCTAGTGGGTTTTTGATGAACTACAAACTTGCTGGAAATGACTATTGTGCTGCTTGTTTTTCTTCTCTTATTATTCTCAACCTGTAGTTCTCACAATGAAAAACACTTTTTTAAGCCATTCCAAGAGAGATTTACGTGACATCCCTTTGAAACCAAATGGAAGAACTTAAAGGAAGAATGGATCATAGCTACCTTATGGGCATATTTAAGGAGAAGAGTTGGAAGGAAATATCCTATGAAGATGGAGAGGGATCTCGGGGACACCACAGATTGCAGCTGTGGAAGATGGCTCCCATTTGCCTACTTTGGTGTATTTGGAGTGAAAGGAATGACCGAAATTTGAGGATCATGCGCGTTCTTTGGAAGAGTTTCAGATTTTTTTTTTCTGGATGACTCTGTTTATGTGGGCAGTTGTTATAGACTTTAATGGTCTCAACTTTCATGATTTCCTTGTAACCGTTGCTAGTTCCTAACTAGGTGTAATCACATGTATACTTCCTGTGTACTTGGGCTATGCCTATTTCTATATCAATAAAATATCTTTACTGATAAAAAAAAATATCGTATGAAGTGACAAGGTGGATTGAAATTTCAATCTGATTTGGTTGGGGTTTGGCAGTCTCTTTTCTCTACTGTTGTTGCTTTTCTCTTTGATCTTTTGCATGAGAAAGAAGATTACTCCTAAATTGACTGTATACAGGAAACTGTGTTAGCCTCCTATTTCGGTTTATACTAGGGTTTAGTCCTGACCCTTTATTTGAAAAGGTAGTGACATGGTAATGATGACCGGAGATCTCCTGTTAGTGAAATACAGGAAGGAAGCTGAATATATATAATTTAGGTGGGCCAATATTACGAACTAGATAGGTTCTATCTCTTGTATACCATCTTGTGTACTGGGGCTTTGCCTATCCTTATTAATACAACCATTTACTTATAAAAAAAAAATATAATTTAGGAGGCCACCACAGTGATAGCATGACTTTATGCAATATTCGGAATTTCCTTTAGGATGGTAAAACATAATTGCTTTTCCTATTTTTTTTATGCTTGTAAGGCATTGCATACCTATAATAGTGAGACATTAATTTAATAGGTTTTCAGTCATGGGCATTATGACATTTTTGCTAAATACATGCTTTGAAATTCTTATATATGGTTTTCATGGGTATATTTGCAGTCAGTCGCAACCAATCTTCGGCGTTCTACAAGAAAGAGAAGGGTTTCTGTAAATTTGGAAGATTACACAGATAGTTCTGGAACAGAGGATGAGGATTTGATGGTGAGGTTTATCACGCTGTCAAACGTGCTACTTTATATTTCAGTTTATTAGCTTGGCTTCAATAGGGTTCAGGTTTCAACAATATAACAGCTCTGTAATACATGATTTGGTTTTGGGAGCTAAAATTGTACCATTTTGTTTCAGAGACCTGCATATCGACCTTTGAGGAATCAGGTTGGCAACAGTGTGAGTCATGATGAGTTATCATCTCCCAAGCGTAGGAAAATTGTGAAGAATAAAACAACACCTAGACGGGAAGGACTTCGACCACGTCGTTCAAAAGTAGTTGCAAGAGAACAATTGGGTTTAGAGTCTGATGATGAGCAAGGTACTTCAGTGGAGAAGGCTGGTCGAGATGACATGGTAAATGGAAATGATGATGACTATAATGATGCAGATGATGGGCAAAATGATGGTGAGGCAGAAGATGAGGGTGAGGGTGAGGGTGAAGATGACGGAGAGGAAGATGGTGATGATGAAGAGGGTGAAGAACAGGAGGGAAGAAGGCGATATGATCTTCGAAATCGTGCAGATGTTCGAAGGCTGTCTATGGAAGAAGGTAAGCCAAGACCGAGATCTCCTCGAAGGGTATTACACCAAGGAATGGGGCCTAAGGTTGGTAGGGATGTAAGGAAGGGGGGGTCAAGAGTACATAAGCGTCATCGTTTAACGAGAGCTGAAGATTCTGATGATTCTCTTCTTGTGGATGAGTTAGATCAAGGCCCTGCAATTCCCTTGGGGCGAGGTGGAGGCAGATCTGGACCACCTTGGCTTTTTGGAGGACCGGACATGCATGGTACAACAGCATGGGGATTGAATGTTGCTGCATCAGGTTGGGGTCATCAGGGTGATGCTTTCGCTACCTTGTCTTCTGGGATTCAAACTGCTGGGCCAAGTTCTAAGGGAGGGGCAGACATCCAACCTTTACAGGTTGATGAGAGTGTTAGTTTTGAAGATATAGGTGGCCTTTCCGGATATATTGATGCCTTGAAGGAAATGGTTTTCTTTCCATTATTATATCCAGATTTCTTTGCAAGTTATCACATCACCCCACCAAGAGGCGTGCTATTATGTGGTCCTCCCGGCACTGGAAAGACATTAATTGCCAGAGCATTAGCCTGTGCTGCATCAAAGGCTGGCCAGAAAGTCAGTTTTTACATGCGCAAGGGAGCTGATGTTTTAAGCAAGTGGGTTGGTGAGGCTGAAAGACAGTTGAAACTACTTTTTGAGGAAGCACAGAGGAATCAGCCTTCCATCATCTTTTTTGATGAAATTGATGGACTTGCTCCTGTGAGGTCTAGCAAACAAGAGCAAATTCATAATTCTATTGTGTCCACTTTGCTTGCTTTAATGGATGGTCTTGACTCTCGTGGACAAGTTGTTTTAATTGGAGCAACAAACAGGATTGATGCTATTGATGGGGCATTGCGCCGACCTGGTCGATTTGATCGTGAATTTAACTTTCCTTTGCCTGGCTGTGAGGCTCGTGCTGAAATATTGGACATTCACACTCGCAAATGGAAGCATCCTCCGTCAAAGGAACTAAAATTGGAACTTGCAACAAGTTGTGTAGGCTACTGTGGCGCTGATTTAAAAGCTTTATGCACTGAAGCTGCCATTCGTGCTTTTCGTGAAAAATACCCGCAGGTATACACCAGTGATGACAAATTTCTGATAGATGTTGATTCAGTAAGGGTTGAGAAGTATCACTTTGTCGAAGCCATGTCAACAATTACTCCGGCTGCTCACCGGGGCGCTCTCGTGCACTCTAGACCGCTGTCTTCAGTAGTTGCACCATGTCTACAGAGACATCTCCAGAAAGCCATGAATACCGTATCAGATATATTCCCTGCGGTTGCAGTCTCATCAGAGTTGACCAAGCTTTCTATGCTTTCCTATGGTTCTGCTATTCCTCTTGTCTATAGGCCTCGGCTTCTGCTTCATGGCGGTGAAGGTACTGGGCTGGTAAATATCATCGAACTTATTGATATTGATAAATTGACACAATATTAACTGCAAATGAAAGATACTTACTGCTTTAGTTTAACAGGATCATATTGGGCCTGCAATTCTACATGAACTGGAGAAATTTCCTGTTCATTCTCTAGGACTGCCATCTCTTCTTTCAGATCCTAGTGCAAAGACACCTGAGGAGGCACTGGTACATATCTTTGGTGAAGCAAGAAGAACAACACCGTCAATACTCTATTTGCCTCAGTTCAACATTTGGTGGGAAACTGTGAGTGCATACTTTTTTCGTATCTGATGCTATTGAAGTTCTAAACAAGAAATTGGACATGCTCAAAATCCATATTTTATTCTTGAGTATGCTTCATAAATCTATATTTGACTTAAAAAGAAAAAAAAAAAAAATCCTCCGTTGACTCTGTTACTTTTCCTCTATCTAATTGGATAGGTTTAACATTGCAGGCACATGAACAGTTGAGGGCTGTCCTGCAGACTTTACTGGAAGAATTGCCTTCTGACTTGCCTATATTGCTACTTGGGACATCTGCAGTCCCACTTTCTGAAATTGAGGACTTGCCTTCTTCAGTATTTACTCACTGTTCTGTGTATGTTTTCAGTCTTTCTGTAAGCAACTTGCAAATTTCATAACTGATGTTTTTAACATTCTGACGCATTTTCTGTACATTGATGAATAATGTCAAAAGAAGTTTGGGGCTGTTGTGTACAATAACCATTGATTGTAATCGTCTTTCAAAAAATCTTACACAGCAGATTCTAACACTGATATTTCTAATTCTTTTGATGCTTATTTTTCAAATGCAAAAAGTTACTAGAAGTATGCTACAGTTTTTATTAATTTATTGTTTTTTTTGTTTTTTGCTAATATATAATACAATTTATAGAGAAGTCATAATTGGACGTAAAGTTCTGACGTGTCTTCTAACCAAAGCTTTAGTTTGTAGGGAACTTTAATTGACAAGTCAATTTTATCATATCTGAAATGCTTTTCATGGCTAAAATTACTTTCATATACTAATGCTTTATTTTTGGGTCAGCTATGACGTCGGTGAACCGTCTAATGGAGACAAATCATTGTTTTTTGACCGCTTAATTGAAGCTGCTTTGTCGGTCTTGTTGGATGGCATGACCGAAAAATCCCATGATTCTGCCTCTCTTCCTGAACTTCCCAGGGCCCCCAAAGTGGCAAGTGGTCCAAAGGCCTCTGAGTTAAAAGCCAAGTTAGAAGCTGAACAGCATGCCCTTCGCCGATTGCGGATGTGCCTTAGAGATATTTGCAACCGGTCAGATTTTCCTTTCCTACACCTAGTCCATTCGATAAAGATTGGTTATTTCTTAATTGATACTACCACATTTCTTGATTTTTTTCATGACTTGCATTTTCTCAGATTATGACATGAGGGATTTAACATATAGTTGCATTTCTTCATAAAAGATTCTCCTAAATTTCTCCATTTTTTCTTGATGACGTGGAACCTCTCCAAGATAGGGCCCCCTTCTGAGCCAACCCTGGATATATGATCCCATCCATTAAAACCGTGTATCAGATAATCCAACATCACTTCTAAAATGGAATCTAACCCAACATGTCTGAGTCTGTAGATCATCCTAACACTGTTCTTTGACCACCAGACTGTACCCTGACAATTTTATCATGAGGTCAATTGGTACACTAGTATGATATTATATTACACTTAAGTTAGGAATTGCATTAATATGATGATCTGTTACAATTTCATTTGTAGCACTGTGAATGAAAGTATAGTATATATGAAAGCAATGGGGGTGATAATTTTTTGACAAGTAGAAGATTATTAATAAGAATACGTAGGGACACGAATAGTACACAGGCTGTGTAGTAGGTAATCCTTCTGATGGACTATGAATTACAAATGTAAAGAGTAAATTCTTTGGTTAAGGTATTTTTATTAATGGGCAGAAAGACCATTCAAATACACTAGGAGCATATAGCAGATGCACCTAGCTAGAAATAGTAAATAGTTCTAAAAATTCTTGAAAAATGAAAGTGGAAAATAGAAATATGCTTTCATTCAATGATAAAGGTGTCTAAAATAGATATTCTTCTTACACATACAACACCAATTTATTACAATAAATTTTTGCTTCCTTACATTAATCACTGTTAAGAATTTTCCCCAATGCTGCCACCTAAGTGAGGGAAGCTGCTCCCAAGGGAGCTTTACTCTATATATTCTTTTCATTGAAAAAGATAACTCCTTTGTGGAGACAACACCTGATAATGTGATTTGACCTCAAATACCCCCTCTTTGATGGAGCCCACCGCATCCCGTCTTCTTTTTCTTCTCTCAACTAAACAAAATCCGATTGGCACATCCACCCCCAATCATATCCATATTTTGCATCCATCACCAGCCTCTGTAAACTCTCTCTCTCTCTCTCTCTCTCTCTCTCTCTCGCACACAAACACACACGGAAGAATAACACCATAACTACTTTCCCAACGAGGCTTATTACACAAAATAAGATTTCTAACCCCCAAGCCACACATGGAAGCTGGAGAACACACCATAGACAATTTATCATATGAAACTTAACTCATTGTTTTCGCACTTTGCAAGAAATCTTGCTGGATTTTCCAAATGATTAGCAATGCCCTTTGGAAGAGGAAACAATGACATGAAAATGTGGGTAAACTTGACAAAGTGCATTTACTCAAAGTGATCCTTCCACCCTTGGACAAATGCATCTGCTTCCATCTTGCCAAAAGACACTCCGGAGTGGTTTGGATTTAGAGATGAGTTGAGATGGGTTGAGATGATTTGTGAATAGTAGAATAAAAGTTGAATTATTTATTATATTTTGTGTGAAAATTTGAAAAAGTTGTTTTGGAATTTGAAAAAGTTGAATTGTTTATTATATTGTGTAGGAATTTGAGAAAGTTGTAATGATGAGATGAGTTGAGGTGGGTTTTGAATGCAAACGAGGCCATGTCTTTTCAATATTGTCATCCCAAATTGTTTTTTTGTCTTAAAGGAGGCTCCCAAAGGAAGGGCTAAACATGTCATAGGCAATGAGTAAAACCCACACTCAAGGATACTAGCCAGCTCTACAGGCCAATGGAAAGCAGCTCAGATTTAGAGAAATTGATAGTCAAAACCAAACACTACTTCAAAACACAAATATAAACATTGCAGTGAGAGAATGTGGTCAGGATTTGCCTTAAAATTGGTGTATCATCTGCGGATAGAACTGGTGAAGTGGAATAATCAACCCATTTACATACCTTGTTCTCACAAAACACCTGATAATAAGTCCCAGTTGCATAATTTCAGAAATCATTCTGCTAAATGTTTCCATGACAATGGCAAAAAGAAGTGGAGACAATAGAAACCAACACAAACCACGAGAACAAGTAAAAAAACCTTATGATTACCATTTGCTAATATTGAGAAGTGTATGGAAGAGATACAAAAAACTATCCAGCTACACCATCTCCTTGAAATCACTCATCATGTACATAAAATAATCCCGTAGTATCTTATAATGTAAGTGATTAAGTTGTGGATTCATGTTGACTTGCTAAATGGAAACAATAAAATGAGATCTTATTTGATTATTTCTGTTAATTTTTTTCAATCTCATGCCAAAAAAGTACTAGTTTTTTAGGCCTTGGCTCATGCTAATGGAAAGTGTTAATCTGGCTCATGATTTGCAGGAATGGTTCAGCTTATTTCTGGTTGAAAAGAAATATTATCAACTTCAACCAAACCAAATTTAATATCTTGTAGTTGGCTTCACTAGGCTATGGCTTTAACACGCAATCAGGAGCATTTTGCGTATTGACTTCAGCATTAGAAACGTTATAACTACTCTCTCTCTCTCTCGCTCATTCTCAGTATATGTTTGTTATTCTTGTATTCGCAGGATTTTATATGATAAAAGGTTTAGTGCTTTCCATTATCCAGTCATGGATGAGGATGCTCCAAACTATCGCTCAATCATTCAAAACCCTATGGACATGGCTACTTTGCTTCAACGTGTTGATTCTGGGCAGTACATTACATGTTCAGCATTTTTGCAAGATGTGGATCTCATTGTTTCCAATGCGAAGGTGTGCTGTCCTTGCTTTTATGCATGTTACTAAATGTTAATTGCATTGTCTCCTTTTTTGTAAGCAATATGATTAATAATCTCATTTTTTGAGATTATTAATTATGAGGCGATCAAAAAAATAATCTCATTAAATAGAGGCATAACTCCCCTTATTAAGGAGAAAAAAGACGTTCTATCTACTTAGTGGCCTTTCTCGGTCAGTGTTAAACCTTACAAGACTATTTGCTTTAACAAAATGATATTATTTTGCTAAACAACAATTATTTTACCTAATGAAAAAAGCCACCGTGTATCATATTATTAATTTACCTATCAAAAAAAGAAAAATTTTGTGCATCCTGAGTTTGTATTTGATAGACTACCGTCAAGGATTGCTTAAATTGGCACCTTCTTTATGTGAAAAAGCCAGCCTACTAAAGCTATCATTAATTAATGAATATGAACAAATATTGGTTAGAATTGTTAAACCAAATTGCCTCTTCGGAAAAATCAGATATCACTTTAAGAAATTTTTTGCTTTGAAAGCAATGTCTGTTATTTCCATTATTATCAATGCCACCGATAATTTGATTTGATATGGAGGGCTAATCAGGGAGTCTTGTTTTATATTTATATGTTGAAGAAAATAAGATATCTTATGCTCTCAGTTACTGGAAAAAAAAATGGTGCAGTACAAAATTTATTGACTTACAGAAGTTTTTGTTGAAATAGATTGCATTTATGATGCTGTGTAAAGAGAACCTTTTCTTCCGTATGAGAATTTGCTTTGTTTTCACTGCACTACATTCAGTAATCATTTTCTCTATTTTTTGTTTTAAATATTCTAGGGTATTGAACTCATTGGGGTTGGCTCAAGTGGTAAGAGTTTTGGTCTTGGTGGTATGTTTCCTCCACGTCTAAGGTTTGAGCTGTCACACCCCATACCTGGGGGTGAACCCTTTATCCTAAAATCGAAAATAATAAGAACTTAAATACAAAAGTCCTCCAAAATCAAATGCCTAAAATATTCTTCCAAGTAAAATAAACTAAACACTAGTAAAATGTGTCTTAACTCAAACAAATCCACTTATGCCACCTGACACTTATCTCACATTTCTCTTATAATTTTCTCACGTGCCATCTATTCCAACTGTCACAACCATTAAAGTCATCTGAAAAAAAGTGGAGATAAAGGGGTAAGTCCACTGACTCAGTAAGTAGCAAATCTATACTAGTGTGTAAGTATGAGCCAGTTACAGAATGCAGAAACAAGCAGTTCTAAAAAATAGCAGTGATTTTTTTAGAAACATTTCTTTTCCAATAATAATATAACTCGCATAGGAGGAACAATGCCATAGGCCAATAGAGACATTGATGATTGATGGAGCGGTTTCTTCTAACCAAACTGAGATCACATATCACATTGTCAACTATTACAAGAGTTTTCTTTCAGAATAATTCTCTTGGAACTGAGACTAGCACTTTGATCTCGATTCTTAAGAAGTAGGACTGCTTGAAGGGCTTTCTGAAGAAATAGAAATCAGAAAGGCATTAAGAAGCATGGTGGGTGACAAAGCTCCATGTTCGGATGGGTTTTCAATGGCTTTTATCCAAACTTGTTGGGAAGTGATCAAAGAAGATATAGTGGGGGTCTTTCATGAATTTCATGAAAGTGGTAGTTTGAAAAGAGTCTCAATGCAACATTTAATGCTCTCTTTCCATAAAAACCTGGTGCTATAGAGGTCAAAGATTATCGCCTTATTAGCTTAGTGAGCGGAATTTACAAGATCTTTTCGAAAGTCTTGGTGAATAGATTGGGCATGGTGGTTGAGAAGCTAATGTCAAAGTCTCAAAATTTCTTTGTCCGCGGTAGGCAAATTCTTGATTCGGTACTTATTGCTAACGAATGATTGGATGGTAGACTCAAGTCAAGAGTGTCGGGGCTCGTGTAAGCTTGATATGGAGAAAGCCTATGACCGAGTCAATTGGAGATTTTTACTTTACATCCTCGAGAGATGTGGCGTTTAAATGGTGCTCTTGGATTGTGTATTTCTATTGTCTGTTTTTCTATCTTGGTGAATGGCACATCAAAGGGCTTTTTTAAAAGTTCATGAAGCTTGAGACAAGGTGATCCTCAGAAGTACACTCTCCAAGTTGCCAACCTACTTTCTATCACTATGTCCACTTCCCACGAAGGTGGCTCATCGCATGGAGATACTTCAATGAGATTTCTTGTTGGGTGGGAGCGGGAGCGGGAGGGGGGGTGGGGGATGAATGATGAGTTTAAATTCCACATAGTAAAATGGGCCAAGGTATGCTCCTTAATCCGGAAGGAGGTTTGAGTATTCAGAACTTGCAATTTTTTAACAAAGTTTTGCTTGGCAAATGTCTATGGAGATACCACAATGAACGGGGAGCATTATGTAGAGCTGTAATAGAGTCGAAATATGGTGAAGCATGGGGAGGATGGTGTTCAAATGAGGTAAGTGGGCCATATGGGATGGGACTATGGAAACACATAAGAAGAGTATGGGACATATTCATAAAATATCCGTTTTGAGGTGGGTGATAGGTCCAAAATCAAATTTTGGCACAATGTGTGGTGCGGCGATAGAGCACTCAAGGAAGCTTATCCAAACTTCTATGGCATGACAAGAATGAAAGAAGTCTCAATTGCGGACCTCTTAATCCTATCTAATGGTACTCCCACATTCCTCACAAATGCACAAGATTGGGAAGTTGCCCTTTTTTGGAGTTCTATGAGTTACTGTACTCTGCTTGTATGACGCCCGGGGGAGGGGGGCTGAAGACAAGATCTTTTGGTGAGAAAAGGAAGTTCACAATCTGCTCTTGCTATCAAACCATGACCACGCAATAATACAAATCCATTCCCATGGAACAGGATTTGGAAGACAAAAGCTACCCTGAAGGCAATTTTTTTTTTTTTTCGTATGGAGGACTTCCTTTAAACCTTTAGTATAGGTTCAAATCCTATTGGGCGCAATTTATTTCCATATATTTTGTTTGTTATATTTCTACGAGGTATTTTGAATGATTTGAATAAGAGACACTTATAGTTAATTATATACTATAGTTATAACTTATTTTATCTTAATATGAAATAGAAAATGATTATAAAATATAAAAAATCTAATATAAAAATTAAATATATATAAGAAAAATAAAATATATATAAGTGAAATAGAAAAAAAAAAATAATAAAAAAGAAAAGATTAAATTATCTAAATAATTATGTCTAACAAATTAGAAAGTTATATAAAAAAATTTCTTTATACTTGTTCCTGAAGTAGAAAGCGTTCTATTTGTTCTTGAATAGCTTCTTTCAAAAGGGCTTCTACTTCCTTAGTAAATGTCTTGGTAGGAAAGATCCTTATTATAGATAACGTACGGAAGCACATCATAGTGATGGATTGGTGTTGTATGTGGAAAAAGAGCAGAGAGTTCATAGATTATCTATTATTTCATTGTGAGATTGCAACGACCTTGTGGAATGACTTCTTTGCTCTGACGGAGTTAGCTTGGATGATGCCGCAAAGGGTAGTCGACCTCCTAACTTCTTCGCTGGGCATTCGAGCAACCCTCAGATTGCAACAATGTGGAAGATAGTCCCAATTTGTCTATGGTGGTGTATTTGGAGGGAGAGGAATGCAAGAAGTTTTGAAGATCGAGAGCGGTCAATGGATGAGCTTAGAAGTTTATTTTTCAATATTATTTTTTTTATTGTATTTTATTTTAATGGCATGTATTTTCATGATTTCCTTGGATTGTTAAACTAGCATGCATTGGTGATGCTTTTGTATGTCATGTATACTTTGGCCTTTGTCTATTTTGTCTACACGCACACACACACACACAAAATACCTTAGGCACAAGCATAACTAAAATAATATCAGAAATAGAAACAGAGGCCATGTTTATCCCCGTGGTAGGGGTTGTAGAACATAAATCACTATTTTGTCACCAAAGTGGATGCACTCAAAATAGAGGACACTATTATATCCCCTGGTAGGGTCAGAAATCAGAGGCCACTAATATATCCTGTGGTAGAGCCAAAGACCACTATTATAACTCGTGGCAGGGCTTGTAACCAAAGCAAAATAGAATCTTATTCCTTAGGGTTTTCGGATGCAATGTCGTATCATAATAGAGTACTAAGTAGATAAATATCATATAATCAGATAGAAATTTCCAACTTCATATTCACATTTTACGCAGTAGAGAAATAGAGTAGAAAAATTGCTCGTGTCTACGCTAGTCATGATAAAATGTCACGTTTCATAAGAGAGTAGTGCAGAAAATGATCAAGGCTGATTTCAAAACAAATATGCAATTTTTTTACAAAATCAACCTCAATTAGTCTTTGACAAAGTCTAGCATAGGAGTACCGCTTACCTGAATTTTTTAACATCTCTAATTTCCTCACAACAATGCCAAGCGTATATCAATTGTCACCTATAAAATAAGCATGTAACTTGTGTAAATTTTCAATTGTAGATAAATTTTTAATTAAGCATGTACTTTGTAATTAAAACCCGAAATACTAATGACCTATTTTTCATAAAGCCTAAAACCATTATAACCCTAAAATCGGTTTAACTTTGAACTATTGACGATAAAAACCATAAACCTTGTGTTCCTGAATCCAACTTCGGCTTCCTGACTTCTTGATGAGTACCCTCACAATAGTCCAACCTTTCATGGGTCCAAACTCACAAATACATATGCCCCCTGAAACCCATAACAAGTAAGTCCAAGCCCATGGCCTGCTCACATCCGTACCATGTATATAACCTCAATTAAGATGTTCATCTGAGTGACCCATGAACAAACTTAGTGGCAAACCCCGAGAGAGAGAGAGAGAGAGAAAACTAATCTTTGGGGAAGGAGTGGTTCACGGTGGCAAGGCTAAGCTATTGGTTTCCGACGTGAGCTTGGACAGTGGTGCAGAGGTGGAGTAGCTTGTACGTGAAGCTCTCATTGCAGTGCAATCTGCATGTGGTAGTGGCGTTTTCTTGCAATGGCTCCTGTGTGGCTTCTTGACGATATGGTTTCCTCAGCTGGCATCTAAGGTGGAGTCGAGCAGTGGCTTCATGGTGGAGACGGGAGGTGGTTGGTGCAAGTGGGTGTCGTATTGTGAAGTTGCTTTGTTTTTGGTTGGGGAAAATAGAGGAGAATGTGGTTTACATCAGTGCTCATGGGGGAGGTCTTGGGCGGTGCTAGGTTGGTTGCTTCCTACAGTGGGTGCGTGGTGGTCTGGGTGTGAGGGGCGTGCCGCCTTGTGGTGGTTCACGGTTGGATCGACGTGAATAATGTGCGGTGTGTTTTGGGCTTCGGTGGCTGAATATGGAGGAGATTTAATTTGCGATTGGACGTGGCTCTCAGTTGGTGGCTGGCCAGCATGTGCTGTGGCTGAGGGAGGTGCTGTATTTGTCCTTGCTTCCCAATTTGTGGAGGAGTGCAACCAAACAGGTGCACATGAGCTAGCTCATGATGCTCGACTTCACGATGGCATCGCTCCGTGGTGCATGATGGCAAAGGTAGGAGGCGTGGAGGAGCTGCTATATGTCGGGTTGCTTTATGTGATTGTGGCTGCCGTGGGTGCTTGGCTAACGTGATGATCCATTGTCGTAGCTTGGTTGTGGCTCTTCGTGATTCCTATGCCGTGGAGGTGCAGCTTGTTTCTTAGTTTGGACGTGGTTGGGACATTTTTTTGGACTGAGCAGCGTATGGTTCAGTGTGGAAGAGCATGCGGTGGAGGGTTGTGAAGGAAGGAAGGAAGGTTGAGCGGTAGCCCTTGGTTGATGTCCTACGCGCATGAAGGAGGCTTATATATATGCGGTTCTGAGGGGTGTTCCGTGTTCGGGTCTAGGGTTTTCAAGTTGTTGGGTCATGGTCTTTGGCCCCTTTTTATGGGTTTTGGGTCTTGCAAACGGGTTGGGTCATGCTCATGGGTCCTAGGGTTTTCTTGGGTGTATGGGCTTGACAAATGGGTTGACCCATTTAATAGGTCCAACTAAATTCTAAGGCATACCGATAATTTCATGGGCTGTCGCTTAATAACCCTAATGAACCGATCTTAAAATCCAAAATGAGCCCAACTCGTCCAATAAATACCTTTGGGCTTTTAATAAATTCTTGAGCTAGGACACAATAAATATGGGCCCACTTGCTCCATAAATATTTATTAAAAGGACTTTAAATCCAATTATGGGGCCGAGAAAATTCCATAATCCACCATAATAAATTTTGGGCCCTGTTGCCTATTCAAAATTATCCAATAACCTTAATCGGGCTTCCCAAAATATTGGCCCATTAATAACTAATTTAGGCCCAATAATATTGTCTATATGATCTAGAAATATTGGATCGGGGTGTTACATGAACCCTTGAGTGAGAACAATTTCTAGGGGCCATTGATTGAGGGAATTTTTCTTTGAATTACCCGATGTGCACTTGCGAGAAATTCCTTGTCGAGAGGGCCTATGCACTCGTAGGATTAATTGGAACTTTGTTCCAAGATATCCGGTGCCAATAAAATAAATATAAAAGATTCTAGAATATGGGTAAATGGTGATGTTTTTGTTTCAGTTTATCCTGCGCATGAACTGATCAATGGTGTCTCTTATCTCATCAATGACTTGTCTTTGAACTTGATATCACATAAAAAGCAGTACCCACCACTTGTTATGTATCTTGTGGACTAATGTATGAGAATAAAGCCAATAACAGAAACCTCGGCTTAACAACGGAGGGTCTCTGCTATTTTAGTTGGTGAGTATAGAGAGTTGGTGTTATCTGTTGTATAATTCTTGTGTACTTGGGCAATGTCAATTTACTTGCTTCAATAAAATATTATTTTACTTATATATATATATATTTCTATAAAGGATTCTGGCTCAAAGTTGGTAACAAGTATCAAAAGATATGGCTTAGAGAATTTACGGTAACACTTCAGAGTGATACACCTTTTGTACTAGAATGACGTCAAAATTTGGAAAGAGTGAGACCTGGGCAAACCAAGTTCATAATGGTGAGGCATAACCTTATTTAGAACAAAACTGCACACCAAAAATTAAGAGAAAAAGAGAAGAAAGTTTGAAAACTCGTCTAACAAAAAATTGCAAAGAGAATTAGTAATATTAGCAATTTCAAGGAGATTGTGGAAGCCCGATCTGCCAATCAGCTCCCTCTCATTACCAAGTGACTTGTGAGGACCTAGAGTTTAGCCTTTTTGTTTGGGTGCCCCTAGGTTGTTAATGTTATTATTGTTGTGAGAATGCTGGTTCCTTCAAGAAGTAGGCTGTGTTTGGTGTTTCTTTTGCATGAGATCTCACTATTGTTTCTGTTGTAAACAATAAAGACATAAATATCTAAATTTAGATGGCGTTTGGTGGGGAGATTTTCAATATTCTGCCTTTCCTTATAAAATAATAATAATAATAAAAAAAAAGATGGCATTTGGTGGGGTGGAAAATAGAGAGGATGGAATAGGGTAGATAGGAAAGTGGGAGAATATTGGTGTTTTCCATTGTTTAGTGGAGTGAACAAAACTTAAGGAAATAAGAGAGGGGGTATTGTTATCATCCATACAGGCCTACCAACTCTTATTTGCCCTGGTATGGGTGGAAAACGGGAAAGGAAATGAGCAAGGAATGAGGGATGAAGAAAAACTAACATTTTGCTGCTTAGGGTTGTTAAAGTTTTCTCCTGCTTTTGTGTTCATTTTTTTTCCTTCATTTATTGAGTTCATACAAATTTTTCTAGCAAGGCAATGACTAGAAGGATCTTAATATAAAAAGCGCAAAAGGTGCAACCAAGTATACAACAAGTATGCAGGAGAGATCTATCTAGAAAGAAGAATCTTAATATAGTTTATATGATTTTTAAATGAGATTGATATTTTGTATGTTGAAGTGGATTTCTTGACATTTTAGTTAATCCCGAGGGTTGGCTCAGGTGGTAAGAGCCTTGGTCTTGATGATATACTCCCTTTAGGTTTAAGCTTCGAACTCTTTGGTGCAAACAATTTTTAGGGACAAGTTCCATTGGAGAAAACCCGATGATTTACTTGATTCGTGCGATGGGGACGTGTTACACGGGGTCGGGAGTTTAACCGGTTAAAAACTTAAAAAGATATGTTGCGTTTGCAGTCTGGAATTCCTCGTCCCAAAAACTTAACCTAATTGGAGAAGATAGAAACACAAAATCCTTATTTAATTATAAAGTTAACAAACCAAGATGCGACATTGGAAACTTCAAAGAAAACATTATAAAAAAATTAATGAATATTTTTGTTTGTCAAAAATGAATAGGTATAACACATTGACTAACACAAAATATACATGTTATCTATGGAGATCTTTTTTCTTCTATATATACTTATTAAAAATCTTATTTTTTGTGTATATCATTTTATAGGTGGTTAAAATGGAAATTATAAACGCTGTTTTTCTTTCCATTTATTCATTTTTTCTTCTTTCTTATCAAATACCTGGATAACATGAATATTTTCTTCTCACTTTTCCCTCGTTGATGAATTTGTAATCCTTCACTTTTCTATCACCCTTACCAAATACAGACTAAGCTTGCTTGAGACTTGCAATTTATTCATGTTATGTTTTCATGTTTAGTCACCCATGAAAGTACATAAAAGTCCCTTCAATGTCTTTATTTCTAAGACAGAAACGGGGTGCTATTGATTTTGTTTTGTGACTGGTTATTGCATTTTTTTTTTAACTTTTTGAGTCTGAACAAAGAAACAGGATCCATTAAAATTTCTGTTAATGTCTGAAGTTCTTACACAGGAATATCTTGTACAAAAACCAACTCAAAAGTTCATTGTAATCATGCTTTAGTTACCGATAAAAAAAAAAAAAATCATGCTTTAGTTGTTATGTTATGATTTTATCATTTGACAAATTGATGGATTCTGCTGTTCCTGGTTCAGGCTTATAACGGGGATGATTACAACGGTGCTAGGATTGTTAGTAGAGCTTACGAACTTCGAGACGCAGTAAGTTTATTTGTTCATTGCTTTTAGGTTTCTGGGGCCTTCCTTATATGCTATAAAGTTATTCATTTACGTTCTCCCCCTCAGGTGCATGGGATGCTATCACAGATGGACCCTGCACTGGTTGCCTGCTGTGACAAGATTGCTGCTCAGGGTGGTCCTATGCACATGCCAGATGATATGGAGGGATCTTCTTTCCCATCTACCCCAGTTGTGCAGCTTGGAACTGTTACCAGAGCAAGTGCTCGTCTTCGTAATGTCCAGCCAGAGGTTAATCTAGATCAAAGCTACGAGGCACTGAAACGGCCAAAGAAAAATGCTGATGCTGCACATGCAGGTATTGAAACCTTTATCGAATTCTGTACTTTTAATGCCTCAACGAGTGAGCACACACGTCAGTGTTTATTTTAAAAAACAATTTTGCTTCATAGTTGGTTTTCTTCTTGCCATATGGTCCGTTTACTGTTCCAGTATATATCTTGCTGTCAATCTACAAGGGATATGCACTTTATCCTCTCAATGCGTGCATGGTGTTTATGAATGAATCAAATCTGGTGCATTGTATTGAAATTAGCTCTTCATTAGTTTGTTATTTCCATTTCTCATGCCACCCTTTGAATTTGACTCTTTTGAGACATACTATATGGAGATACATTTGATTCAGTGTCCATCCGCATCCTGGATATCGTTCTTTACAGGAGACCATGCATGCTGACCCCTATCAGTTGGCTTGTGAAATGAAAATCTCTTTCTTCAGAGACAGAATGGTGTAGTATCAAGGGGGGGGCGTGGGTGTTGGAAATTAGGGCTAGTGTTTGTAAATGATATGGGAATTGATGAAATTAGTTGGAAAATTGAGAGTTTCGCAAATCTTGTTACATCAGCTAGAAATTTTGGGACATAGATGGATGGAAAAGCATCTGGGAAACACTTCTAGTTAACTTCTCATAATAGAGTACCATTATTGTAAACTAGAAAAATCAACTTTTTAATGCTTAAACTTCTTGATGAAATCAGCTTCAATCCCAGAAGACAAGTCACGGTATCAAGATTCCCAGGAACCTGAGACAAACGATACAAATCCTGAAAGGCCCGAAACATCTTCTGCTGATGGTAATCATCAGCTTGATATTATTGTCGAACCATCTGGTCATGCAGATGGGAGCGGATCCGAAGAAGTTACAATGTCTGATGCTGATATTTCCAGCCAAGTGGAGCCCGTCAAGCTGCTTTTTATGGAGCGAACTGCTAACTACAACGTTCCACAGCTTGAAAGGCTTTACACACGTATAATGAAGGGTGTTTTTGAAACCAAAGAACAAGTCAAAGATCAGCTTAAGCCTTCAATTTTGATGTATTTGTTGAAATTTGCCGAAGATGAGGCAAATTTCTGATCATATGACCCTTTTCTTTTACTGAAACACAAAAATTTCCCAAAAAAAAAAAAAAAAGAAAAAAAAGAAAAAGAAAAAATTCTACCAGTCACTGTAAAGTCGGGATTTTTTTTTTCAATGCAAAATCATTGAGTGAAACCTCTCTCTCTCTCTCTCTCTCTCTCTCACACACACACACACACACACCATTATTTTGATGGTTTGCAGTTTTTCCCACCAATCTGTATGGAGCTGTATTGCTTTGGAATCATTTCTGAAGTGAAGTGGGTTATATTCTCGATCGGTAACGTTTACTTTTGCCATTTGGGAAGTAAATTAATTAGTTAGTTATGAGGCAGGATGGATTACTTTCGCTGTTTTGATGGCACTGTGGAGACTATGCTCTTTCCTTTTATTCATTAAAATATATTAATGTTAATTAACACTTTTATGCTTTGCAGTAAAAAAAAAAAAAAAAAAAAAAAAAATTTGTCAGATATTTTTACTCTAATCACGCGTATATAAAGTTCCTCGAACAAAACATTTGGTCCTCGGTTCTTTCAATGTTTGCTATTTTTTCATCTCTTCCAAGAAATTATAAAAGTTCAATCTTGCATTTCAAGTAACACAAGCAGCATATCATGTAAAAGGATCCGCCAATTGACAAAAAACATAGTGTGATTTCATGAATTACGTGAAAGACTTCATGAAAGAGTTTACTGCAAAACTATCGGGAAACTTCAACTACAGTTTCCAGCTTTGAATCCACCTTCAAAATGGAAAATGCGTGACAATTAAGCTCAATTCCACATGGGTAATTTTCTCAAAATAATGGATCTTTCTAGAAAATATCCACAACTTCAACAATTTCACTCTCGAGCTCTTTTAAGATTTGTAACATAGTCGAGATATCGTCAAGAGTTTCTGTAAACACAAGTCTGATCGGTAAACCTTCATACATTTAGAATAAAGCGATTAAAAACTTACAGACCAAGTGCAATACATGAACAGAGAAACTATTATGTCAGATTCCTGTTATTTATAATGCAGATTGAAATTAGATGGTCTTACCATCTGATGTCAATACATGATAAGTCGGCAGTATCCAATTGTTCCGATGACACACTATCCAGTTCCTGCCAAGTTATTGAAGTGTTATAAGAGAATGCATGACACAAAAACAATACAGAACATGAATGGTAATCTCATCCATGACCATAACTTCAGGCCCCTCCAGACTAATTACCAATATTCTAATCAATGGTTTTCAACAGCTTCAAAGGTTCACAACATCCAAGCACTCTCAATGGGTTATGTAAAATACATTTATAACCCATATATGTATATTTTTGTCTAAAAATGAGGCCCAACGGATCATGTATCCTATCTCTATTTTTCATTTATCTACAGCAAACCCACTACATGTAGCGGTTACTGTTCACCTTCAGAGGTTTCTCTAGCAGAATAATTTTGCAAATTGTTTCCTTTTATCATACAAATTTTGATAGAAGCATTCACCTTCTCTTTTCAAGTACACTTCATTTGCCGTTGTGTATCATTTTTTTGATAAGTAATTTGCTGTTGTATATATCATATGAAGACAAGATATGCCAAAAGTTCTATGATTTGACTTGTGATTTTTTTTTTTATAGGTAATCATAGAAATTTTATAGATAGAAAAATTTGACTTCTGATACCAAACAGATGTTGGACGCTTAAAAGATTGGATCTAGGTCCAAGGCTGTATATCATCAAGGAACAGTTAAGTATGCAAAATTACATTTGTGTTTCAATCATTAAATATTCTGCTTTATGCACGCAAGAATAAGAATGACCGAAATTTGGAAACCAGGTTTCAAATAACCAAAGGAATTCCTCATTTAGGAGAATCCAACATTTGGAAGCCCCCAGATCTTGATTTTCTATAGTGCCTCCCACTTACAACCATTTTTTCTTTTTCTTTTTTATATAAGTAAGAAGAAATTTTATTAGAAACGGATATATAGGCGAAGCTCATGTATACAAGAAGTATACGAAAAATGTCTAAATAACCAGTGTACCAGACCAGAACTGTCCATTTCTAGAGCTTGTTATATTAGGAAACTCTTAAATTCTAAGTGCTTAACTGAGAACTGTTAGATCTTACTGCGACAATAGAAATGGAAGAAAAAATACGCTAATGCGAAATCATACCATTTAAAATCTTCTGGATTTGTTTATCACATTGAGCAATTTCATCTTCTATCTTGCGTAGCTGTAAAGACTGCAAACACAAGTAAAGATCAACAGGATGTCAATATTCCCAGGGTTTTGAAGTAGAAGAAGCTATTCTCAAAACCAAGCCATCTGAAAAAGGTCAACATGACATGTCAGTATGGTTGAAGAAGTTAAATCAAAGGTCTAATTACAGAACTCTCCGATCAGAATGCCAACCAATATAGTATTTGAGAAAATCATAATCCACAACGCATTGAAGGATTTCAGTTAGAAACTTTTTTTTCTTTTTTGATATCCACAACACATTGAAGGATTTCAGTTAGAAACTTTTTTTTCTTTTTTGAGAAGTATACAATTATATTGATATGAATAGCTATAGCCCGAGTACACAAGATTGTATACAAAAGGTCACACCTATTTAGGGAGAGGAAATAGAAACAAGAAATTCATGCAAATCGAGGCCATGAAAATCTACAGCTGTGGCCCAAAGAAAAAGAGTGCTGACAAAAAATAATCCAAGTTCTTCTAATGAACGCTCATTGTCTTCAAACGTTTGGTCATTTCGCTCCCCTTCCATAGACATCACATGATACAAATTGGGACCATTTTCCACACCACTGAGATTTGTGGTAGACCTCGTAGATTTGTCCAACTGGCCACAAGCTCTGTCACTGTGGCAAGCATAACCCAAGCTAACTCCAATCTATTGAACACTTGATTCCATAACTTTCCAGCAACCTCACAATGCAACAGTAAATGGTCCAGAGTTTTACCACTTTTCCTACACATACAGCACCAATCTACTATGATCACCTTATATTTCCGTAGATTATCCATCATTAAGATCTTACCCAATGTTGTTGTCCATACAAAAAATGCCCCTTTGGGAGGCGCCTTGTTTCAACATATCCTTCTACATGGGAATTGCGTATTCTGTGGTTGTGTAAGAGACTGACAAAAATAACGGACCGAGAATGTACCTTTACCGGTGAGTATCCACCACATCTTGTTAGCTCCTTGTGTTCTCGGCATCATGGTGTAAGAAGACCAAAGAACTCCTCAATGCTGCCAACTTCCCAATCTTGGGTTGCTCTAGTGAAATTCATGTTCCATTGGACTAGATCCCTAGAAAACTCCATACAATTAGGCCATTGATGCATCATCCTAAAAACTGATGGGAATGAATCTTTTAGGGCTTGATCTCCACACCACAAGTCAATCCAGAATTTTATTCTAGATCCATCACCCAACACCAGCCGAGTAAAAATCCCCCACCCTCTTCTAATGTGTTTTCAAATTCCGACTCCATAAATCCTGTGAAATTCTTTTTTGATATCCACAACACATTGAAGGATTTCAGTTAGAAACTTTTTTTTCTTTTTTGAGAAGTATACAATTATATTGATATGAATAGCTATAGCCCGAGTACACAAGATTGTATACAAAAGGTCACACCTATTTAGGGAGAGGAAATAGAAACAAGAAATTCATGCAAATCGAGGCCATGAAAATCTACAGCTGTGGCCCAAAGAAAAAGAGTGCTGACAAAAAATAATCCAAGTTCTTCTAATGAACGCTCATTGTCTTCAAACGTTTGGTCATTTCGCTCCCCTTCCATAGACATCACATGATACAAATTGGGACCATTTTCCACACCACTGAGATTTGTGGTAGACCTCGTAGATTTGTCCAACTGGCCACAAGCTCTGTCACTGTGGCAAGCATAACCCAAGCTAACTCCAATCTATTGAACACTTGATTCCATAACTTTCCAGCAACCTCACAATGCAACAGTAAATGGTCCAGAGTTTTACCACTTTTCCTACACATACAGCACCAATCTACTATGATCACCTTATATTTCTGTAGATTATCCATCATTAAGATCTTACCCAATGCTGTTGTCCATACAAAAAATGCCCCTTTGGGAGGTGCCTTGTTTCAACATATCCTTCTACATGGGAATTGCGTATTCTGTGGTTGTGTAAGAGACTGACAAAAATAACGGACCGAGAATGTACCTTTACCGGTGAGTATCCACCACATCTTGTTAGCTCCTTGTGTTCTCGGCATCATGGTGTAAGAAGACCAAAGAACTCCTCAATGCTGCCAACTTCCCAATCTTGGGTTGCTCTAGTGAAATTCATGTTCCATTGGACTAGATCCCTAGAGAACTCCATACAATTAGGCCATTGATGCATCATCCTAAAAACTGATGGGAATGAATCTTTTAGGGCTTGATCTCCACACCACAAGTCAATCCAGAATTTTATTCTAGATCCATCACCCAACACCAGCCGAGTAAAAATCCCCCACCCTCTTCTAATGTGTTTTCAAATTCCCACTCCATAAATCCTGTGAAACTCCCTAGTGCACCACCCCCCCCCCCCCCCCCCCCCCCCCCCCCCCCCCCCCCCCCCCCACATACCTCCCCATTTTTGCAATCAATCACTGACTTCCATAGGACTTCCAGTTCCATATTATATCTCCACAACCACTTCCCAAGCAAGGCTCGATTGAAAATCCTCAAATTTCTAATATCCAACCCACCTGAAGAGATTGGAGAGCATGCTTTATCCCACTTGACTAGATGATACTTGAATTTGTTTCCTATCCCACTCCAAAAAAAATCACGATACAACTTTTCAATGCGGTTGGCCACACTTGCTAGAATTGGGAATACAGATAAAAAATATGTTGGTAGATTAGAAAGAGTACTTTTGATAAGAGTGATCCTACCACCTTTCGAGAGATATAATCTTTTACAACCTGTCAATCTGCATTCAATCTTCTCCACCATTGTATCCCAAATTGATATAGATCTTGAAGCTGCCCCCAAAGGAAGACCAAAGTAATTCATGGGAAGAGAGGAAACCTTACATCCAAGGATATTAGCCAACTACCGGATGTTACAAACATTGCCCACTGGCACCATTTTTGATTTATCAAAGTTCACTTTCAACCCTGATGCCGCTTCAAAACAAAGTAATAATGCCCTCAATGTTCGAATTTGGTTTTGTTCTGCCACACAAAAAATCAATGTATCACCTGCAAACAATAAGTGAGATATATTAATAGTGCCCCTATTAGGATTACCAACCAAGAATCCATCAATAAAGCCAATGTTCACCAAGGCTAAATCATTTTGCCAAGTGCCTCCATGACAAGAACAAATAGGAGTGGAGACAATGAGTCTCCTTTGTCTTAGACCTGGAGAACTATTAAAGAAACCATTAGGGCTGCCATTCACCAAGATTGAAAACTTCACTGTTGAAATACACCATCTAATCCACGAGTACCATTTCTCCCCAAAACCACACCTCCCAAGCACATAGAGTAGGAACTCTCAATTAACATGATCATATGCCTTCTCCAAATCTAACTTGCATAGGATCTCCATCTGGCTAGATTTTAAGCCTACTGTCTAGGCATTCATTAGCAATGAGAACCGAATCCAGAATTTCCATACCTTTAATAAATGCATTTTGGGGTTTTGTAATAATCCTCCCCAAAACCTCTCCTAGGCCATTGGCAAGCACCTTAGAAATGATCTTATATGTCCAATTCACAAGGCTAATGAGTGGGTAATCCTTCACCTTCGAAGCCCCAAACTTCTTGGGAATGAGTGCTATAAATGCGGTGTTAAGACTTTTCTCAAACTTCCCAACTGAAAAGAATTCTTGAAACACTTTCATTAAGTCCTCCTTCATCTCATCCCAACAAGTTTGAAAAAATCCCATGGAAAAACTGTTGAGGCCAGGTGCTTTATCTTTGGCCATTCTCCTTACCACGCTATGGACTTCGGACCTCTAACTCCTCAAAGGGTCGCACCAGCCACAAAACCTGCTGTGTATCAATGGATTCAAAAGATAGTCCATCAAGTTTTGGCCGCCATCCCACCTGTTCAGAAAGTAAGTGTTCAAAAAATCCCACAACATGTTCCCTAATCACAGGAGCCTCCATACAGTCCACTTCGTCTATTTTCAGCATCTGAATAGTATTAGTTCTCCTATGAGAATTAGCCACTCTATGAAAGAACTTTGTGCTTTTGTCTCCTTTCAACCATAATGCTCTTGATTTTTGACGCCAAGAGATCTCCTCCAATAACATAACCCTTTCTAATTCTGCCGTTAACTTAACCTTCCGAGATGCTTCCTCCATAGAAAGAGCCCGCCCCTCCTGTGTCCTCTCTACTCCTGAAGCTCCTCTACATCACCAAAAGATTGAGTATTCCATAGGATTAAGTTATTTTTTAGAGCTCAATTTACCTGCAAAAATGAAGCTAGGGGTGCCATTAAGAAGCCCATCATTGCCTAATCGTTTCCACAAAACCTTCAGTTTCAGCCACAATTTCGAACTAAAACTACCAACGCCCTCCTTGAATACCTCCACAATCTAGTAATAATTGGAAATGATTAGAACATAGGCAAGGCAGCCTCTTTTGACAAAGATCCGGATAACTAGATAATGGGTTTCCCACTCTGATGAGACTAAAAATCTGTCTAATCTAGACCATGTATGGTTATTGGACCACGTATAGGCACTCCCATGAGAGGAATATCCATCAAACCCAAGTTGAAAATACACTCTGAGAATTCTGTCATTGCTGGTCATAGTTTGCTGTCACCTGAATGTTCACTTGGGAACTTTGTAACATTAAAATCACCACCTATGGACCATGGTAAATTCAACCAGCTATGAATTCCAACAAGTTCTTCCCATAAGATTCTTCTAGTACTGTCCATATTCGGTCCGTATATACCAGCAAAAACCCATAAATAATCATTATCAACATTCTTTTTTTTATAAGTAAAAATATTATATATGTCAATAGAAGTAACAAAGTACACTGGATGTATACAGGAAAACACCTAACTCATACTAGCTAGCCCCAAATGACACAAAAAGCCCATGAAAATTAGAAATCTATCCAAAATACATTAAGCCCCAATTGGAATATAACTCACCTCCCCAACCCCCACCCCCTGTAAGACTAATACTCCACCCGAAACTCCCTTTATGAGGACGTCTTCATAATGCCCTCCCTTTCATCTTCCCTCGACTTGAGCCACCTCCCTTAGCATCGTAGTTGATTGCCCAAGAAATGCGCTTTAACTTCCTTTTTTTTTTAGAACTTGATTTGGTTTCAAGCGAGTGACCCACCTCTATCACGGTGAGTAGTGCTTTAAATTGGTCTTCACATCCTCTGTATGAAAGCCCCACAATATGATGAATCTCGTTAACCTTATGTAGAACCCAATCTGATAGTGAACCTACTATGTTGTTTGTCAGAGGTAGAGAAACCAAGGGAACAACATTATCCCCAAACACAGTTCTCAACTGCTCTCCCGACACTAGACGTTCCTCCTCACAAGGCACCAATGATAAACCCATCATTTCCTCCCCCACAATATCCTGCATTCAAATCTCGAACCTCCTCAACAGTTATATTGTTGCTATCACCATTAGAGGTTCCTTCACCTCCGGCATAGGTGTCGTCGTTCCATCGTTGGTGTCGTCGTTCCATCAACGAGAACATTGCTTGTAGGTGCTCCACCCCTAGATGACCCTTTTTGTGCCACTTTGCAGATCCTACTACTCCCTCAGGAGGCATAAAATAGGTAGGGGGAGCACTTCCTTTTGTTACCCCCCATTTTCATCTTCTGAAAGAAGCTCGTCTGCTTTTTCCAAAGTACACAAAACCCTGAAAGGACCCCCATCTTCAACTGAAAGTGAACCTTGGAAAAAGGTACCAACCCCAATTGCAACTTGTTAATGTATACCATTTAGGAAGTTATACAATTTAGGACTCCTCTTTAATATTAGCTGTACAGATATATTACCATATATATAGGTTGATTATTAGGAATCAGTTAGGGGTTTTTCCCGTGTATAGCATATTATATTTTTTCCTTGTATAGCGGCTGTTTACGTTATGAATGAGGAGGCTGAAATCATAGAGCTAGTTTTTCCAAAATATTCTTGATTTTCTGAGTGTTTTGACATGGTATCAAGAGCAAGGTTCATAGTTTTGATTTTTTTTTTTTTTTTTTACCTTTTCTGCTTTAATGGCGCTGTCTGAGGTCGTGTTCTTGGCTATTGGCACTGTTTGCGTTTTCCTCTACGATTTCTTGTGGGTTTCAGCGCCATCTGAGTACCTCTTTGAGATTATCGTCACCATCTACACTGGATTTCGGAACAAGAACCAGCAGTTTCTTGCCTGATCTAGTTTCTAGTTCTTCTTGTGAACTTTCGGCGTCATCTGGGTTTTGGGAAAGGACAATCTTCGGTGCTTTCTGTTCACGTCTTGGCTCTGTTTGAGTTGAAGTCTAGAGTTTTTTGTGCCTTTCGGTGTCATCGGTGTGGGTTTGTTTCCTGGATTCTTGTGGATTTCGGCGTGAGTTCTTTGGATTTCGGCGTGAGTTTCTTTCGCCGACTACAGTATTGCTTCTTGTGTTCGGCACTTCTTGTTTCTCTTTGGTTTACGGCAATTTTTGTTCTAGTACACAAATTTCTGGTTGGATATTTTCCTTCTAGTTCCATCATGTCATCTGATAAGTTAGACTCGTTCCCTATTTATTTTACTGGCAAAAATTATTCTACTTGGGCGTTTCAATTTCAATTATTTGTCAAAGGAAAAGAATTGTGGGGTCATATTAATGGGAGTAATCCCACACCTAAAGATGTCGAGGCTGTCTAAATGGGAAATCAAGGATGCTCGGGTTATGACTTGGATCCTTAGCTCAGTTGAGCCTGACCTTGTTCTCAATTTGAGACCTTATGAAACTGCTGATGACATGTGGAATTATCTAAACAAAGTTTACAATCAAGACAACACGGCTCGACGTTTTCAATTGGAGTATGAGATGGCTAATTTCACACAGGGAAGTCTCTCCATTAAGGAATATTTTTCTGGTTTTCAAAATCTTTGGACTGATTATTTAGACATTATTTATGCTAATGTTCCCGCTGCAGCTCTCTCTGCTGTTCAAGCAGTGCATGAAACAAGCAAGAGAGATAAGTTCTTGATGAAGCTCCGTTCCGACTTTGACATTGCACATTCTAATCTGATGAATAGTCATCCTGTACCATCTCTGGATGCTTGTTTGAGTGAACTTCTTCGTGAGGAGCAGCGTATAGTTACTCAGGCTGCCATGGAACATCGGGGTAATGTTAGTGCACCTGTTACTGTGGCTTATGCAGCTCAAGGGAGGAATAAGGGTAGAGACATGCATGCTGTATAGTGCTTTAGTTGTAAAACTTTTGGTCATATTGCTCGGGATTGTCCCAAGAAGTTCTGTAACTACTACAAGAAACAGAGTCATATCATCTCTGCTTGTCCCATTCGACTTGAAAGGAAGCAGGGTACTGCTTATCATGCCTCCACTGGTGCTTCTAGTTCTGCTGCATTACCTGCTGCCTCGCCGGTTGTTCCTATTCCTGCTCCTCCAGCCTTAGCAAACCCGAACATACTCACTCCTGAAATCGTACAACAGATGATCATTTCTGCTTTTTCTGCTTTGGGGCTCTCAGGTAATCATAAAGTTTCTTCTAAGCCATGATATTTTGACTCCAACGCCTCTAACCATATGACCAATACTGTTGTTCATTTTTCCAATGTCAGAAATTATGATGGAAATCTAAAAATTAACACCGCTGATGGCAGTTCTTTGCCTATCAGTGCTGTTGGTGATCTTTCTTCTTCCTTAAACTAATGTTTTTGTGTCTCCTGATCTCTTCAACAATCTTATCTCTGTTGGTCAATTGGTTGATCATAATTGTAATGTCCATTTCTCTCGTTCTGGTTGTGTTGTGCAGGATCAAGTGTCAGGGAAGAAGATTGCGAAGGGGCCTAAAGTGAGACGACTCTTTCCTCTTCACGTTTCTCCTTCCACCATTATTCCTAGTTTTCCTTTACTTTCCTTTGCATATAATGTTGTTGGTTTTGGAAATAAGATGTGGCATAGACGTCTAGGCCACCCAAACTCTGATGTACTTTGTACTTTGTTTAATTCTGGTTTATTGGAAAATAAAGTATGTTCTTCTCTTAATCTTTCTTTTGATTGTACATCATGCAAACTTGGAAAAAGTAAAATTCTACCTTTTTCTCATCATGCATCTCGTGCCTCACAATGCTTCGATCTTATTCATAGTGATGTTTGGGGGATTGCACCTGTTGTTTCTCATGTGCATTACAAGTACTTTGTTACTTTCATTGATGATTTTAGTCGCTTTACTTGGGTTCTACGGGCTAAGACTGAATTTTTTTAGTATTTAAGCGCTTTCTTGCACTTCTTGAGACTCAATTCTCTACCAGCATCAAGGTCTTGTGCTCTGATTCTGGAGGCGAATACATGTCTAATGAGTTTCAGGACTTTCTTCAAGGTAAGGGGATTATCTCTCAGCGTTCTTGTCCTTCGACACCGCAACAAAATGATGTTGCTGAGAGGAAAAATCGTCACCTTCTTGATGTGTTAAGAACTCTTTTACTTGAATCATCTGTTCCTCCTCATTTTTGGTGTGAAACACTTTCTACTTTGGTTCATTTGATCAATCGCTTACCCTTTCCTACATTACATCATGTTTCTCCTTTTTTGAAGTTGTTTGGCCATTCTTCTTCATATTCTGATCTTCGGGCACTTGGTTGTATTTGTTTTGTGCAACTCCTTGATCATGAACAACATAAACTTATTGCTCAATTTGTTAAGTGTGTTTTTCTTAGTTATGCTATACCTCAAAAGGGTTATGTTTGTTATGATCCCCATGCTTGTCATATACGTGTTTCTAGGAATGTGGTTTTCTTTGAAAATCAATATTTCTTTCCATCTCATGTTGAGATACCATCTGCATCTATATCTCTTCTGCCGAACTTTTTTGATTCCCCAACAATTGTGGAAATGTTCAAATCTGGTTTTGTGTATGGAAGACGTAGTCGACATGAGTCTGGTTCCACTTCCTCTGTGCCCTCTCACGATCTTGACCTGGCGCCTGATCCTGCTCCTGCTTCTGCTTCCACCACTCTTCGCCGGTCTACTCGCCCTTCTCGACCCCCTAATTGGTATGGTTTCTCCTCCCTTATCTCTCTTGTGGCTACTTTATCCTCTATTTCCATTCCCTCTTGCTACAAACAGACCATGGAACATGAGTGTTGGCAAAATGCAATGCAAACAGAACTTCAAGCACTTGAGGAGAATCACACTTGGGATATTGTTCCTTGCCCCCTACAGTCAAGCTTATTGGGAGTAAATGGGTTTTCTCTGTAAAGCTTCGTTCTAATGGCTCTTTGAACTGGTACAAAGCTCGCCTAGTAGCTCTGGGAAATAAACAGGAATATGGGGTTGATTATGAGGAGACATTTGCTCCTGTTGCCAAAATGACAACGGTTCGAACCATCTTAGCTATTGTCGCTTCCCAGTCGTGGCAACTGCATCAGATGGATGTGAAGAACGCCGTTCTTCATGGTGATCTCCAAGAAGAGATCTACATGAAGCTTCCCTCTAGTATGACTACTTATTTTCCTCATGATGTCTATAAGCTAAGGCGTTCTCTGTATGGGCTCAAGCAAGCTCCCCAGGCTTGGTTTGAGAAGTTTCGCAGTACACTTCTTACCTTCAATTTTACACAAAGTTAGTATGATTCTCCTCTCTTCTTACATAAGTCTAAATCGGGTATATTCCTTCTCTTGGTTTATGTGGATGATATTATCATTACTGGCACTGACTGTGATTTGATCACTAAGCTTCAGCAGCTATTGCATACGACTTTCCATATGAAAGATCTTGGCCAGCTCACATACTTCTTAGGCTGGAAGTACATCATCGGGCAAATGGTATTTTCTTGAACTAGCATAAGTATATTAAAGATCTTATTAACTTGGCTGGTTTGGAGGACACTTCTTCTGTTGATACTCTTATGGAGGTAAATGTCAAATACAGGAAAGATGAAGGAGGCCTTCTGGATGATGCTACTCTCTATCGGCGCCTTGTTGGGAGTCTTATCTACTTGACCACTACTCACCCTGGTATCTCTTGTGTTGTTCATCAGGTCAGTCAATTTATGTCTTCTCCTCAGCATCTCTATCTTGCTGCAGTTCGACGCATCTGTTATTTTCGAGGTTCGCCTACTCGTGGGTTATTCTTTCCTACAGGCTCATCTCTTCAACTTGTTGCCTATAGTGATGCTGATTGGGCTGGATGTCTAGATATGCATCGATCTACTACGGGTTGGTGTATATTTTTAGGTGATGCCTTAATTTCTTGGAGATGTAAGAAACATGATCGTGTTTCTAAATCCTCTACTGAGGCAGAGTATCGTGCCATGTCTACTGCTTGTTCTAAAATTGTATGGCTACGCGGTCTTCTTGAGGAGCTTGGGTTTCCTCCAACTACTTCTACCCCTCTTCATGCTGATAATACTAGTGCTATTCAGATTGCCACCAATCTCATTTTTCATGAACGGACCAAGCACATTGAGGTTGATTGTCATTCTATCCGAGATACCTTGGAAAGTCGAGTGATATCTATTCCTTACATTTCTTCAGATCTCCAAGTAGCCGATGTCTTCACCAAAGCAATGACTCGATAGCGGCATCAATTTATGGTTGGCAAATTGTTACTGGTTGACTTACCAGAATCAATTTGAGGGGGGATGTTAATGTATACCATTTAGGAAGTTATACAATTTAGGACTCCTTTTTAATATCAATTAGGGGTTTTTCCCGTGTATAGCATATTATCTTTTTTCATTGTATAGCGGCTGTTTACGTTATGAATGAGAAGGCTGAAATCATAGAGCCATTTTTTCCAAAATATTCTTGATTTTCTGTGTTTTGACACAATTGGTGACTAAGGGTAGTTAGACGGCAAACCAGCGTGAACAGTGATGCTGACGTCTAACAACCCTATTTGTGATGGTGTTGAAGTGCCCTTTGCCGGTGCATTTGAGGCCTTCAAACCTGTAGGATCTATCCCCCACCCCCCCTCTTCCGTTTTCAACCCACCACCCAAACCCATGACCAGGTCCAACCCTTTATCCACATTAATCATAAGATCTCTCACATACTCCACAACTCCCATCAATTGAGCTTTAACAGCCCACAAGACCCCCTCCACTTCTCCCACACTCAAACACTCGACCGAGGCAGCTAGCATTTAAGAAAGCCCCAAATCTCCCCCCCCCCCCCCCCCTTCATTCCCTGTCTCTAAAGAAAGAACACGGGCTACTTCCAAAGGTTGTAAAACAGTTGCCAAAACTATTGCTAGCAAAATCTTGAGAGGAGGCTCAACCCTTGTCTATCGGCCGTGTCTGTCCATGATTGGATTGAGAATTGACACTCAGCTCTACGATAGCCCAAGGATCGACTTCTACATCTTCTAGCGATGTTATCTCCATCGTCTCCACCTGCTGGCTCATCGTCGATAACATCTCGGCCGGAATCAAGGTCTTCTTCTACAACTCCCCCTGTTGCCTCTCGTTGGTGGA